>NC_139515.1:80649148-80839148 GCF_947247035.1 Vipera ursinii | reverse complement strand
GGCAAACATATCCAACCTACTTTCCTCCTCACAACAACCCTGTGAGGTAGGCTGGGTGAGAGTGAGTGACTTGAACTCACAGTCTCCTGCTTTCTAGCCTGGCACTTTAACCACTAAACCAAACTGGGTCTTTAAATGTAACTTTAAGATTCATGCACCTTTTTCTGAAGATCCTGAAACAATGTAGGGAGAAAAATTACACATGGTTGTTGTGGTTTTTTGTTGGGGGGGGGCTTGTTTCTTTGTTGTTCTGTAAATCCCTTCGTTTTAAGTGCCTCCTTTAATTTTATTACCTGATTAAAAGTACTGTTCCTGTCAGAATCCATTTATATCACATTCATAAATGTATGTTTGAAACATTATCCCGCCCCCCATGGATTCTGCCATCTCCCGAGGAAGGAGGAGCACATGTGGATTCAGTCTGCCTTAGGTTATTTCAAAGGCCAAGGGAACCTTTTGAACTGGGGGATCAAAAGGGAGGGTTAGAGAAGGAGGGATCTGGCCTGTGTCTCCATTTGAATCTGTAAAGGAAGAAGGCAATAACCGTAAAGATTCGAAGTTCCTTTTTTTCCCACAAAAGGGATGACACGAAGTAGAATGATGGGGGCTGACCAATTTTTTTTTAAAATTTTAATCCCATTTATATCCCGCCCTTCTCCGAAGACTCAGGGTGGCTTACAATCTAAAGCACAATGTGCTCAATGGGGTTGAGGGAAGGGGGTTGAACCGGGTACCCTTTATAAAATTTCAATTTGTAAAACAATACTAAGTCCTGTCTTGTATTTCCACATCCAAGCATGTCCTAGTAAAAAATTCCTTTTGGACTAGAACTGACTCCCAAGAGTTTTTGTTTTCCTAAGATGTGGATTGGGGTGGGTCCTGACAGTACCACTTAACATTTTCTTGCTTCATGTGGCAAACTTGCTCTGGAATTCTTTTATCAAATACTTTTTTAATCAAAAGCAAAAATGTGATTGCCGACAGTTCAGGGCAACGTTTCTCAACCTTGACAACTTTTTAAGATTTGTGGACTTCATCTCCCAGAATTCCCCAGGCCAGCTGTGTGCGTTCTGTCTTTCTATTCTGTCTCTCATTCAAAAATCATAACAAATATTTTTCCTCTTTCCTCCTTTTGGGAAATACAGATAGTCCTGAACTGACGACCAACAATTGAGCCCAAAATTTCTGTTGTTAAGCCAGACAGTTGCTAAGTGGATTTTGCTCTATTTTACCAACTTTCTTGCCACATTTGCTAAGCGAGTCAGAAGTTAGTGACTGGTTTGTTAATTGAATCCGGCTTCCTTGTTGACGTTATTTGTCAGAAGGTCAATCAAAGGCATCTGGGCCATGGCAATGGTCATAAAAACATAAGTCACTTGCCAAACATCTGAATTTTGATCACATGACCATGGAGATGCTGCGGTAGCCATAAGTGTGAAAAACAAACTGTTATAAGTCGAGGACTACCTGTAGAAGGGAAAAAAGGAGGAAAAACAGGATGGAGAAGGGAGATGAGGAAGGGACCAGCTTAATAGGTACAGAAATGTTCAGCAGACAAACAACCCTCCCTCTACACCAGGGGTCTTCAAACTTGGCCCTTTTATGACTGGTGGACTTCAACTCCCAGAATTCCTCATCCAGGCACGCTGGCTGAGGAATTCTGGGAATTGAAGTCCACCAGTCATAAAAGGGCCAAGTTTGGAGACCCCCGCTCTACACTCCCTACTGCATCAATCAAAGTTCTTCACTGTGTTCTGCAGCTGTTCTACAGCAGCTTTCACTTCCTTTTTCATTGCTACCAGAATTAGGCCTCAGACCTGCAGATGTCAAACTTGACTTTTACGTATCTTGTTGACTCCGTGTATCAATCATCTGGAACCAGTAGCTCAAATTTCAAATAATTACAATTTCTTAGGTTTATATCAGGAGTGTATGTGTAGCCTTTATGTACATAGACATAATAAGGTATTGTAGGTTCTCCCTAACAATAACCTTGTGAGGTAGGATGATGATAATAATAATAATAATAATAATAATAATAATAATAATAATAATAATAATAATAATAATAATAATAATAATAATAATTTAATAATAATTTAATAATAATAATAATAATAATAATAATAATAATAATAATAATATAAAGTTGGAAGGAACGTTGGAGGTCATCTAGTCCAACCCCCTGCTCAGGCAGGAAACCCTATACCATTTCAGGCAAATGGCTGTCCAGTCTCTTCTTAAAAACCTCCAGTGTCGGAGCATTCACCGCTTCTGGAGGCAGGTTGTTCCACTGGTTAATTGTTCTAACTGTCAGGAAGTTTCTCCTTAGTTCTAGGTTGCTTCTCTCCTTGACTAGTTTCCATCCGTTGCTTCTTGTCCGGCCTTCAGGGGCTTTGGAGAATACTCTGAGAGAGTAATTCATTCAGTGGGCTTCCAAGGCTCAGGTGCACTTTAATTTAGGCTTTCCAGGCCTAGTCCAATACCTACACCACAACACCAGTAGCTGTACCTAGCCTTCCTACAGATAAGAGGGAGGGAGGAAGAAGGAAGGGAGGGAAGAAGGATGGGAGAGGGAGGGAGGGGGAAGGAAGGAAGGAAGGAAGCTCTTATATATTCCCTGATTTTAAACCTTTGTATCCCATTAAGGCAGGGGTGTCAAACTGCCGGCCCGCAGGCCAGTTGCATCATACGGAGGCCGCGCCCATCCCAGCTCCAGCAAGGCAAAAAAAGTCACGATATGTCGTGACACGTCATGTGAGGTGACGAGTTTGACACCCTTGCATTAGGGGATTAAAACCTGTACCTAATATTACTTTAGGTGCTGGACTGAAAGAATTTTCAAGCAAGGATTTTTAACAGAATAAAATTATATACAAAATTATATACATATATATATACATATACATATCTACACACACACACACACACAAATATATATATATATATATATATATATATATATATATATATATATATATATATATATATATATATATTTTATATATATATATATATATATTTTATATATATATATATATATATAAAACCATGTGTGTATATGTATGTATGTGTGTTTGTATAGTCAGGGAGGGAGAGAGAGACGTATACACACATACACACAATCATATATATTTTATTTATTACAAACAATTCTACCACAGCTCAGTTGCAGCACATCTGGGACTGGCACAAATATTTTCTTACCCAACAAATAAAGTTTGCCTGCTGTTTTGTTTTATCTTTTGAAATTATAGTTTGTAATTATCCATTGCTTAAGAGCTCATTTATATTGGTAATGTGTTTATGGTTCCAAGGCTTTTTTTTTTAAAAAAAAATGTTGCAAGATGTGTCTGCTGAGAGTAGATGCAATAGGCTTTATATCTAATAAGTATTTTAGGTTAGTTAGATGTATGGTAATAGAAAGTGTAAATACATTTAGATTTGGTCTGGTATGTATGCATGTGTTGAATATTTGAAGTAATTCCAGGAGTATATTCATGGGTTTTTGTTATATGGTTTTGTGTAAAGTAGTAGTGTGTTAAAATTTGCATTGTGAATCTTATCCAGTCTCTGTATATTTGTACTAAACAAGCACCAGAAGAAAACGCCTTGTTTGAAAACCACTGTGTTTCACAATAAAAATGGTATATATTTTTTGTAATATTCTGAGTCTTTTAATACCTTTCTGGTGACTAATATAAGGATATGTTCCCCCATGATTTTATATACTGAAACTGAATTTATAGGCAAAAATTCAAAGCTGGACTTTTATTATTATCTGGTGATACAATAGCATCATCTGTTGCTCCAAACAGATATAAAAATCAATCTGTGTGTCCTGTATGTGTGCACGTTGTGTGTCTGTGGGGGGGGGATAAATAAAAACACCTACAACTGCAATAGCAGAAAAGTCAGCAAAAAGCCTGCTAAAATTAGTCAGCATGACATCCTTGAAACAAATTCACAGAGCAACGGTATTGCAAGGCTGACCCAACCATTGGACAGAATGTACCTATTTGGAAGTGAAGACAGAATTCAGAAATGCACATGTTAAGAAGCCTAGTAATGTAAAAAAGAGTGTTGCATTTTTATAGACATATTCTCATACAGTAAATGATATTTTGAATATTTGCAGTTGTCAAATCATAGAATGAGAATGCTAGGAGCCCCAAAGGATGATCTGTAGCCATCACACTTGGCCAATAAAGTCTTCTCTTCTCTTCTCTTCTCTTCTCTTCTCTTCTCTTCTCTTCTCTTCTCTTCTCTTCGCCTCGCCTCGCCTCGCCTCACCTCGCCTCGCCTCTCCCATTCTATTCTATTCTATTCTGTTCTGTTCTGTTCTGTTCTGTTCTATTCCATATTGTCTGGTCTGGCCTGGCCTAGTCTGCCCCAAAGTGTTTCAGAATGAGAGGTGTTCCAATTTAAGATAGGTTACCTGAAGGATAACCTTCTCTGCATCCACCAAAACAAGACAATGGTCCACAGCATCCTCTGAATGGATACGTCCCCCAAACTTGTCGACTTATACCTAGGAAGAGTTTTAAAGGAAGAACAAATATTCTTGAAGGCATGCAGGAGCAAAACCAAAGTAGAAGATGGAGGAGAGAATGTATGGAACAAGGATTAATCCCCAAAGAGAACATGGCTGAGGCATCTGACCTCCCCTATTTTACTTGGAGGACACTGACTAGGTGGAGGGTGGCGGTGCCTGAGTGTAAGGCCACTGTGCTCAAGTGGGGGGGGGGTCCTGATGGATAATAACTCTCTGTGCAAATATGGAGAAATGCAGAGTCCAGCCCATTTGTTGGTCCATCAACTACTACCAGTAGAATGCACCGAAAGTGATTTCTTTCTGGCCAACGATAAAGACTAAAAGCTGGCCTCGTTTTGGCAGTTTAAGGTGTGATCTGGACACAAAATAAATAAATCTGCTCCACATAATGCTGCCTGAGCCCTGGCAGCAGTGGTTAGAATGCAGTACCGCAGGCTTAATTCTGCCGACAGCCAGCAGTTTGATTCTCACCGGCTCAAGGTTGACTCAGCCTTCCATCCTTCCGAGGTCAGTAAAAAGGAGGACCCAGATTGTTGGGGGCAAGATGCTGACTCCGTAAACTGCTTCGAGAGGGCTGTGAAGCACTGTGAAGCAGTGTATAAGTCTAAGTGTTATTGCTGAGATCTACAGAGATTCTGCTCTGTATCCCTCCAGACAGGCATAGATGGTACAAGCCATCTCATAAGACAGAGGTCCCCAATCTTTTGAGCACCAGCGACCGGTTCCATGGAGAACATTTTTTCTGCGGACCGAAGGGGGGTGTGGTTTCATGTACTGCCCCGCTCAGGGGTGGGGCAGTGTTAGCGCCAGCGGGTCCCTAGGGGGCGGGGCAGTGCTGGCACCGGTGAGATGTGTGGGGTGGGGTGGCTCTAGTGCTGTTGGGACGTGCAGGGTGGCAGTAGTGCCAGTGGAGGCAGGGCAACGCTAGCGCCAGCGGGGGCAGGGTGGCACTAGTGCCGTGGGATGTTTGCAGTGGGGCAGCGGTTGCGCCGGCGGGATGCTCACAGCTAGCATGAGTGGGGTGTGTGAGTGCACATGCGTATGCACGTGCACTGGCCATCCCTTCACGCAGGCAGGTGGCCAAGCGGCCGACGCCCGGTATTGGGCTGCGGCTCACAGGTTGGGGACCCCTGTCATAAGAGACCAGGAGGCTTTCTCCAACCATCCCCAAGCCCTAGGAGATGGAAGCAGAAGGAGGTGAAACTTCCATTTCAGAGCTAGGTCTGGAAAGATTGCTACCTGCACCAATCCAAAGTTTCAAGGAGGACAAAAAAGTTACAAGGAGGTTGTGTATAGAAGAAATAGGTTACTTATTGTCCTGTTCAACAAGGAGAATGCCATAAGTGGTTAGGTTTCCCACGAATTTATTTTCATATGTGCTGAGCGCGTGAAAGGAACAAGGGGAATGGACTGGATTTTTTTTTTTTGCACAAACACATAACTAGATACTTCAGCATGTTAATGCCTTTTGGACCAGTTTCCAAAGACAGCTTGTTTACAAATCTTTATTCCTGCCTTTAGTGAAACATATTTTTGCCTTTTATCAAGCCATTGCTAGCTGCATTTGGAAGAACTCAAGAAGATGTCACAGGAGATAAAGCAATAGATGAAAGAGCATTGAATTACCAAACTTCTTGCACTCTCAAATAACTTCCTTACTTCCTCCCTCCTCCCTCCCTCCCTCCCTCCTCCCTCCCTCCCTCGCTTTCATTTTACATGTAAAAAGCATTTGATTTCAACCATAACAATTGTTCCATTGTTATTCTGCTCAGGTTTATTGTGGAAATTGTCACCATGCTAGGTCTCTGAATGAGTATTAATTTTTCTGTGGTTTATTTTTAGTTCGCTAACTAAGCAGCATGAGAAGGTAAGGAAGGCATGGTACCGCATTATTGTCTGCACACTCTGAAATCTATGTTCTTCTTCAGTGGAGAATGGGAAGAGTTAAAACAGAATTAAATCAAAGCTACCTCTGTTCTGCTAGAGCCGGGGTCTCTAACCTTGGCAACATTAAGACTTGTGGACTTCAACTCCCAGAATTCCTCAGCCATCTTGGGGACCTCTGTGCTAGAGGATGGTGGACAAACTGTATGAATATGGCATGAGAAGGTTTCTATAAGACCAGGTTTTCTCACCCTTAGCAACTTTAAGAGGAGTGGACTTCAACTCCCAGAATACTCCCAGCTAATTTTATTAAGAAATACAAGTCATCCTTGATTTACGACTGGTCAGTGACCATTCAAAGTTACGACAACACCTCTCCAGTGATATTTACAACATGGTTCCAATCACATGACTTTTTATCAGGCACATGGCCACCAGCCTGCATTTATTTATGGCTGTTTGCAGTATCCTATGACCATGTGACCACATTTTACCACATTTTTGCCAAACACCAGAGTTTACTTCCAATTTTTTTTTGGTAAAACCAGCCCATCATGAACAACTGGCTTAGTGACAGTCGTAAGCTGAGGACTGTGTATGCATGAGCTTTTATTTAGACAAGAAGTTCCTTCTGTCTTTTCAACCCAAAGATTTGTTTCACTAACAGTTGGCCAGGTGAGGTTCAGACACAGAGACAGTCTCTTCTCATCTGTCACTCTTCTTCGCCACTAGTTAAATGCAGGTAGTCCTTGCCTTACATCCATTCATTCAGTGTCCATTAGAAGTTATTAACTGCAGTAAGAATTGCATTTGCTCAACATTGGAAAGGTGAAGAATTACCAGCGGAGGAAGAGAGAATGAAGAAAATCTTAGATTGTGCAGAAATGGACAGATTGAAAATGAAAGAGAAAGAAGTATATTTTAGAACACGGGATACATTTGGGTATGTGTAGTTTGGGTATGTGTAGTTTAATGAAGAGAAGAGTGAGGGGTGACATGATAGCAGTGTTCCAATATCTCAGGGGCTGCCACAAAGAAGAGGGAGTCAAGCTACTGTCCAAAGCACCTGAAAGCAGGACAAGAAGCAACGGATGGAAACTAGTCAAGGAGAGAAGCAACCTAGAACTAAGGAGAAACTTCCTGACAGTTAGAACAATTAACCAGTGGAACAACCTGCCTCCAGAAGCGGTGAATGTTCCAACACTGGAAGTTTTTAAGAAGAGACTGGACAGCCATTTGTCTGAAATGGTATAAGGTTTCCTCCCTGAGCAGGGGGTTGGACTAGATGACCTCCAAGGTCCCTTCCAACTTCTTCTTCTTCTTCTTCTTCTTCTTCTTCTTCTTCTTCTTCTTCTTCTTCTTCTTCTTCTTCTTCTTCTTCTTCTTCTTCTTCTTTCTTCTTCTTCTTCTTCTTCTTCTTCTTCTTCTTCTTATTATTATTATTATTATTATTATTATTATCATTATTATTATTATTATTATATTATTATTATTTTATCAATGGCTAGAAAAACGAGGCAGAGAGAAAAGAGTTCAACATGTATTAGTAAGCTGAACATTGGAACCCAGACAACATTGCTGATAAAATATTAAGGATTTGTGACTGTAAAAAAATTAATAAAATATTGAACAAAGCAAAGAAGTTACAACAGCACTGAAAAAAGTGACTTGTGTTTTTCACACTTGTGTGACCATTTCACTATTCCTATGGTCATGTGATCAAAATTCAGATTCTTGGCAACTGGCTCATATTTATGACGGTTGCCGTGTCCCGGGGTCACATGGCCCCCCTTTTGCAACCTTCTGACAAGAAAAGTTAATGGGGAAGCCAGATTCACTTAACAGCTGCCTTACTAACCTAACCCCTGCAGCGATTCACTTAACAACTGTGGCAAGAAAAGTCGCAAAATGGGGCAAAACTCATTTAACAACTGTTTTGCTGGGACATTTTGGCCCAGTTGTGGTAGACTTGTATGCAAAGAGCCACCTTCAAAACTTATCCATTTCTGGTTTTGTGGCAAATAAAATGGTTTGCCGTGATTGTCTTCTAATTTTTTCAGTTTCCCAGTCAAGTTACAGTCTTGGGATTTTCTCAGGCCTCCCATCCAAGAACGAGCCACATCTAATCCTGCTTAGCTTTAGGAGATCAGTCAAGAAGTTTATTAAAAGACAAGGGAAAAAAATGAGAATAAGCAGCAAACCGTCTCTGATTTGAAAAACGTTCATTCCAAAGGATTGCCCTGAGAAATCTGCTTATTAAAACACGGTTAGAGCTCTGAGAACTTGAAGGCCCTTCAATTTGTGTCAATCAAGTCCTACTTTACTTGCTTCTAGACAGCTGCTTATAATTCTGTTCTTTCTCTGAACTGGACACATACAGCCAACGTCGTGCACCCTGGAATGGCAGATGAATGGCCAGCTTTTTTGATTCACAAGAAGAGGATGGGTACTTTCTTCCCCCAAGTGAGCCTCTGTATTACTGCATCTACAGGATATCTTTTTCCGGCAAATTTATTATTTTTTTATTTATTTTAATCCCATTTATATCCCGCCCTTCTCCGAAGACTCAGGGCGGCTTACTTAAGCACAAACCAATGTGCTTAGCAATAGCCTTCATTCTATGTATATGCCTGCTTATTAGGGCTTTCATACACCCCCCAAGCGGCATTATTACAAAGTCAGCTTATTGCCCCCAACACTCTGGGTCCTCATTTTACCTACCCCGGAAGGATGGAAGGCTGAGTCAACCTTGAGCCTGGTGGGATGCTAACCTGCACTAATTGCAGGCAGCTGGTGTTAGTTAAGGAGGCATTAGCCCACTGCTCCACCAAGGCTCTTGTTGTTTATAGTACGCGAGTTTGCTATATTAAGTTAACCATGCCACAGTTGAAAAAGAGATTTTTTTTTTCTTGAAACGTTTTTTGTCTGCTAGAGCAAGGAAGAGTTTGCCATCTCCCTCTAGTGGAGAAAGCTAAGAACTACAACGTTCACTTACTGCTTGAATTGATGGTCTCCACACCCCTCTGCAGTCTCCATCACTTTTAAGCAGTCGATGAATTAAACCCACTCATGGGTCCATCACTTCAAACACGTGTCATCAGTAAAAAAAAAGAAAATCCAGAACCCCCTCCCTTTTTTCTAATGTGAAGAAACATTTGCAGAGGGAAATAAAAGAAACTTGATACGTCACACGCAGCTGGTCAATGCATACTCAGAAGGGGAATCCCCAGGAAAGCAACATTGAAATTACTGTTGAATAATGGATATTGGCCCAATGATACTGGCTCATAGTCAGCGACAGAGCAGGTAATTTTCCAAACGGGTAATCATACTGGATAATTTGGATGGCAGCAGGGCACAGTTAAATAGATGAAGGCATTTTGAGTAACAACTGGAGATCTAGTTCAGTGGGGGGGGGAAGCTTTATGTATTGTTTTGGAAGAATTTTTTTCTGGATGGAGGGTGGCAGTTTTGCATCTGTTGAGAAAGAGAAAGAGAAAAGGGAGGGAGGGAGGAAGAAAGGAAAGGGGAAACAAAAGGAAAGAAAATGAAAAAAGGAAAGGAAGGGAGAGAAGGAATGAAGGAGGAAAGAAAGGAAAGGAAAGGAAAGGAAAGGAAAGGAAAGGAAAGGAAAGGAAAGGAAAGGAAAGGAAAGGAAAGGAAAGGAAAGGAAAGGAAAGGAGAGAGAAAAGGAAGGAAGGAAGGAAAGGAAAGAAGAAAAAAGGAAAGGAAAGGAAGAGAGAAGAAAGGAAGTTTAAAAAAGCAATATTTGTGTTTACTAATAATAGTAAATAAACATACAAAGCAAAAGCTAACATTTGCTCTAAAATATTCTTGGGTGCTAGTAGAACATTGACCATTTGATGTATTAAAAATAAGTTCCACGTACACGTGTGTTCTATGAAAGATCTAAAATCATGACAGTCGTGGCTATCAAGTGAGGACTTGCATGCATGATTTGATCAGTGCAGATTTAAACATTGGTGCCCACACTTTCACGTTCATTCATTAATTGCACTTCTTACCCTTCCCCACCCCCACCATGCCTCTCAAAAGAACTCACGCAGATCACTCTGTGAGTTCACATTCAGCCCCACGAAGTAAAGGAATGGAGTGGTCTTCACTCCATTCTTTTTTTTCCCTTCCTTCTCTTTCTGCCTCCCCCTTCCTCTCTGTTCGAGCCGTGTTGAGAAAGAAACAACTGCAGTTCGATTCCGATGCCTGAAATAGAAGCTAACATATCTTACATTTCAATGCTTTCCTTTTTCTTGCCCTTAATGCTTAAAAAAGGGTAGTCCCAGCCTGACGGCACCTCTAAATTCCAATGCAGCCTGGTGGTTTTTTGTGTTGTTTTTTTTACATGCTAGTTTCCACCGTTGTTCTCCAGGGCTCTGATACGGAGGAGAACAATTTCCTCCCTGGTCAGGGACCGTTTTGCCTCTTTGCCAAACAGCAAAGAGAAAATTGAGATCGGTGCTCGCAGCTTGCAACATCTGATGCTCTTTCTCCTCCTGCGTTCTTTACTGGAGTGAGCACACAATGCCTGCTCCTGTCATTGTCTGAAGAGCAGAGGAAAGAGCTGCAAAGTGGGACAATTTGCAACAGCAGGAGGAGATTGTAACATCTCTGAGCAAAGTGGAGGAGACATTGCCTGTCTCAGCAGCCCCGGCAGGCAGCCATCTCTGTATATTAAGCTGTTGGGTGTTTGACGCTGTGGGAACTTGAGAAGCATTTGCCGTGGCTCGCTCTATGCTTGCTTGTTTCCAAACACCACACGTATGTATTAAGGCAGTGCATACTTCAAACATTGTTCAGAAGAACTGCTTCAGGCCCTACGTGAACACTGCAACTCTCTGTTGTATGGGAGCTTGAAAAAAAAGATTTTATTAAAAAGTATAAGCTTCAGTTAGGAGGGACGCGGTGGCTCAGTGGGTTAGGACGCTGAGCTTGTCGATCAGAAGGTCAGCAGTTTGGCGGGTCGAATCCCGAGTGCCGCGTAACAGAGTGAGCGCCTGTTACTCGTCCCAGCTTCTGCCAACCTAGCAGTTCGAAAGCACGTAAAAATGCAAGTAGAAAAATAGGGACCACTACGGTGGGAAGGTAACAGCGTCTCGTGCGCCTTTGGCATCTAGTCATGTCGGCCACATGACCACGGAGACGTCCTCGGACAAGCGCTGGCTCTTCGGCTTTGAAACGGAGATGAGCACCGGCCCCTAGAGTCGGAAACGACTAGCACACATGTGCGAGGGAACCTTTACCTTACCTTTTTATAAGCTTCAGTTAGCCGCAAATCACTTCTTCAGATACTCCCCTTCTATAACTGGCCAGAGAATTTCACCCAAACAACAGAAACTAGGTTGATTTGGGATAACAGAATAAATAAACCATTAGAGTCTTTAACCATTTTTTCCTTGTAGAAAAGTTGCATCATGTTCCATCTAACTCCTATTCATTTCTTCTTTCCATACTATTCAGATGCTCCTCAACTTATGACTGGTTACTTAGATGCTTTACTTTGTTAGGAAGAAAGGGATGGCTTTAACAAGAATTCCAGAAGCTAAACTACTTCTCAGCTAATAGGTAATATATCCCCAAAATATACCAGGGAAACTATTACATTGCAGATGTATTAGTACCAAGGCCAGCAGTGAAGACTTCAGCACCAAGGATAGTTCCCCCAAAATCATAAATCAGTTTGCTGGCCCCCACCCAGTTTTTATATTTCACTGTAGATGCAGTAATGGATTGAGGTCCACCCTTGAACTGAAACTGTGAGGAATCTAAGGGGTGGGGGGAAGTGCTGTGTTGGAGTCACATGTTGCTTTGCAATAACTTCCTTATTTCAGGATTGTGGATAACCAGTTATTATGATGGACTATAGCCTCCTTTAAGCAAAAGTCAGTTTGGTATGGTGGTGAAGGAACCAGGCTACAAACCAGGAGACCTAGGATCTGGTACCACCTTAGGCACAAAGCCAGCTGGGTAAGTTTAGGCCACTCACTCTCTCTTAGTCCTGGGAAGAAAGACCGTGGCAAATTATTTCTGAAATCTTGCCAAGAAAACTTGAGGGACTAATCCAGGCATAGTCAAGGCAGAATTCAACAATGGCTGTAGGGGAATGAATAACAGAACCTGGGGGCAGAGTTAAAAGAGGGATCAGCCTAGAAGCCCTGTGTAGCAACCTATGAATTACATCCAATTTCCTTGAGTCCCATTTTACCTTATTCAACTCTAACCAGGTGCTGACCTGTAGTTGAGCAACATTCCTATGCATAGACCAGGGGTCTTCAAACTTGGCCCTGGCTCAAGCATGCCTGGCTGCGGAATTCTGGGAGTTGAAGTCCACAAGTCATAAAAGGGCCAAGTTTGAAGACTCCTGGCATAGTCTTTTGGCAACAAATCAGCTTAATTAAACCTTCACATGTGAACCTGGTCTTTCATGCTTACAACATCAGTCACACACACAAATCCTTCCTCACAGTAACCGTTTTAGTTGGTGCTGTTGAACATGTTCTCCATTAATATTTAGAGCACCAAAGTTTCCACTTTGGGCTTAAATAAAGATTCAGGTCTTCACAGAATACCAACACACACGCTGTCTATGTCAATACCATCTGGGCATTCTGGAAAGAGGGCATTCCATAATGAAGAGCTCACCATGTTGTAATTAATGCAAAAGTCTGTTTTTTATCCAGATTTAGAAGGATGAGAAATATAGAAACACACGGTTGCTAAGGAAGGGTCCTTGGGAGCAACAGTTTTACAACTTGCTTCTGAATCTCATCTCTGACCACACAGAAAGAGTCGTTCATCAAGAAATGCAAAGCCAGCATTAAGCACTGTTGAATCAGTCATGCTGTCCTATTGTTGTGTCTTGTTTACTCAGCTCTTGACTTGAATTTCTACAAATTCACAAGTTTAGTGTCCACAGCCTAATATTTACCTCATGAATGTGCTTCTGAGCTACATTTACTATCTCTTATTGCCTCTCTTTCTCTCAGTATGTGACTGATTACAGATAGTCCTAGACTTACAACAGTGGTGGGATTCAGCTGGTTTGCACCGATTCACCAGAACCGGTAGCTAAATTTTGCTGCATTCGGAGAACCGGCTGGCTTCCAGAAGTCCATTCTAGGCCTCGGAGACCTGCAGGAGGCCTCCCAGGCCTAGGACAGCCCACCAGAAGTGCATGGATGCCACTTGCAGAAATCCATTCTAGGCCTCAGAAGCCTGGAGGAGGCCTCTCAAGCCTAGAATGGCCTACCGGAAGTGCATGGGTGCCACTTCCAGAAGTCTGTTCCAGGACTCGGAGGCCCAGGCCTGCATAGAAAACTGGTTGTTCAGGCATTTGAATTCCACCATTGACTTACAACCATTCATTTATTGACCATTCAAAGTTAGAACAGCACTGGAAAAAAGTTTTACTTATGACCATTTTTCACACTTATGTGAAAATGCAGCCTCCCCACACTTACGTGATCAAAATTCAAACGCTCGGCAACTGGCTCATATTTATGGGGTCATGTGATCACCTTTTGTGACTTTCTGGCAATCAAAATCAATGGGGAAGCTAGATTCATTTAGTGACCATGTTCCTAACTTAACAACCTCAGTGATTCACTTAACAACTGTGGCAAAAAGGTGGTAAAATAGGGCAAAATTCACTTAACAAATCCATCACTTAGCAACAGAAATTTTGGGCTCAATTTGATCGTTCCATTGTAGTTGTTAGGTTAGTAACACAGTTGTTAAGTGAATCTGGCTTCCCCATTTCTTTTTCCTTTGAAACCATTTTGCTTCTCATCCAAGAAGCTTCTTCAGTTTTTGGATGAGAAGCGAAACAGTTTCAACATGAAAACCAAGGAAGTCCAGTTGCCTTTTGAAAAGCATCTTTATGATAACAATTACCTGGATGATTGAGAATCTCCATAGATTTTTCAGGGTATTTGTTGGTTTGTTTGCCAAATTTAGGTACTGCTGACCACCTGATGTGAGCAACATGATGCAGAAGACATAGAAAACTAAAGAAATTTAAGGCGTGAAATGAAGATAAAGGAGACATTGCTAAAACATGACCACAGTTTGGTAGGCCGTTCATATATTTCTAGCTGGGCAAATCACATTTGCTTCTCTGATATCCATGCATTGTTTTCTGTCCTCTAAACTAGTGACAGATTTTATTTTCCTGGGCTCCAAGATCACCGCAGATGGGGACTGCAGCCAAGAAATTAAAAGACGCTTGCTCCTGGGGAGGAAAGCCATGGCAAACCTAGACAGCACACTAAAAAAAGAGACATCACCCTGCCAACAAAAGTGCATATAGTCAAGACTATGGTCTTCCCAGTTGCAATGTATGGCAGTGAAAGTTGGACCGTAAGAAAGGCTGAGCGCCAAAGAATTGAGGCCTTTGAACTGTGGTGCTGGGAAAGACTCCTGCGAGTCCCTTGGACTGCAAGGCGATCAAACCGGTCGGTCCTAGAGGAGATCAACCCTGACTGCACTTTAGAAGGCCAGATCCTGAAGCTGAAACTCAAATACTTTGGCCACCTAATGAGAAGGAAGGACTCCCTGGAGAAGAGCCTAATGCTGGGAAAGGTTGAGGGCAAGAGAATAAGGGGACAACAGAGAATGAGGTGGCTGGATGGAGTCACTGAAGCAGTAGTAGGCGTGAGCTGAAATGGACTCCAGAAGATGGTAGAGGACAGGAAGGCCTGGAGGAATGTTGTCCATGGGGGTCGTGATGGGTCGGACATGACTTCGCAGCTAACAACAACAACAAACTTGCTTCCCTCTTTCAGAAGATCTCCCCAGATCCATCCAACTACAGCTTTCTTGGTTTCTCTATTCTTCCAATCCATTCATTCCACCAGCATGCCTTTGTTCTGTGATCTGATCTCCACTTATTCTCCCTCTTAAGTCACCAAAACATCCCTTGTATGTTAAAAAAAACTCAACAAATATCACCTTTCCTCTGCAGGGCTGGCTGGGGAATTCTGGGAGTTGAAGTCCACGCATCTTAAACCTGCCAAGGTTGAGAAACCCTGCTGGCAACAAGCAGCCAACAAACAGTGGGGGTCTTGTTGATGTTTTTTGGGTTTCATTTTTATTTCAAGTGAACGAATCTTTTTGGAACAATAATAAAGGGTAGAATTTTCACGAGAGCATCAACTCTTGTGAGTTTTCAGCACAGGTGATCCTTTATTTACAACCAGAGTTGAGCCCCAAATTTCTCTTGCTAAATGAGACAGTTCAGTGAATTTGGCCCCATTTTGTGACCTTTCTTGCCACAGTTGTTAAATGAATCAATACAATGGAAATAGTGACACGGTTGTTAAGTGCATCTAGCTTCCCCATTGGCTTTGCTCGTCAGAAGGTCACAAAAGGGGATCACATGATCCCAGGACCCTGCAACTGTCATAAATATGAACCAGTGGCCAAGCACCTGAATTTTGATCATGTGACCATGGGGAGGGTGCAATGGTCATAAATGTGAAAAATGGTCATAAGTCACTTTTTTTCGGTGCCACTGTAACTTCAAACGGATACTAAACGAACAGTTGTAAGTCGAGGATTATCTGTAGTCTCATATGCCAGGCTGTGTGAAGTCTATGGGGCAAAACTGCCCCAATGTTTCTATTTTTAAATCATTTTCAAATCTTAAATGTTCTTTAAACATAACGCTTTGGGGGATCCAGGGATGCTATGTAGGGGCTTAAAGATAAATGATTTGGTTTCTGAAGTACGTTCTCCTTAATCCTAAAACATAATTTTGACATTTAGCTGTGGCTCTCCTTGGGACAGTCCTACGACGTGCATTTTAACTTCCCTGAAAAATGGAAGATCAACCTTTAAAAGCAAGCAAGCTCTATTATCTTAAATCCATTTGCTACCCTAACACGTTGATTACAATGCTTTTTTAAAAACAACTCCCTATTTCAAAATTGAAAACCTATTTCTTTTTCCTTCCACTCTCCTTCCAGGGCAGAAGTACTTTACAAACAGTCTCTGCTCACTTCACGTCAGAAAAGATGCCCACTTCGTGTACTCAAAGCAGACTTTTTGCTGAAGCTTTTATTTCTTTTAACGTTTCCCCCCCCTAAAAGCATGCTTGAATTTATCTAATTTCTCCCCTTTTTTCAGAGAAGGGGCTGTCAATATCCATGTGCATGATACTGTATGCCTTTTGCAGAAGGCCTATTGTTTCCCTTGTGTTCCCCTTTGGGCTAATAGCCAAGATACTTACTCAGTTACATTAACATTCCATTTCTGAAATTTGTCCTTGCTCAGATTATCAATGTGCACATCCCCTTAAGTGGTGAAAAAAACTTCGTTTTGACATTGTGCAATTTTAACTTGAAGTTACACTACAGTAACGTTTCTGATCGGGTCAGCGTAAGATCACAGTAAGCATTCAACCGTCCCAAAGAGTCTAGTAACACAACATTGGCTGAAGGTGTTGAGGAAAACCAGTTATGAAGATCCATGGACTCACTTCTTTATATTCCAAAGTGAATCCTACGAATATTTATTTATTTATTTGGCTGTCCAATCCCACTCCGGTGTCCCCAGACCTATTGGCAAAGTGGAGGCCAATCTTATCTATGTTCGGATGATCTTCCACAGAGAGGGAGCCAGCACGGAGAAGGTCCTTCTTGGTCCTACTAGATGGACCTTCTTAGGAGAGGGGACTTGTAATATTCCCTGCTTCTTTTACACACACACACACACACACACACATATATATATATATATATATATATATATATATATATATATATATATATATATATATATATACTTTATAAATAATATAAAAAATGGTTGCCATATAAGGAATGGGTGCTGGAATTGGGTATGTCTAGTTTAATGAAGGACGAGGGGGGACATGATAGCAGACTTCCAATATCTCAGGGGCTGCCCCAAAGAAGAGGGAGGCAAGCTATTCTCCAAAACACCTGAAGGCAAGACAATCAGCAACGGATGGAAACTAATCAAAGAGAGAAGCAACCAAGAACTAAGGAGAAATTTCCTGACAGTTAGAACAATTAACCAGTGGAACAACCTGCCTCCAGAAGCTGTGAATGCTCCAGCACTGGAACTTTTAAAGAAGACACTGGACAGCCCTTTGTCTGAAATGGTATAGGTTCTCCTGCAGGAGCAGGGGGCTGGATTAGAAGACCTCCAAGGTCCCTTCCAGTCTATTCCATTCCATTCCGTTCTATTCCAGTCCAGTCCAGTCCCGTCCCGTCCAGTCCAGTCCAGTCCAGTCCAGTCCAGTCCAGTCCAGTCCAGTCTAGTCTAGTCTAGTCTAGTCTAGTCTAGTCTATTACATACAGTAAATGGATCCTTCACTTTAGATTGCAAGAAAAACAAATTCTTGAAGATTCTTGCGGAATAAACAGGTTATCTTGGCATGGCATCTCATACTTAGTAGTAGGTCCTTCCTCTGTACCTCAGCAGGTAGAAGATCTTGTTCAAGATTGAAAATGAAACAGGGTTAGATCTTATGGGAAGTTGGGTGGAAGACCACCAGAGAATAAATACCAGGGCTGAGCACTAAGCTGGGAAGTCAGAATACATCCTGAAAAGTTAATGGTAAAACCCATTGTTATTGTTGCTAAAAAAAAAACTATGTAGATGCTGGACATCAGGTTCATGCATCGACTTTAAGTTAAATGTCTACAGTGGCTATAAGAAAATGGAGATTAGAGACAGGTCAAGATTCTCAACCTTCCCCTTTGTCTCTTTCTTGCATTGTTTGGCAGTGAGCTTCATTCTTGGCAGCTTGAAGACATGTGGACTTCAACTCCCAGAATTCCTTAGCCACCATGCATCTTCAAGCTGCTACAGTTGAGAAACACTGGCTTAGGACCTATACAGGGCACTGAATTTACATCTCAAGAAAAGGCTTAGTTTGGGTTGACTGAACACTGTTAACAGTTCCAAACTAACTTCCCTCAGATAGTTCTAGAACCATAAGGTTACAGGAGATGCTTTTGTGTTAACCAAGTTCTCCAAAACCTGGAAAGGGGTGGGAGAAACAGCTGAAAATCCAACTATTTCAACAGTCCTCAATTGCAGATTGAGTGCTGGTTCACTTACTTATGAGGACGTTCGATCATTAAACATTTCTTTGAACCTAGGATTACCTTGTTTTCATAGGAGTTCCAGATTAATAATTAGATCAGCTCCTATGGGCTTTAATGAGTAATTTTTTCAGCTCTATGTTAAAACTGATGGGAGAATCAATACAGATATTTTGATAATTGAAAACTAGTGGGAGATAATTCTGCACTGAAAACAGGTTCATAGAAACAGGAGTGAGATAAAACACCATCAGGGACCAGAAGAAAAGATTACAGATGCAATCTCAATTAAATGTCAGTGATTAAGAACATTGCATTGACATTTCTGTTTTCTCTTTCCAATACCATTCCTTGCTCTCCTCACTTTTCCATCAAATGTCATTTAGGATTACTGTATCGGAACTTCTTTCAAAAGAGAATATCGGAAAGGAGATTGATTTGGCTAATCTGGCCTCTATCCCAGAAAAATCAGTTAATTTATTTACTTAACTCTACGTGGGTTTTCTGCTGTTTTTTTCCCACCTCAAAGGAGCTCTTTGGTGGGTTGACCCTCCTGATATCTACACAACAGCTGTCATGTGAAGTAGATTTGCCTCTCCCAAACCTATGTGCAAAGTGGATTACTGCAATGTGTTCTAGATGGGGCTGCCCTTGAAGACAAACCAGAAGCTACAAGCTTTTTTTTTTAACTTTCCAGTTTAGACAACAGCCTTAAAATTTCTTGGTGGTGCCTCATCCAAGAGAGGAATAATTAAAATTAACATTCCATTTTGCAATTGGCAGCTTTTCCAATCAGTGCCAAAAATGTACAAATGCCTAATTATCTAAAAATGTAGGACCTCATCCTAACTCTTCTTTACATTAGACTATTTACCGGTATTTTGTGGTAGTTCTTATTTTACATGATGAATTTAAATGTAAAAGGTGATATTGTGCAGCACATTCTTGAAACAGATGATTTTTAAATATGAAACAAACAATGACCAAAGCTATTTATGGGGAGATTTCTCATTTGGCTTTTTTTCCCGCCTAAGGCAAACAAGAAAAAAAAAGAAAATGAAAAGAAAGAAAATAAAAATAAACATCAGTCCAATTATAAGCAGACCAAAGTTTTTATTATGGGTTTAATTTTGAAATGCAAATGGACCATTGTGAAATTGCATGTTGAAATTATAATTTGTACTTTTTATTTGTGTCAGTGGATTAGCAAACTGTCTTGTGCTAAAATTAATTATAGAGAAAGAGAGAGAGACATAAAAACAGTTACAAGATAACAATATGCTTGAACATGCCAAAATTACTCAGAGGATCTTCTCGGAAAATTTCCTTTTGACCTATCCATCACAGCGGTTACAAATAAAAGCTTGCCACCTGCCCCAATCTGCAACAAATCTCTTCCATGGGACAACATACAGAGCATTTGATGAAAGCTTGAATATGGTACCCATTGCCATAAAAAGAGAATTAGTAGAGTTTGGAGAATGGATTGAGAAAAATTCTACGTTGACAGATCTTGCAATTAAAACCCTTCCGGGATGTGAAAAGATATCAACTGTGGCATTTAATCTTGCATATTCAGACATTGGTTGCTCACAAGGCCTATATGCTGATCACTCCCAAAGAATTTGTAGGTTCTTTATGAATCTATGCATTTTACAATTAGACTATATTTACGTCTTAAAGGAAACGGCCCCAATGTGAAATCTCTCTGGCACCGACCTCTTGCAATATCGAGGATATAAAATTAGGTCCACGTATTATTCCACTTTGAACAATCCATCTGAAGTTCTTTTGGAGGGCATTTTTTTCACGGGAGAAAGGTTCATGAAAGGCAATGCATCCACTGGACAATTTGTCCTGCAGGAGAGCTAATTTTCATGGCCTCAATAAGATATTTATAAGTGAAGATGAAAAGAACTGAAGCTTTCTGTCGCTCATAATCATCTTCTATCATCATCCACCAAGAAAACCTTTCCAGAATATTTCTGCCCACAGACAGAAGAGACTGAGTTCAGAATAACAACACAATGATTGCGTGTGAAGACTACAGTGTTGTTAGAAACTGTTTACAGATAGTCCTTGACTTATGACAGCTAGTGACTGTAAAGTCGCGTGCTTCACATAGAGACGGACACAGAGCTGGGGTAAAGATGAGTTTATTCTGAACAGAACGAACTGGGGAAACAGGGAAGCCTGGCGTCTATTTGTACCTGCCCAGGTGGATGGCATCCAATCAGTTCAAACCTGGGCTTCCTGCCAGTGCAGGTGACGATGGGTGTAGATCCTGGCTTCCCACCAGGCTGACCATGCCTGGGGCTGTCAACAGCTTAAGTCATTAGGCTTATCCTGAGTGAGCAGTTATCGCCCGGAGCTGTCCAGCCCCTCTGCTGATCTGCACCATCAGCCTCCTGCTGTGCTGTCCTTTGTGTATGCTGGGAGGCATACAGTGCACCAACAGTTCGAAGTTTCAATCTGCCTGAAAAGGGGACTGAAGAAAAGATCTGATATGCCAGGGGTTGCTCCTCCCCCACCAGTCATGTGACTACATTTCAGCACTCAAGGACATGGCTGCATTAACGGCCATTTGCCGCATCCCACAGCCATGTGATTATGTTTTACAATGGTTTTGCAGAAAAGAGCACTTACTTTTTCTCCACCTCCTTGTGGTGAGTCCTCTTCTAAAGTGAGATGCACCGTTCAATTATTGTGATTGTTGCTGGTTGTCCTCAACATATGACCACAATTTCCACTGCTAAGCAATGGACAGTTGTTAAGAGAATTTGGCTTCATTTTACGACTTTTTTGCCACGGTTGTTAAGTGAATCATTGGAGTTGTTCAGTGAATCGGGCTTCCCCATTGACTTTTCTTGTCAGAAGGTCACAAAAGGCGTTCACAATCACCCTGCAACCATCATAAATACATGCCAGTTGCCACGTGTCTGAATTTGATCACCTGACCAAGGGGATGCTACAAGGGTTGTAGGTATGAAAAACGGTCATAATTCACATTTTTCAGTGCCGTTGTAACTTTGAATGGTCATTAAATGAATGGCTGTGAGTTGAGGACTATCTGTATATATACAAGAATGTGAAATCACAGTGGCCAGTTTGTGAGCTGGTGTTGATCTTCACACAGATCAGGTTCTTCCCAAGAACCTAGGATGTTGTAATGAAGAAATCCCCAACCTTGGCCATTTTATGACTTGTGGGCTTCAACTCTCAGAATTCCTCAGCCTGGAATTGAAGTCCACAAGTCATTAGGTGGCCAAAGTTGGGGACCCCTGTTGTAATGTATCAGCATAATATATTTACAGATCCAAACAATGTCGCCTTTTGTAACTGTAAGCTGCCCACTCTTGTTGACTGAGATGGACAGCTATAGTAGCTGAATAAATAAACAAACAAATAAATAAATAGACTAATTAACAGAATCGAAAGATGGACATTTTGCCAATGCATAGATTTTCTAAGTGTCATCCAAGGCTTTTGGTATGATATCCAGTGAACCAATAACCACAGAGCTGAGAGACAGATATGGTTCAAACCTACACAGTAGGCATTTGTGACCATTTTTTAAAATTGTTTAAAATGAAAATGGAGAAATGCAAGGCAGAAGCTGACTCAGACATTCATTTATCAAATTGCTGGATTTCTGCCAGAAACTTTCCTAAATTAATTCACTTTTATAAGTATATTGTTATTCCTGAAGATCTAAAGCCTCTTTCTAAACACAACACCACTTATTAATTTAGTTAGGACGCTTCTCGGAAATATATCTTATAGGAATCAAAAATCTAAAGTTCTGCTGTTTGAGAGAGGGAAGGACAGAGGGAGGGGAGAGGAGAGGAGAGGGAAAAGGAAAGGAGAGGAGAAGGAGAAGGAGAAGGAGAGGAAGATGGATTAATTCCCAAGTTTCAAAGAGCTTTCTGCTCTGAATCAGAAATTATCTTGCTTGGCATAAAAACAGCTCAAATGTACATGAAAGCTTAGAAATGACATCAACAAAGCTCCCGACTTATCTATGCCAAGCCAAGATAAAAGGATTCACTCTAAAGAACTTTATATATTTATAGATAAACGATTTTCCAGAACTTAAATACTGGAAATTGCTGGAGTCAGCAAATGGATGGGTGCGCAGTGGGAGAAGAGGGAGACAGCATTTGTATTCACATGAGCAAGAATGGGTTTCTTCCTGAAATCAGTCTGAGGAAAGGAAACTTTAGCAGATGTTAGGCGGAAGAAATGAATTCCCATGCCAGCATAGATTTTGGAAATATGGAAGGGGGTATCTGGGGGGTGGAGGATCCAAAAGCAAGATGGAGGCCATAATCATGCAATTGAAGCTCCACCCCTTTTTACGTGTGGCACAAACAGATGAGGCTTTGATCACGCGATTGCCACTTGACATTTTTAAACCTGTTGCAGAGACCCTTGAACGTGAAACTACAAATAATTATGCTGGATAAGCTCTTTATCCATGATCATTACTATACTATTAGATTCAGTTAATAATTAGTCTTATAATCTTCTTATAATATTTTTAAATTTGATTCCAAAAAATCCTCTAGAGCTGTGTTTCTCAACTTGGGCAATTTGAAGATGGGTGGACTTCAACTCCCAGAATTCCCCAGCCAGGCCAACAAATGGCTATCCAGTCTCTCCAGTGATGGAGCTACCACAACTTCTGGAGGCAAGTTGTTCCACTGATTAATTGTTTTCACTGTCAGGAAATTTCTTCCTATTTCGAGGTTGGTTTTCTCCTTGATTAGTTTCCATCCTTTGCTTCTTGGTTCTGCCTTCTGGTGCTTTGGAGGAAAGGTTGACAACCCCGCCCTCATTTTGTGACAGCCCCTCAAATACTGGAACACTGCTATCATGTCGCCCATGATCTTTCTTTTCACTAGATTAGACATACCCAATTCCTGCAACGGTTCTCCATATCTTTTAGCCTCCAAGTCTTTGTTGCTCTTCTCTGCATTCTTTCTAGAGCCTCAACATCTTCTTTATATATATATATTGTGTATATATAGTTCAATCAAGAACAGTTAGGAGTCGAGTCTTTTTTAAAAAAAATCACCTCAAATTGTACAAATAGGTACACTAAATAGGCCTGGGTTGTTGTTGATGTTTTTTTTTAAAATGTATTCCTTACAGGTTTACTTTTTAAATTCTTTTTCCTGGTAGAAAATGTTACCCTTCTGAAATGCAGAAGCCATGACTAGAACGACATGCATGTAGATATGCATGATTAACACTCACTGTTTAGGGGTCCCTGTGCTTCTCAACAAACTTCCCTTTTTTGGGCCAAATGAAAAGGCCCTCGTTTCCTGTGAAATCAATCCTTGTCAGCACCTCGTTTGGAAACACACCATTTGAGAGGTTGCTTTGGCACTTTGGCATGCTCGCCAAAGCCTGCTAGGCGGGAATGCCGAACACGGGGCGCTCCTGTGGTGCATCCAAGTGAAATCCACATGTGTGTTTTTAAATGATAACGCTGGCAGCTCACGGATACTTTTTCTGGCTGCTAAATAAGCTATTGAAGACTGATGGTTTATGCTTCAGTTGCCTGAAAAGTACAACTTGGACAAATAAAGAAGCTTCATCCGCCGGGGGTTGTGTGGGTGGGGTGGGTGTGGGTGGGGTGTTGTGTATGTGGGGTGGGGGAACAAGGCAATGATTGTCTTAATATCAACTAGAGCAGACAAAGTGGTTAGGCCAAGGTGACCACTGAATTTCAGAAAGACTGCCCCCAGCAGAGCTTCAGTGTTACTAACAACTGCAGGGATTCACTTCACAGCTGCGTCAAGAAAGATTGTAAAACGGGACAAAACTCACTTAACAATTGTCTTGCACAGCAACAGAAATTTTGGGCTCAATTATGGTCGTGCGTCGAGGATGACCTGTAGGGATGACTTTAGGGGTGATCTCTTGAGCTTCTCCAGATATGATGGACCACATATTCCATCCTTTTTAGCTTGCACCTCTAGAGGACATCAAATAGGGGGAAGTGACTCTTTGTAGCTGTCTAGAGTCTGCTTAGGCTAGGTCAGGAGTAGGCAACCTTGGCTCTTTTATGACTCGTGGACTTCAACTCCCAGAATTCCTAAGAGAGCCATGCTGAGGGGAAAGGGAGACGTTTCCAAGCTGAGCCATGCTGGCTCAGGAATTCTGGGAGTTGAAGTCCACAAGTCACAAAAGAGCCAAGGTTGCCTACTCCTGGCCTAGGCCTAGGCCGCTTTCTGACTCGTGGACTTCAACTCCCAGAATTCCTGAGCCAGCCATGCTGAGGGGAAAGGGAGAGGTTTCCAAGATGAGCCATACTGGCTCAGGAATTCTGGGAGTTGAAGTCCACGAGTCACAAAAGAGCCAAGGTTGGCTACTCCTGGCCTAGGCCTAGGCCGCTTTATTACTCGTGGACTTCAACTCCCAGAATTCCTGAGCCAGCCATGCTGAGGGGAAAGGGAGAGGTTTCCAAGATGAGCCATACTGGCTCAGGAATTCTGGGAGTTGAAGTCCACGAGTCACAAAAGAGCCAAGGTTGGCTACTCCTGGCCTAGGCCTAGGCCGCTTTATGACTCGTGGACTTCTCAGGAATTCTGAGAGTTGAAGTCCATGAGTCATAAAAGAGCCAAGGTTGCCTATCCCTGGGCTATGTTTATAGAAAAGCGGGAAAAAGAATCCCATGGGTTCATATATTCTTTTCTTCTCCTTCCCTTCCTTTTCCTGGGTGACATTCTGCTTAAGTTCCTGTTCTTCACCAACTCTCCTTTGTGCTGTGTAAAGTAGCAGAAGAATCACAGGTTCTCCTCTGACATTGTTGTGGTTTGCCTCTTGGGAAATTAAAAATTTGGAACAAATCCTTGACTTCTGAATAGAAATAGAAAAGATGTTGATACAGAAATATTTAGACAAGACATTTTGAGTGTCTATAAATTATTAGAAGAGCTAAGAGGGTTACAATGAGTTACCTCAATCTTCTGCACAGAGGAAAGAAATAGATTAGGGCTGATTTGAACTGCAGTTTTTCAGGTGTCCACTAGATGGAGATAGTGTTTGCTGTCTCTGTTTGCTGTCATCTAGTGGTCATAGGGATTTTTTACAGTTCAGATATGGTAGAGCCACTCAAAACTACGGGTAGTCCTCGACTTACAACAGTTCCTTTAATGACCCTTCAAAATTACAATGGCACTGAAAAAAGTGACTTATGCCACAACCGTTGCAGCATACCCATGGTCATGTGATCAAAGTTGAGAGGACTGGCTCGTATTTATGACCGTTGCAGTGTCCCGGGATCATGTGATCACTTTTTGTGACTTTCAGGTAAACAAAGTCAATGGGGAAGCCAGATTCACTTAACAACTGTGTCACTAACTTAACAACTGCACTGATTCACTTAACAACTGTGGCAAGAAAGATCGTAAAATGGGGCAAAATTCACTTAACAAATGTTTCATTTAGCAACAGAAATTTGGGGCTCAATTGTGGTCGAGGACTACCTGTACTCCAGTACAATAGTCAAAATGGTTAATTTAGGAATAAAATTGATTTTTTTTCAGTCTGCCTGCTTTCACATTCTCGTTATTCTATGTAACTTTAAAGTTGGGAAAACTTGCTGGACTCTTTTTTTTTTAAAGAAATGTTTTGCTGCCATGCCCATTTTGGGATATAAAGGATTACAGAGCACAGCCAGCTAGCACTCAAAGAAGCCTTTGTCTCCCCTCCTGTTTGGACAGGAAATGGTTGCTTTCGGGATCTCCAAATGGGAATTCAAAACTATTTCACTTCCTCCAACAGAAAGGCAAGAGTACTCATTCGTACAAAAAGTTTCAGATTCCAGAGAGGGAAGAAAGACATGTAGATGGCTTGGAGAACATACAATTCAAAGACGCCATTCTATACTCTCCATGAATATTGTGGTCTTTTCCCCAAACTTCAAAAACTCAAGCACCTTTCTTTCCCTCTCACTCCTGAATTAAAATCAGTCCTTGTTTACTCTCAAAGAGTTGACTTAAAGTCAACACTTTATGCCTGCGTATAGTAGATGAATTCAGCCCCTGCGGGTTGTCAATGATGATTTATGATGATGGTTATCAATGACATTGGACAACCATTTGTCCAAAATGGTGTATAGGGTTTCCTGCCTGAGCAAGGGGTTGGACTAGAAGACCTCCAAGGTCCCTTCCAATTCTGTTATTCTTTCAATCTGTTATTTGTGCTTTGTGTGTGCCATGTCTCCATCCAGCCCATTGAGGAATAATAATAATAATAATAATAATAATAATAATAATAATAATAATAATAATAATAATAATAATAATAAGAAGAAGAAGAAGAAGAAGAAGAAGAAGAAGAAGAAGAAGAAGAGGAAGAGGAAGAAGAAGAAGAAGAAGAAGAAGAAGAAGAAGAAGAAGAAGAAGAAGAAGAAGAAGAAGAAGAAGAAGAAGAAGAAGAAGAAGAAGAAGAAGTTGGAAGGGACCTTGGAAGTCATCTAGTCCAATCCCCAGCTTAGGCAGGAAACCCTATACCGTTTCAGACAAATGGCTGTCCAGTCTCTTAAAAACTTCCAGTGTTGGAACCTTCACAGCTTCTGGAGGCAGGTTGTTCCACTGGTTAATTGTTCTAACTGTCAGGAAATTTCTCCTTAGTTCTAGGTTGCTTCTCTCCTTGGTTAGTTTCCATCCGTTGCTTCTTGTCCTGCCTTCAGGTGCTTTGGTTGTTTGAGAAAACCTGACTAAAACAAACCCCAATCTTTGAACTGAGTTTCCTACTATTGCGGGCTCCTTTCCTGTGCCCCTACCTCAATCTCTGTTCTGGAAAGCAGAGCAGGTACCCATGGAAAGAGGCAACAGTCATTGATTCTCTTGGGATTCTGCACTACGTGAGTGAAAGGACCACACAAGGCAAATGAAATTGACACTAAGCTGGCTTTAGGAAGGCTGAACCATGAAGCATGGGAAAGGGCTGGGTAAGGAACAAAATTATGGTTAATGTTGTATTAGTACTTTTATAACCTATCCTGCAGTATTAGAAGACATCCATGGTAATCTATGGTGCCAAAAATACAGGACTTCAATAGCATCTTTTCCGACTAAGGTAAGCAGCAGGAAGAAAGACCCCACCAAAATGAGGCCTCTTTCCCTAAAGTACATTAAGAGCTCTCTTTATTTTGATTATAAGGGACACGGTGGCTCAGTGGGTTAGGACGCTGAGCTCGTCGATCAGAAGGTCGGCAGTTTGGCAGGTCGAATCCCGAGTGCCGCGTAGCAGAGTGAGCGCCTGTTACTCGTCCCAGCTTCTGCCAACCTAGCAGTTCGAAAGCATGTAAAAATGCAAGTAGAAAAATAGGGACCACTACGGTGGGAAGGTAACAGCATTCCGTGCGCCTTTGGCGTCTAGTCATGCCGGCCACATGACCACGGAAACGTCCTCGGACAAGCGCTGGCTCTTCGGCTTTGAAACGGAGATGAGCACCGGCTCCTAGAGTTGGAAATGACTAGCATGCATGTGCGGGGGGAACCTTTACCTTTTTACCTTATTTTGATTAATGAATTGCCACAAACATAGCAGAGGAGAAGCTACATATTGGCTGAGTTGACCCACAAAGCAAAGTCCACAGCGATATTCCTAAACTGTCTTAATCCATGGTTTCCTTAAGCAGTGATCCATTCTGTATCTGGAGTCAGATACTGAACTGAATCATGAAGTAACCAGACCAGCTGCATTCAAACAACTTACCTGAGTTGCAAACCAAACAACTTCATGTGCCTCCTGAATGGTTGGTAAACCCAGCCAATATGAGGATTATTTGATGAAAGATGGTGGAAGATGGTGAAACCATGGTGATTTGTAAACCACAATCAAGGTTTATGGTGGTGTGTGAGCTGAACTAATTGTTGCTTTTCAATAAACTGTATATTGTATTTTGTATTCAATGAACTGTATATTGTATTTTCTACAGTATTTTCATTAGCTCAAAGGCCACAATTTGAGAAGATCCAGGCTGAGCCAAGGAAAATGGTGTGGAAGAAACCATACAGGACAAGTAAATTGAATCAAAGGCACACCCCTCGCCAGTCACAACATAAGCGTGTTTTTAGGCCTCAAAAATTGACCAATACAAGAAACAGATTAAAGCTTTCTGCCCAGTTGTAAGTGCAAAAACTCTGAGGGGGATGGGAGGTTAAAACTGTGAAAACTACAAAAATGAAATAAAAAGAAAAAATGGAAATCTGAAAACATATCATTCTTCAGATGATTGGAATAGAGAAGTGGGGAAATTGGCAAACACCGAGCAACGCAGGGCTTTGCAGAGCTCCGAAGATATCAAACATGTTATTCAGATTGTATCACCTTTGGTTAGAGATATATCTGCTGGGCCCTACTTATATTTATTCTCTGAGTGGCTCTAAGGAGCACACGGGAGCAGGAATGAGGTGCCTGAAACCTTGACGCAGAAGCTGTAAGATGTTACAGACAGGTGCCATGCTTGTACTTCCAAGTATTCCTAAGCACCACTTTGAAATCATGCCAAATTTCTGCGCTGTGCTAACATTAACTGAGTTTTCTCTAATAGGTTATCTTGTCTGTGCAAATGTCATTCCGGGTAGATATTTGAAAATGGATATTTGAAATGTTTCTATTTCTTCTGAAGAGCACATATTTCTCTTTCGATGTCTTCAGCTCTCTCTTTTTCTCAGCTCCATGTTTCTATTTTTTTTTCCTGATGCTAACACTTTGGCCTTTATTTTTGAAATTCTCTATGTTGTTTTTTTACCTTCCCCCCCCCCCTGCATAAGAAAGCAAAACTGAAAAACAAAACAAAGATTTTTTTTGCAGAGATAACCTAAGGGGGAGAGAGAGAAGATGAGATTATCTCATTCCGAGAATAAAATGAATTTTTCACAAGGGTCTGCAAACAAAATCTGCTTCCTCAGAGACAATTCGACGCAATGCACAAGACCTCCTAAATTAGCTGATTGGCAATTTCTTATACTGTATGTATAACTTTTATTAAAAGAAGTTTTTCCATAGAGTAAGAACAATACATATTTTATCTTAAAGCTAAGAGAGAAAAAAGTAATAGAAAGTGAAAAGGAAATAAAAGGAGGAAAAAATGTAGGAAGACAGCAAACACCCCCCCCCAGAGAAAGAAATATTTTGGGGGATATTAAAAAGGCAGAATATTATATTTCTCCAAATGAATAATGGAGAAAATCATAGGCAGAAATCTCTCCCCCCACCCCGCAAGTCTCTCTGCTCCAAGCAGAAACCAGCTCTGTAGAAATACAGATTTGATAATCCTTTCACAAAGACTGGAGTCAGGAAGCTTGGATCTGATGGGATTAGAAAGACAAAGACCCCTAGAACCAACAAACCCTCACCCAAAAATCCAGCGCACGACATATCCATCAGCCACAGCCCCAGGGAAGCAGGAATGACCTTTAGGACTTAATAGGATTAACCCACCACTATCAGAATACCAAAAGGGCACTCTGAACCTCAGGTCAAAGTTCATGCCACAGGAACAGGAACAACTCCAAATACAAAAGCCCAAGAAGGTATAAAAACCCACCACTCCCAGCTCCATGTGGTCAGATGCCCCAGACCCACATGCTGTTGTGGTCCTGCTCTTCAATAAACAAGAACCTTCTTTCAAAAGCAGCCTCCATTTTATTTTTTCCCAGCTTGGGCAGGACCCTGATGAAGATTTTTAACAGAAGGAAGGAAGGAAGGAGGAAGGCTACTAATCTTCTAAATAATAGTTACAAGTATGTTTTATTTTACCCTTCTCTCTCTAAGATTCCATTAAAGTCCCTTAAACCCCTAGCACAATAGCTCTTCAAAAGCAGAAGTGAAAACAAACTTTCTCTTATTTGACTATAATAGGGGGGGGGGGGGAAGAGATTTCTCTATCCACTTCCTGGAACAATGCATGGCCTTGTAACTGAAGCCAGCAAAAAAAAAATGATCCATCTTTTTGTCACGTAATGTTAGGCACCACCCAGCTTTCTTAGATCCACGACGCAAAACAAATCCTCTAACTTCAGTCTTTGTCTTGTTTATTTGTCTGAGATGTCATCATCTTGGAAGGAAAGAAGGTTATTTTATGGCCTTTTCATAAAACAGGGACAGTTTCATGATTCAAGAGCACTTGCGGAGGTGAGCACAAACAGAGAAACTGGAGGAGCCACTGTTGAAAAAAACTACTTCTTGGCTAAACATCATCAAAAGCATTTCACTGGTGAATTGCGGGGGGGGGGGAGACAAAAGGAAGGAGAGAAAGGCATGGAGAACAAGCAAGAGGTAAAAGGAGTTGAAAACAACAATCTGCATTCTCTATTTCGGTATTTATCAAAAGACAGAGAATATTTCTATTATATAATAATAATAATCATAATCATAATCATAATCATAATCATAAGAAGAAGAAGAAGAAGAAGAAGAAGAAGAAGAAGAAGAAGAAGAAGAAGAAGAAGAAGAAGAAGAAGAAGAAGAAGAAGAAGAAGAAGAGGAAGAAGTTGGAAGGGACCTTGGAGGTCAACTAGTCCAACCCCTTGCTCAGGCAGGAAACCCTATACCATTTCAGGCAAATGGCTGTCTACTCTCTTCTTAAAAACTTCAAGTGTTGGAGCATTCACCACTTCTGGAGGCAGGTTGTTCCACTGGTTAGTTGTTCTAACCGTCAGGAAGTTTCTCCTTAGTACTAGGCTGCTTCTCCCCTTGATTAGTTTCCATCCATTGCTTCTTGTCCTGCTTTCAGGTGCTTTGGAGAATAGCTTGACTCCCTCTTCTTTGGGGCAGCCCCTGAGATATTGGAACGCTGCTATCATGTCACCCCTGCTCTTCATTAGACTAGACATACCCAATTCCAGCAACTGTTCTAGCCTCCAGTCCCCTAATCATCTTTGTTGTTCTTCTCTGGACTCTTTCTAGAGTCTCAACATCTTTTTTTCCATCGTGGTGACCAAAACTGGATGCAGTATTCCAAGTGTGGCCTCACCAAGGCATTATAAAGTGGTATTTGTCTCAAATGGCATAGGGCATCCTATTTGAGCCCAGGGTGGAATAGAAGACCTTCAAGGTCTGTTCCAACTCTATTATTCTGTTGAATTGTCATGTTCTATTACTCAGACATGATGTTAGGAAGTCCAGTGGAGACGTATGTCTACATTCCTTCTTAAAGAACCTATGACAGAATTCTCTTAACATTCCTAATTGCTGGCATAAAATCCTCTACGGCTGTTAAACTGGACGCTTTGGTGTTCTTTGCACCTGAACTGCCAATTCATAAGTACACTGGCTTTAATGAAGACTTGAGAAGTCGTTTCCTCCTCAGTAAAAAGAATCTTAGTCAGAGAAGAAAAGGCAGGGATGAGAGTAGCTGAAAAGGTGTAATAAGATGGAGGGTTTGTGTCACTGTGAGTTGGGGGTGGGGGCACGAAGGGAGGCTCAGTCAATCTCAATGTACACACGGTTGTACGTTGACAATAAAGGTTCATTCATTCATTCAAAAGATGCCAGATATATCTCTATGAAGCTCTGAATGGGAGGAAGTTGCCAAAATCACTAAAAAAAAAAAAACCACACACACAGCCGTATCCCTGGTGAAAAAGCAGATAATTCATAACCAAGCATGACTTCTTCAATGGTTGACAGTTCGGAGGGAACTGCTCCTAATCCAGTCTTTTCCTGCAGAATGCAAATTTGAGGTTTTAAATAGGGATTGTCCATTCATTTTAAGGACGATCACTCTTTGAAATACCACCATCCATATGTTTCAAGGTTTTAAAACACATCCTGCAGCACAAACCTGGCTCAAACCCCCCCCCTCAAAAAAAAAACAACCCCAGGCCCTGAAATGGCCCAAGGATTCTCTCTGAACTGTGTGATACTCAAAAAACCCCGTCTAAGCGACTGATGAAGCTGATCTAATAGCTGCACCATCTACAATTATCTAGCCTCCAACCACATCCTCAAAGCAGATGTAATTAGGGATCTTCACAGCCAAGCTGTGCATGGTCTTAATTACAGAACCAACGTGGGATACTCGTGCGTTCCAACTGTTTAAAAGAGGCAGAAAGACAGGAGAGGAGGGGGGGGAAATTGGGGAGACACGTCGAACAAAACAGAAAAGTTATTTTTACACTGGTTTTGACTCCGGGAGGACACAGCTGCTGAGCTACGCTGAATGCCGGGTAGGTTCGGCGATTGGGGTGGACAATTTCAGGGACTGTTTTTTTCCCAAAGTAAAGAGGAGTCTTGTCGGCCTTGGAAATATTCCACTCTTGTCTCTTCTGCCTCTGATTTCTGCTTTCTCCTTCGAAGTGCCAGTCAACATAACCACATTGCCACAGAGACAGTTCAATTTTTCTCTTTTGGGGGTAAGGGTTGTCCCTTTTGTCCCCATTTGTCTATAGTGTTTTCTAGCAAATATTAGTGTGTGTTTGTTTTTTCTTCCCCTTAGTGGTCTGGTTCTTGAACTGGGGCACCATTTGGGCCTATCCTGGGGGTCATGGAGCCATTTGGGAGTGGAGGATCAGTTTGGGGCTGTTGCCACCGAGACTCTTGTGAAAAACTAGACTCTGGTTTTATTCGTGGTTTTTTGGTGGTGGTGGTGGGGGATAATGACCTTATTCAGGACTAGGAAAAGGGGTAATTGGGTCAAACAGCTTAAGAACCACTAGCTTAGCATGTGCTGTTGATTGCTCTGGTGCTGCTGAAGGGGCCCCGTGTGTGACATCTTGTTGGTGACCTAGTTGAGGCAACTTCAGGGGACATATCAGGAAGGCCATCTCACTGGAGAGCAAGGAAACAGGGTAAAAAAAAGTTTTGCAAACAGGAAAGGGAAAAGGAAGTAGAGGAAAGAATAAAAGGGGAGAAGATAAGGGAGTGATTGCTGCTTCTGGCTGATCCGTATGTGCTGCTGATTGACTGGAGCCTTGTTTCCTATTGACCCAGCTGAGGCAGCTTCAGGGGATACATACATACATACATACATACATTCGAATTTCTTTTCCTGACAAAGAGTTAAATGGGAGGCAAAAGAAATTTGAATACACAATGTTTCGCAGTAGCGACTTGAGCCCTGTTTAACGCTCCTAGGTTGGAGCGGCAAGGCAAAAGAAATCATCATAATAGAACCACAGTATAGCAAGTTCAAAAACCCAAGGTGCATAGATCAAAAAAACTTACACACACACACACACACACACACACACACACACATAGGCTCATCTCCGTTTCAAAGCCGAAGAGCCAGCGCTTGTCCGAGGACGTCTCCGTGGTCATGTGACCGGCATGACTAAATGCCAAAGGCTCACGGAACGCTGTTACCTTCCCACTGTAGTGGTCCCTATTTTTCTACTTGCATTTTTACGTGCTTTCGAACTGCTAGGTTGGCAGAAGCTGGGACGAGTAACAGGCACTCAACTCTGTTACGCGGCACTCAGGATTCGACCTGCCAAACTGCCAACCTTCTGATCAACAAGCTCAGCGTCTTAACCCACTGAGCCACCGCGTATATATTAGCGGTGGAGCAGTGGGCTAATGCCTCCTTAAGTAACACCAGCTGCCTGCAATTAGTGCAGGTTCGCATCCCACCAGGCTCAAGGTTGACTCAGCCTTCCATCCTTCCGAGGTAGGTAAAATGAGGACCCAGATTGTTGGGGGCAATTAAGCTGACTTTGTAATAATGCCGCTTGGGGTGTGTGTGAAAGCCCTAATAAGCAGGCAGCGCTTGTCCGAGGACGTCTCCGACTCAGAGGATCTTGAAACATTATCAGTTATGCTGAACCCACACCATAAATAGCCTTTATTGCCTTTATTACCAGGCTTCAAAAGAGAATAACCAACACTTTGAATTGGAGGCGGGAGCAATGCAACAGCAGTATTGTATGTTGCCTTACATATCTGATTCAGAGGGGTTTGAACGGAAAGCCATGGGATGCCAAAGAGTGGGGCTAAAATAGGTGCTGGGAGGGCTATGCAGGATGTGGGGTCACCCAATAATAATCACATACATGCATGAAGGCTTTGGTTCCGTTTAATGATGGGGCCACGATGCCTTTTTTTTTTTTTACAGATCTCTATGTATCCCGAGTCTATAAGATTACTGATTTTTCTTTTCATGTCATGAAGTCAGGTTTGGTTTTTTTGCTTTTTTTAGGTGCAACCCTTGGAAGAAAAATAATATGCCTGCCTTACAGAGTTAATAACCAAAGGAGGAGAACAAAACAGTGGTTAAGAAGCCAAAATCCAGCCAGAGAAAAACCCACTGCGAAATTGGTTGCATAGGGGGAAAGCCGTGCAGAGTTGCATAGACATTGTTAACTTCACCTATATAAAAAGTTTGATCTGATAAATGAAACCCGCCTTCCCCATCCCTTTCACTGGAGGAAACGTGGCGCTTTAGGCTTTCCACGCCATGCAGCAAACCTCTTTTGAAACCAGATGTGCGACGTGGCACAGCCGTCTCTTCTTAGAAAAGGGAACAATATTCAATGGCCTTCCCTGACAAAGCCAACCTTGAAGATGTGCTGAAAGCCGCTGTTTCAAGCCTTGCTCTTGCATTCTCTTTTGAGCTATCTCTTCCGTCGTGTTTGTAAAATGAGAGAGAGAATGCTGGTGAAATGCTTTGAAGATTCTCAAGGACTGCATCTAGGCACGCTTCCTTCATTTCTTGGATGGAAAGGACCTGCTGAACATACAGGCAGTCCTCAACGTACAACTGTTGAAAGAAAAATCTTCATCAGGGTCCAGTCCAAGCTGGGAATAAACAACATGGAGACTGCTTTAGAAAGAAGGTTGTAGTTTATTGAAGAGGAGAGCCAGACAGAAAGATGGCTCTGGGGAAAAAAAACTGACCACGTGGAGCAGAGTGGTGGGCTTTTATACCTTCTGGGGCTCTTGAGGTTGCTTCCTGTTCCTGTTTGAGGCTTTGTATTTCCTGTGTCATGTACTTTGACCTGAGTCTGAGTGTGCCCCTTTGGCACTGGTGGGTTAATCCTATTATGTCCTGTCTTGGAATTTGGGTGGGGTATGTAGATTTTAATCTCTTCAGTTTCTAGCTGGAAGTCTCCAACCTTCCTGAATGGATTATTACATCTGCATTTCTAAAAGCTGGTTTCCGCTGAGTTGTCTGGCTTGGAGCAGGAGACGTTTCTGTCTTTTTAAGATCTTCTCTATTATTCCTTTGGGAAAATATATTCTGCCATAATAATAATAATAATAATAATAATAATAATAATAATAATAATAATAATAATAATAATAATAATAATAATAATAATAATAATAATAATAATAATAATGTTGGAAGGGACCTTGGAGGTCATCTAGTCCAACCCCCTGCTCAGGCAGGAAACCTTATACCATTTCAGGCAAATGGCTGTCCAGTCTCTATTCCCCAAAATATTTCTTTCTCTGAATTCTTCCCACACGACAATTCATTTAGCAACCATCCAAGGTTGCAATGGCACTGGAAAAAGTGACTTATGACCATTTTTCACACTTACAACCTTGGTAGCATCCCTGGGGTCACGTCATCAAAATTCAGATGCTGGGCAGCTGACTCATATTTATGGCTGTTGCAGTGTCCCAAGGTCATGTGATCAGCTTTTCCAAGTTTTTGACAAACAAAGTCAACGGGGAAGCCAGTTTCATTTTACAGCTGGGTTACTGACTTAGCAACTGCAGCGATTCATTTAACAACTGTGGCAAGAAAGGTCGTAAAATGGGGCAAAAATCATTTAACAACTGTCTCGCTTAGTAACAGGGGTTTTGGGCTCCATTGTGGTCGTAAGTTGAGGACTACCTGTATTCAATATTTATTACTCATTTTATTAAAAAAAATGGAAGAATGACTGTAGGCACATAAAGGGTTCCCCCAGGGCAGAAAAATCTACTTAATGGTTTTGCAGCTGGTCAAATCAACAAGACACCCCATTGGTCTAAAGCAGGAATGTTAAACTGCTGGCCCTCAGGCCGGTTGTTTCCTGTGGAGGCTGTGCCCACCCCAGCTCCGGCAATGCAAAAAAAGTTGCGATACGTTGCGACACATCATATGACGCAGCAAGTTTGACACCCGCAGTCTACAGCATGCATTATGTGAAATCCTATTTATTGGCAAGATTTTATTCTGACTGTTGTGATTCAGGGTCAGCCTGTGGGTTCAGCAGTTGGGTCGGAAGACTCAGAGGAGGAGGGGGGTGTTTAAGAGCTTGCTGATGGAGTTGAAGATCTTGTTGATGAGAGCCCTCAGCCAGGCCCCTCCCACCTGGTCACGACGGAGACCCAGCTGTGTGAGCCTGACAGCGTGGATGAAGATGACCCACAGCTGGCCCTGTTCAAGGACGCCCGACGCAGGAGACAGTCAATCAGGAGTAAACAGAGGAAGGCAATGGGGCACCTCGGAAGGAGGCAGAGAGAAGCCATGCCCTGAACTGTATAAAAGGGGAATGCGTGGGAAGGCTGGTTTGCTGAAGGCAACCACTTGATTAGTTCCTGTTTCATAGCTCCTGTTTCATGGTTGGTGTCTTGTTTTGCTCTGTTTTATGTTAATAAATTTGGCAGGCTTAATTCCAGCCTCTTGCCATTTGTAAAGGGGTTGTCCCTGCCTTTTCTGCAGGGCCGGTAGCAGGCTGGTACAGAACACTGACTCTGGATTGAAAAGCGCTCTGAAAAAGAAGTATCCTCATGTCACAGCTACATTTTGGAAGTTCCTTTAGACTTCTTCACCCCTGAAGTTAAATAACAGCAATTACAAGGCACTTTCCAGTCTGAAAATCCTGTGCAAACAATAATTAAGCACTGCAGCTACATTTTAAATAGCCTTGGATCATTCCGTGACAGCTTGGAAGTGAGAATGGGTGGCTTCTGCTGCTGGGGAAACTATGGGATGAGCCTATGACTATTGTCCTTCAGAGATGTTCTGTAAACCTGGTTAAACAAAGACTGTCGTAGTCTAGTCTGTGAATTAGGATAAGGCGTTCGTGGTCTATCACCTACTCCCGTTACATTCCAAGTTTAGGTATTCCACGCAGAGTTATTGCAGTAGAAGATTATATGGTAGTCCTTCGGGTTTGAAGAAGACACTCTGTTAGGATAGCAATAGCAATAGCACTTAGACTTATATACTGCTTCACAGTGCTTTACAGCCCTCTCTAAGAGGTTAACAGAGTCAGCCTACTGCCCCCAACAATCTGGGTCCTCATTTTACTGACCTCAGAAGGATGGAAGGCTGAGTCAACCCTGAGCTGGTGAGAGTCAAATTGCCAAACTGCTGGCAGCCGGCAGTCAGCAGAAGTAGCCTAGAGTATTACATTCTAAGCACTGCGTCACCAGGGTTCTTATGACTAGTATTGACACTTTGATTTTGAATCTGTCTCTAGACCCAAGCTTTTACATACATGCAGAGGGAGGGAGGGAGGGAGGGAGGGAGAGAGAGATTTAGGCCAAGCATGGTCCAGATACTTTGGAGATACCTGGGAAACAGACGTATCCAGTTATCCAGGAACAGTTGGCTCCTTTGGATCTGAGGAAGTAAACAGGACCCTCTTCCAGACTGTAAGAACATCAACCATCTGAGAACTAGATCCATGTCTCTCCTGACTGGTCAAGGCTGTTTGATAGGCATCATGTGGGTGGGTCCTATCAATGGTAAATTCATCCTTGAGGGATGGAGTGTTTCTTGTACCCTTTAAAGAGGGCCTAGTCTACCATCAGGGACACGGTGGCTCAGTGGGTTAGGAGGCTGAGGTTGTCGATCAGAAGGTTGGCAGTTCGGCGGGTCGAATCCCGAGTGCCGCGTAACAGAGTGAGCACCTGTTACTCATCCCAGCTTCTGCCAACCTAGCAGTTCGAAAGCACGTAAAAACGCAAGTAGAAAAATAGGGAAGGTAACAGCGTTCCATGCGCCTCTGGCGTCTAGTCATGCTGGCCACATGACCACGGAAACGTCCTCGGACAAACGCTGGCTCTTCGGCTTTGAAACGGAGATGAGCACCGGCCCCTAGAGTCGGAAATGAATAGCACGCATATGCGGGGGAACCTTTACCTTTAGTCTACTATCTCCTCAAGAAGCTGCTGCTGGATGATTTTCATCCATTCCCCCACCTCCTCTTTTTAGTGAAGATGGTTGAGGGTGCCAGAGAATTCTGGATAAGACAGATGGCCCTTTTCAGTCAGGTTTCAGGCCTGGATATGGGAGAGAAATAGCATTGGTTGCACTTTGGATTACTCTGTGGTGGGAGTGGGATGGAGGTGGTACATCCATCCTTGCTCAACTTGACCTCCCACTGGCTTTCAGTACCATCAACCATGGTATACTTTTGTGTCAGTTTCAGGATTTGGGATTGGGGGGGGAAGACAGTTTTATGCTGGTTTATCTCCTTCTTCTATGGCTAGTCCCAATCTGTCTTGATAGGAAGAGAGCGGTCCAGCCCGTGGCCCCCTGCTGTGTGGAGTGCCACAAGGCTTGGTATTCTCTACATTCCTGTTATACATCTACACGAATCCCCTGGGCGAAATCATCCATCACCACAGGAGGAGGTATCTTTAGCATGCAAATGATACCCAATTGTATATTTCCATGAAGTGATGTTGTGGATGTTCTTTTTTGGTGCCTGGAGGCTCTGGGGTCTGGGTGAGAAACAAGAAGTTTCAACTGAACCTTGGTAAGATGGAGCGCTTGTGAATGGGAGTCTTCTCTGTATCTGGAGGTTTAGCAAGTTTGATCTTGGGTGGGATGTTCTGCCCCAAATGGACCCGGTACATAAGCTGGAGTTCCTTCTGGACTCACCAATCTTGTTTGAGGAACATGTGGCAGTTGTGGCTAGGAGACCCCTTGCTCAATTTCATGTTGTGCACCAGCTGTGCCCCTTCATGGATTGAAAGACTCTTCTCTCAGTCATTCACAGCCTGGTCAACTCCCATATGGACTATTACAATGTGCACTACATGGAGCTACCCTTGAAGAGTATCCAGAAGCTACAGTTGGTGCGGTATGTAGTTTTATGTCCTTTGAGGACTGTATACACCTCTGCTGTATGAACTGCATTGGGTGCCAGTTTGCTTCTGAATCCAATTCAAGATGTTGGTTAGCCCCTTTAAAGCCCTCCATTGCATGGGACCAGATTATCTGAGGTACAATCTCATCCTATTACATCAACCCATCCCACATGGTAAGACAGGGAGGATATGCTGTCAGTTAAATAATTTTGAGGGGGAGAGTCCCAGAAGGAAAACTTCTCTGCCATTGCAGTGCCCCATGGAATACTTTCTCCCCAGAGGTGAGCTTGGACACCACATTTGTGGCTTTCTGGAAGGGTGTGAAGATCTGGCTTTGTGAACTGACATGGGAATTGAGAGGTGATACATAATTCTGGGGGTGGCTGGTGGTTTGAGTATACTCCCTGTCTTTTAACTGGTCTTTCAACTGCCTTTTATTTTGTTCTTCCCTGTTTTTAATTCTGTTTTTAACAAGCTCTCTTTTATATGATTTTTTTGATTTGTATCTGTAAACTGCCCAGAGTCACTTGGATAGTGAGATGGGTGGTGTTTAAATTTGATAAATAAAAAATAATAATTTTAAAAAATATTGGAAGCGATTTAAAATTAAACTTAATTAAAATCACACTCATGTGGTTACTTCCTTCTGTCACATTCAACATTGCAATTCAGTGGCAAAGTATGGAAGACTTCAAGGCTTTGAAGAGGACATTTGGTGTCTACCCATCATTTTTTTTTCTTTTTTCTTTTTTTTTTAAAAAAAAACTTGTCCACATTTTGTTGGCAGAACAATTTGTTGATTCTTCAGCTTTCTTGAAAGGAAAGAAAATATTAAAGAAGACCAAGCTGCTTCTTCAAGCATGGATCCCAGTGGCGTAGCGTGGGGGGTGCAGGGGGGGCCGGCCGCACCGGGCGCAACATCTGGGGGGGCGCCCATTAAGCTCGCCGGAGGGGGACGATTCTGCTTCACCGAGGGTCGGAGGAGCGAGTGAGTGGGCGGAGCATAGAAAGCAACCGCATTCGCTGCGCCCAGCCAGAGCGGGATCCCGTCCTCTCGCGGCTGCGGATCGCCTCCTTTCTCGGGTGGGGGGGCTTGGTGGCGTCTCGCCTCCCTCTCTTTCTCCCGCCGCGGTTCTCCTCCGCTTGGCTCTCAACCTGCAAGCCCGCCCCCCCGACCCAGCTCCCGCCCCTGTGTCCTTTCCCGGAGGTAAAGGTAACAACTGCAGCCGCCGCACCTGCGGCTGCTTGCTGCTCCTCCTCCTCCTCCTTCTCCTCCTCCTCCTGCCGTATTGACTCTCTGTGGCCACTCGGTTCCCCCTGCAGGAGGCGATCAGGACGCCCCCCCGACACACGTCGCCAGCAGCGAGAGTTTCCAGCCAGTCTGGCGAATCTTTGGGGCGAGGTGCCAAAGAGAAGGAGGCGGCTTGGCTTGGATAAGCAGCGTCTGGGCAGAAAATAGGTCGGGCGCCACAGCAAGTATGAACTCCTGGGGTTCAGCCTAAGCAGGCAAAGCTGCAGGGTGGGTTGGTTGGCTTTTCCGGCTTTGGAATAACCTTGGGAAGCTGAGGCATTGTAAGTTGGAAGTCATTGTTTGTTGCCTAACATGTTGGGTCACCCCACACCACGTGCTAAGCCATAAACCGTGATTGGTATCCAGGGTTTAGGACAAGATGGAGAAAACTAGCCAATTGTGGGATCATAAATCTTGATGAAGCCCATCATCGCTCCATGTGATGTATGCACTCAATCTACAAACGTAGTCCAAGCCTATTCACATCTGTTGTAAGGTCATTCTCTCGTGGGGTTTATCTTGACATCCACTAAGAGTGGAACAAACATGCCCCATTAACCATTTTCAATGCCATGTCCTCTCTTTGTCTCATCCTAAATCACAGCTGAGGCACCTTAAAGTTGCCTTGTTTCAGTTTTAAACTAGCATTTTCCCTCTTCTCCAGAGACCCTTTTTTGCCTTGAACCTAACTCAAGGGTAGGCAACCTTGGCTCTTTTATGACTCATGGACTTCAACTCCCAGAATTCCTGAGCTAGTGGAAGAGACTCAAGTGCTAAAATCCACGGGTTAGGGGGCGCAAATTACTTGCCTTGCCCCGGGTGCTGACAACCCACGCTACTACGCCACTGATGGATCCTTATGTACCACAACAGGAGTTCTTATGAGGTTCAGGAGAAACCCAAGAAAGATAATCGATAATAATAATTTGTAGTGTTTGGGAAGACACTGTACTAGGACAGCTGTGTTAGTTTACCGTAGCAAAAATTATGCTATCACCTTTTCTGATTTACAAATGTTATTCAAAGCATAAGCCTTCATGAGGCTTATGCTTTTAATAACATTAAAAGCAGGTTACTTCATCAGATATGTAGAGTGGCTTAAGTCAGGGTTTTTCAACCAGTGGTACAGGTACCACCTGTGGTACACTGGCACCTGGCAGGTGGTACACGACCATCCTAGAAAAGTGGTAGTGGGGGAGGGGAATGAGCTGAACCGGTGGCAGCACCGCACAAGCCGGAGCGAGAGATGGCTGGAGCTGCAGGGCTGTCAGGGCTCAGTGGAAGCGCCAGGATCAGTGCCAGGCTCCAGCTGGAGCTCAGCGCTGATCCTGGCGCTTCTGCTGAGCCCAGAAGAAGCACTGATCAGCTGGAATGTTGCAGCATCTCCAGGGTCTTGTGATTTACATTCAGATGCTTGGCAACTGATTCATATTTATGACAGTCACAGTGTCCCAGGGTCCTGTGAAGTGACCAAAACCTGCTGCAACCACCCGGAAGATGGGGGGAATAAAAACCAAACACGCCCCCACCCCACCCCAACTGCCAATCCTCAACAGAAATGCTCACAACAATGAAAACCTCAGAAAGGAGGAAGAGCGCTGCTGGGTGGGCAGGCAGAAGTCTTGCTCGGCTGTGGCTTGGGGGGCACTTTTTTCAGTGCCATTGTAACTTCAAACAGTCACTAAGCAAACTGTCGTAAGTCGAGGACTATTTGTACTTCATCCCTTTTTTTTTTTTTTTGGTCATCAAGGCGACTGGTGGTACTCGGATGTTTCCATATCCTAAAAGTGGTACAATGGGTGAAAAGGTTGAAAAGCCCTGGCTTAACTGATGTAGGATTTAAATTGGGATGAGGTGGGGGTGGGGAAATGAGAGAATACATTGATTATGCAGATGTCAATTGCACACGAGAGAGATTACAACTAATGGTATCGTGTATTAAAAACCCATTGTGTTTGTTTGACATTGCCTGAAATGTTTTGATTCAGCAGTCGATAGCTCTACGGTTCTTGTTTTTCAAAATGATATTTTTTTCCAAAATGTTCACCTCTTACGACACTCTGTTGTAGACAAAATGATAGAAAGTTATACAAATATTCTACATTAAATTATACAAAATTATACATTATACAAAATTATAATGAAAATTAAATGATGTCTAGTCTAATGAAAAAAAATACTAGGGGAGACATGATAGCAGTGTTCCAATATTTGAGGGGCTGCCACAAAGAAGAGGGGGGGTCAAGCTATTTTCCAAAGCACCAGAAGGCAAGACAAGGAACAATGGATGGAAACTAAATAAGGAGAGAAGCAACCTGGAATTAAAGAGAAATTTCCTGACAGTGAGATAAATTTACTAGTGCAGGGGTAGGCAACCTCGGCTCTTTTATGACTCATGGACTTCAACTCCCAGAATTCCTGAGTCAGCATAGCATAGCTGACTCAGGAATTCTGGGAGTTGAAGTCCATGAGTCATAAAAGAGCCGAGGTTGCCTACCCCTGTACTAGTGCAACAGCTTGCTTTCAGAGGTTCTGGGTGCTCTGTCACTGAAAGCTTTTAAGAAGTGACTGGAAGCCATTTGTCTGAAATGGTATAGGGTTTCCTACGTGGGCAGGGGGTTGGACTAGAAGACCTCCAAGGTCCCTTCACACTCTTATTATTCTATATTCTATTAGGCCAACAAGATTAAATCAAGACAACAAAACGTCTTAAGATTTGCATCTCCCTTCAACATTTGGACCAATTACGCCCCGCACATCACCAAGGAAATTTCACAACAGCAATTTAAATACGAGCAAACCTAGAAAGAACACATTTTTCACACAGATGATAATATATAAATCACCAAAGGTCTAAGCCAGGGGTCTTCAAACTTGGCCCTTTTCTGACTTGTGGACTTCAACTCCCAGAATTCCTCAGCCAGCGTGCCTGGCTGAGGAATTCTGGGAGTTGAAGTCCACAAGTCAGAAAAGGGCCAAGTTTGAAGACCCTTGGTCTAAGCCATATAAAAAACTCACTAACTTACCAACCCCAATTGGCTAGCTGCCCCCAGAAATGCTTGCTGTTTGCTGTTACTAGGCCAATAAACCTCCTTTTCCAATTGCAGCCTGCCTCAAACTTATTTTTCCTCTGCCTGCGTCTCTATCCCGGCTTAGAAAAAGACATGGACCGGATTTAACCTCCAACACATGGTTTTGTCAGCAGACCTGCAGACCATAAATGGAGACGGAGCTGATCAAGTGGCTGATCTGATTGTTTTTGTTTCTGCCAAGGGGCATGGGGGGGGGATTTTTTAAAACAGATTTTATTATAGGGTGGATTTTTAAAAATTCTGTAAGCCATCCAGAGTCTCCTACTGTATGCGTAGGGGTGGCTATATAGGTTTGTTTAATAAAGAAATAAATAGATTTTGCTGCAGCTCCCAGGTGTTTCTGTTTATTAGCAAAGTGGGTCAGGCAAAGTGGCTACTCTTTCTCTCTTAGCAAATAGGATTTGCATTTAAAGAGGCACAGGGATCCAGAGTCCATTCCTGCACAGAAGCCACTCAAGAGGTGTTGAACAAACCACTAAAGTGCTGCTGACAGCTGCTGAATTGGACACAAGGCTACTTAACTATTGCAAGAAGGAGGTGGGAGGCTAAGCTACACCAGCTGAGTCCTTGCTCCCGGCAGGAGGATAATTTCTAGAGAAATCAATTTTAGGGTGGAAAATTCCATTTCTATCATGCCGGCTGATAGCACGTTTGCAAGACAAGGGCTTGTAAGCAAAGCTACCCGGCATTAATCTAAAGAGACACAAGGGATCGTCGGAAGCCACCACTGTTTACATACCTAAATAAATAAAATGGCAGTGGATGTTGAATTAGACCCTTCCGATTAGGTGTTAGCCCAAATGCAATCGACTCTGCTGGGTGCCACGTGTCTAGAGTCTGTCACGGAGAGCTTTCATAGCTCTATTAGAAATTATTTTGACTGGGGGGAAAAAAGCATTTGAAGAGGCAGTTGAAAGCTCTTTGGGCCCCAAAGCCTGTCAAGTTCATTCAGGTAGCTCTCAACTTACGACCACAATTGAGCCCAAACTTTCTGTTGCTGAGCAAGATTCTTCCCTTCTGTCTCTCCTATGCCAAAGTAAGCCAAGGCAGGGCGTCCTTGTGTTTCTTTCTCACACATTCCTGTTTTCCTAGGTCTAAACCAGAGGTCTTCAAACTCAGCCCTTTTATGACTCGTGGACTTCAACTCCCAGAATTCCTCAGCCAGCATGCCTGGCTGAGGAATTCTGGGAGTTGAAGTCCACGAGTCATAAAAAGGCCGAGTTTGAAGACCCCTGGTCTAAACTCACTTTTTACTGATAATTGCTGCATATTTCTTCAAGGCCGTCTCTGCATTCCTCTAGAGCAGGGGTGTCAAACTCGCAACGTCACATGACATGCCACAACATATCGCAACTTTTTCCCATTGCTGGCAATGGGGTGGGTGCGGTTTTGGCGTGATGCACCCGGCCTACAGGCCAGCAGTTTGACACCCCTGCTCTGGAGTTTGACATGCATATTGTTCTTCTCATGCTGTCCTTGGATTGGGCAATGTCCGTTCTATAATTACATTTCTTACAACAGGAGCGCTTTGAAAAAGATTAGACAGCATCAACCTGAGCTTTCTGCAGCTCTTTAACATGTATTACATGGAATGCAACGGTCAATATTTTTGTAGGACACCCTGTAAGGTCACATTCCAGTTTATGATGTGGGAAGCTGCTAAGGTGGCCCTGGAACAGGGCAACCAAACCAGGTCCTTGGCTCCAACCAAGAAGCCTTTGATAGTCCTTCTGCTCCAGGCAGATGGTCTACGGGCATTCCTCAACTTACAACCACAATATTGACCCCCAAATTTCCGTTGCTAAGCAAGATGGTTGTTCAGTGAATTTTGCCCCATTTTATGACCTTTCTTGCCACATTGTTAAGTGAATCGCTGCAGTTGTTAAGTTAGTAGCATGGTTGTTAAATGAATCTGGCTTCCCCATTGTCAGAAGGCCACAAAAGGGGATCACGTGATCACGAGACTCTGCAACCATTATTATGTATGAACCACTTGCCAAGCTTCTGAATTTTGACTGTGGGGATGCTGAAAAGGCCATAAGTATAAAAAACAGCCATAAGTCATTTTTTTGTGTGCTAAATGAACTGTTGTAAGTCGAGAAGTACCCGCTTTTCCGACATTTAGTTTGAAAAACAATGATTTTAATGAAATTGATGTTTGCCTGGTTGAAAAGAAACCAAGTCCTTAAACAGAAGAACTAAGCCTCTTGACCTACCTAGAGATGCTGTAATCCTCACTTTACAACCACAATTGAGCCCAAACTTTCTGTGGCTAAGGGCAACATTTGTTAAGTGAATTTTGCCCCATTTTACGACCTTCCTTGCCAAAGTTGTTAAGTGAATCTGCAGTTGTTAAGTTAGTAACACGATTGTGAAGTGAATGTGACTTCCCTGTTGACTTGGCTTGTCAGAAGGTGGCAAAAGGGGATCACATGATCCCGGGACACTGCGACCATCATCAATATGAGTCAGCTTCCAAGCGTCTGAATTTTGATCATGTGACCATGGGGATGATGCAATGGTCATAAGTGTGAAAACCAGTCATAAGTCACTTTTTTCCATGCCATTGTAACTTCGAATGGACACTAAACAAGCTGTCATAAGTTGAGGACTACCTGTATCTAGATCCATCCTTCCACCGAAAGGAAAGAGAAGGGCTGAAATTTTCACCCCTGCTTCCTCTGGCCACGCCACTGCGTCACCCTTGCCTCCTCTAGGCATCTCATTTTCAACCAAGCCGCACATCGTTGTGGGTGCTTTAATTTGCAAGAAAAGTGGGGAAACGAAATTAGACTAAGTGAATCGATACAGCATTGGATTTAAGCTGACTTCAACGCATATTTCTCAGCAGGTCCTGGAGTAATGCTTTGAGCAAGGCGCCGATCTTTATATTGCCCGGTAGGACAGCAGAAGGAGAAAAAAAAAACGAAAGAAAGAAAAAAGGAAGATGGCACTTAACTTTTAAGAGCCAGAATCACATTGACGCCCATGACACTTTTCATGCCTAACTTGCCCCATTCTGGTGGGCTATTGTGTGTGCGGCTTTCTCTGGATCCAAGGCATCCTACACTTGCTTTAAATCCCTCCCGCTAATGGAAAACTCTCGCCCTTGCCAACTTTCACTTTTAGATACAGTTTTGTCCACTTCATTTATTACTTAGTTGTCCTAGAAACCCGGTTTGAAGAAAGAAAGAGAGAGAGAAAAAAACACTTCTCTGCTAATGCTGGTAACATGGAAGTTAGGCTCCATCTACTGTTTTGATCCTGAAACGATCTTTATGAAACTATCTGGGGTGGCACAAGACTGACTTTTTAAGAGTTGGAGTTAGTTTTGGCTTTAAGTAGATGTCAAGCATGTGGGGTTTTTGTTTTGTTTTTAAAAAGAGGGTCTTTACAGTGGTGGGATTCAGCCAGTTCACACCACTTCAGCAGAACCTGTAACTAATTTTGTGTTGCCCAGGTCCAGAATGGACGTCTGGAAGCGGCATCCACATAGCATAGCATAGCATAGCATAGCATAGCATAGCATAGCATAGAATAGAATAGAATAGAATAGAATAGAATAGAATAGAATAGAATAGAATAGAATAGAATAGAATAGAATAGAATAGAATAGAATAGAATAGAATAGAATAGAATAGAATAGAAGTAGAGCAGAGCAGAGCAGTGTAGAGTACAGAACAGAACAGAACAGAACAGAGCTGGAAGGAATCTTGGAGGTCTTCTAGTCCAGCCCTCTGCTCAAGCAGGAGAACATATACCATCTCAGACAGGTGATTGTCCAGTCTCTTCTTAAAAATCTCAAGTGATGGAGCATCCACGATTTCTGGGGGGAAGCTGTTTCACTGGTTGATTGACCTCACTGTCAGAGAACCGGTTGTTCACATATTTGAATCCAACCACTGGTCTTTACCATGAACAATGGCCCAGATGTAGCACTCATCAATTTTCTTACCTCAAGGCAGAAGTTTCTAAAGTCCGAGACTTTAATCCCTGCATCACACTGGGCCTCTAAAATTCTAATATTCCATAACAAATATAAATCCACTTCAAAAATTGGGAAGCTGTGGTCAGACGGACTAGAGACATCACTACATTGAAGCAACTCATTGTTTCACTGATTAAATTTCTGTTCTGCTTCTGCAGAGGAGCCCAAGGAGGGCTATGTGGGGTTACTCCTTCATTTTATTCCCACAACAGCAAGCGTGGCAGGTGGGTTGGGCTGGCAAGAAGGGGACCGGCCTCAGGTCACCAACTGAACATCCCTGGTGAAAAGTAGAACATCAACTGCCACTGCACGCTTGCTGTGCTTCGCTTTTATGCGGTGACAGACTGCCATGATGGGGCGGAAGGGGGAGATAAGAGAGGGATGCTTGGGGAAATGAAAGTAGAGACTGTGCTACTTCAAGACCTTGCTTCAAGGTCATCCAACTGGAAGAAGGAGGGAGCCACATACCAAGCCATGCTTAGGCTGACAGTTACGAAAACATCTTGCATGGACTTGATTAGTTACAGTGGGGTGGGAAGCGAGAGGCAGCTGCGGGGGTGGGAAGGACTAAAACTTAGGGATTTTGGCATGCAATTCTCAGTTCTGGCTATATACTTGATACTGCAATATGCTTGATCTCTAACAAAACTAAACCTTTCTCAACAAATGGGAGTCAAGGATCTTTTCTATTTAGAGGTTTAATTTGTGGCAGGTCTGACACAGACTTACTTTTCACTTTCTCTGGTCCAAAGTCTTAACTCGCATACCACACAGGGGCTTGGGTAATCTATCGAAGTGTAGCTAGTGCTCCAATATCATTTTTATAATGGATTTTGAGATAACCTAAGGGTGCATGGGGGAGTCAACATCTGCAACGTGGTAGGTCTGGTGTCATGATCCAAACCTCCCCATGCCATGCTTTCTAGCTTGCAGGTTTTGACCATCCTCTTGCAAACACCCTGAGGGTAATTGAGAGTCTAAGCCAAGGGTAGGCAACCTTGGCTCTTTTTTATGACTCGTGGACTTCAACTCCCAGAGTTCCTGAGCCAGCCATGCTGAGGGGAAAGGGAGAGTTTACAAGCTGAGCCATGCTGGCTCAGGAATTCTGGGAGTTTGAAGTTCACGAGTCATAAAAGAGCCAAGGTTGCCTGCCCCTGGTCTAAGCCATAAACTAGAAGCTCACTAGTTCAACCAGCCCAAAATTCAACAGGTGACCTTGGGCCAACTAGTTTCCTCAGAGACTCCGCGTCTATCCATCCCTGAGAACAAAAGGCAGGATCGCATTGCGTTTGTGCTTCCAGGTTGAAAGGGTTAGTCAATCACATCACCATTGCTCAGGGGAAGGCCCAGTTGGGGGCTCCTTTCATGTGCCCAGCAGGAGCTGGGGTGAAGGACAGGAGCTCAACCATGCCCCACAGCTGCACTCAGGTCTCAAACATTGGCTTGCTAACCTTCGACCCAGTGTCCTAAAGCTATATCTTTCTCAACCAGCCACCTTTGCTATTCTCCTTTTCAGACTTTCTTTGTCTGACAATAGCACTTAGCACTTAGACTTATATTCTGCTTCATAGTGCTTTACAGCCCTCTCTAAGCAGTTTACAGAGTCAGCATATTGCGCCCAACAATCTGGGTCCACGTATTTTCAACCTTGAAAGGATGGAAGGCTGAGTCAACCTTGATCTGATGAGGATCGAACTGCTGGCAGTGGGCAGTGAGTTTGCCTGCAGTACAACATTCTAACCACTGAAAATCCTCTTACTCAGACATGTCAAACATGCGACGTTACGTGATGTCACACAACGTATCGGGACAGTTTTGCCATTGCCAGCAATGAGGTGGGCGTGGTTTCTGAATGATATGACCAGCCTGCGGGCCGGCAGTTTGACACCCCTGCTCTAACACTTGTTGGGGGAACTTAATTCATTTCTTGGTATCTTTCCTCTTGCTATTTTGAGATCTTGAGATCTTCCTTTGGACTTTGTTGGAACTGTAGGAAGCCAAGATAGCTGCAGACTGCTGGAGATAGCACAAAGATAGGTCACCCACTTCAAGTGAAAAAAGCCATTCCTTATGGGAATTGGACCAAACACTTAGTCTGCTTTCAAACCCGTATTGAAACATTCCAATAGACACTTGTAGTTGCATAATTGATATTTTTCCAGATCAGTTAAAAACTCTGGATCAAACTGATTGATCACACTGCAAATTCAAATCAAATCAAGGCTGACTTGCACTTGGCTCAGTCCTAGAGTTAAACTTGGACTTCCACAAATGTTTGGATGGTCATCAAGGCTAAACAGTTTGGAAGGCAAAGAGTTATGGTAGGACTTTTCGGCCATCTGTGAAACTTGCTTATTTGTTTTAAGCTTATTTCTTCCTATAAAGCGGGTGGGAGGAGAAGATTCAAAACAAGACTCTCCCACCTGCATTCTGACAAGCGGACAGCCAAGGAGCAATAGCAGCATGATCCAGAGAGTTGACATTTGGTTTGCTGGTCTCATGCAAAGAGGATGGGGCAACCAGCGTGGAATTGCTCTGAAACTTGCAAATAATTGAAATGGCAGGCCCCATGGTGCATTTGGGGAAATTGAAAATAAACCCATGGGGTGCACTTAGCTAAGGGTCTCCTCATCATGAAGCCAGCTTGGCTTAATGCCTTCTCTTCTCCGGATGAATCAGGCATTGGTGAGCCGTAGTTTAACATGCTGTCTCTTCCTGCGGAAATCGTTAATATGCTAAAATAATACACAATTTATTTATTTATTTATTTTTAAAAAAACAACCCTGCATCCCCCAATGTCTATGTCGCGTCCAGACCACAAAACAGGTGTCCTTTAAACTGTTTTATTGGAGACAAGACAACACTGCATAATTACAGATATGATTTGGAAAGTGTGAGCAACAGCCGGGGTTTCTCATGCCAACACCATACAATTATTACAGCTCTTTTAGACATACAAATAGAAAAAAAGGTTCCTTCCTACGCCAGATGGTTTCTGTGCAATGACCCTGTTAGGAATAGTTAATTGTACTTCTCCAAAACTTTGAGAAAGAAGAACAAGGTAGAGTCTCCCTTCCCTCCCTTCACCCCATCAGTTCTGGCTACCATCTGTTTCGGTATGATTTCGATATGTTCCTCTCTTTGTTAAAAAAAAAGAGTCTATTCATTTCAGTGGGTATAAAATAAGGTCTTGGAGAACTGAGTTTCGTTTCGTTTTGTTTTCTTCTTTGCAAGGATACCAAGAATATCAGGAGTATCTCTGACATACGGCAAAACCTTCCAACCAAGTGAATTAATATAAGACTTTTCAACATTTGGGAGTTGATGGTTTGGTTCACCAGTGTCTCCTGGCTAGCTTGGATGACTCACTACCCTTGGGGTCCAAGAGAGATGCACTGAATCTTAACAACAAGCTTCTCTAACTCAGTATCTTCCAGAAGCTTTGGACTACAATTCCCAGAATTCATAGCCCAGCATGAAAATTCTTAGAACATTAGTCCTAACTGTTCTAGCCTATCAAAGAGAAAGACTAGGGGGGACAAGATAGCTGTCTTCCAGTAGAATAGAATAGAATAGAATAGAATAGAATAGAATAGAATAGAATAGAATAGAATAGAATAGAATAGAATAGGGAATTTAAGAACAGAACAGAACAGAACAGAGTAGAATATGGAATTTAAGAACAGAACAGAATAGAATAGAACAGAACAGAACAGAATATGGAATTTAAGAATAGACTAGACTAGACTAGACTAGACTAGACTAGAATAGACTAGAATAGAATAGAATATAATAGAACAGAATAGAACAGAATATGGAATTTAAGAATAGAATAGAATAGAATAGAATAGAATAGAATAGAATAGAATAGAATAGAATAGAATAGAATAGAATAGAATAGAATAGAATAGAATAGAATAGAATAGAATAGAGCTGGAAGGGACCATGGAGGTCTTCTAGTCCAGCCCCCTGCTCAAGCAGGAGAACCTACACCATCTCAGACAGGTGAATGTCCAGTCTCTTCTTAAAAATATCCAGTGATGGAGCGTCCACAATTTCTGGAAGCAAGCTGTTCCACTGGTTGACTGTCCTCACTGTCAGGAAGTTTCTCCTTAATTCCAGGTTGCTTCTCTCTTTGATCACTTTCCAACCATTGTTTCTTGTCCATACCTCTGGTGCTCTGATGAACAACCTGACCCCCTCTGCCTTGTGGCAGCCCCTCAGATACTAGAATACTGCTATCATGTCTCCCATATTTCTTCTTTTCCTTAGAGTAGCCAAACCCAAGTCCCATAGCCTTTCTTCGTATGTTTTGGTCTCCAGGCCTTTGATCATCTTAGTTGCTCTTCTCTGAATTTTTTTTCCAAACTCTCAACATCATTTTTATGATATGGTGACCAAAACTGGCTGCAGTATTCCTGGTGTGATCTTACTAGGGTTTTATAAAGCGGTACTAATACAGTAATGGACGGGCTGCCACAAAGAAGAGTAAGAAGAAGTAAGAATTTTCTGACAGTGAGAACAATTAGTCAGTGAAATAGCTTGCCTCCCAGAGTTGAGGGATCTCCATCACTGGAGGTTTTAAAAAATAGACTAGACAACCATTTGACCTGGAGGGGATAAAGTCTTCTGCCTTGAGCAGAGGGGGTGGACTAGAAAGCCTCTGAGGTCCCTTCCAGTCCTATGATCCTATGTTCTGTGTTCTTTAGGCCACAAAGCTGGGAAACGTTTGTACCATTCTAAACGATTTCCTTGCACCCAGCAGACAAGTCTTTGTTAGCTAGAAGAACAGACCTAGCTGTGTATTTGTGGGTGAGGATAAGGGCTGCAACCATTATTGAGAACTGTTGTTGGAGGGATATAACTTTCTCATTAGTCCAAAGGCAGAATTGTCATTTAATGCAACTTCTGGTTTTGTTTAAACAAACTAATTTTAGAATCCTTTGTTTGCAGTCAGCTTAGTTAAAAAAGAAGGACAATTACAGTATAAGGCTAAAGGTTAAATTAGAAACACTTCTTAGGATGAAACTAAGATGTTCGGGCTACTTTTGGCTACCAAAACTAGGGTTTTGGTTTTTTTTAAGGATTAGTTTGTGGGAAGACGTCAGAGAAAGAAATATTTGGGGGAATATTAAAAAGGCAGAATAGATAATGGAGAAGATCTTTAAAAAGGCAAAAACTTCTCACCCCACCCCACCAGCCAGACATCTCAGCAGAAACCAGCTTTTAGAAATGCAGATGTAATAATCCATTCAGGAAGGTTGGAGCCTTCCAGCCAGAAACTGAAGAAATTAGGAAGACAAAGACCCTTAAAATCTACATACCCCTCCCAAATTCAAAAGACAGAAAACATAATAGGATCAACCCACCACCATCAGAATACCAGAAAGGCACACTCAGACTCTGGTCAAAGTACATGACACAGGAAATACAAAGCCTCAAACAGGAACAGGAAACAACCTCAACAGCTCAAGAAGGTATAAAAACCCACCACTCCCAGCTACATGTGGTCAGTTTTCCGAGAGCCATCTTTCTGTCTGGCTCTCCTCTTCAATAAACTACAGCCTTCTTTCTAAAGCGGTCTCCATTTTGTTTATTCCCGGCTTGGACTGGACCCTGATGAAGATTTTTTCCTTCAACAAGTTCATGTTTTTATTCATCCATAAAAGTCTTAAATAAGTTAACATCTGGCTAAGGGATCACTGGTTCCATCAGGAAATGATCTGGATGGTCAACTCTACAAGAAGACTATTCTAAATCAGGCCACAAATACCGCTCATTGGGAATGCGGGAGAGAACGGAGTTTCGGTTTTTTTCTTCCTTCCAAAGTTATGGTTTCCAACATTTTTGGCATTTGCATTTTTTGAATAGCAAGTACCCATGTTTATAATTGAACTTTTAGTCCGAACAAGATAGGATCAAACCATTTTTGTGATAGCGAAATATCCTTAGATGATAATTGTAAATTATTTTTAATTATGATTCAACGAGGAAGGTGGACGGAGAGCTGCATGAAGTGCTAAAGAAGAGTAAGTAGGCCCTCATTATTCCAGTTGAGACTCTAGGAAGAATACAGAGAATAGGGGGTACTGAAGCTAAAACATACGAAGAACAGTTGCAGGAATTGGGTATGTCTAGTTTATTGAAATATCAACAACCTAAGATATGCAGATGCTACCACTCTAATGGCAGAAAGTGAAGAAGAACTAAAGAGCCTCTTGTTACGGGTGAAGAAGGAGAGTGCAAAACTTGGGTTGAAACTTAACATTAAAAAAACCAAGATCATGGCATCCGGCCCTCTCAATTCCTGGCAAATAGATGGGGAAGAAATGGAGGTAGTGACTGATTTTATTTTCCTGGGCTCCAAGATCACCGCAGATGGGGACTGCAGCCAAAAAATTAAAAGACGCTTGCTCCTGGGGAGGAAAGCCATGGCAAATCTAGACAGTACACTAAAAAGCAGAGACATCACCCTGTCAACAAAAGTGCGTATAGTCAAGGCCATGGTTTCCCAGTTGCAATGTATGGCAGTGAAAGCTGAACCATAAGAAAGGCTGAGCGCCAAAGAATTGAGGCCTTTGAACTCTGGTGCTGGAGAAGACTCCTACGAGTCCATTGGACTGCAAGGCAATCAAACCGGTCAGTCCTAGAGGAGATCAACCCTGACTGCTCTTTAGAAGGCCAGATCCTGAAGCTAAAACTCAAATACTTTGGCCACCTAATGAGGAGGAAGGACTCACTGGAGAAAAGCCTAATGCTGGGAAAGATTGAGGGCAAGAGAAGAAGGGGACGACAGAGAATGAGGTGGCTGGATGGAGTCCCTGAAGCAGTAGACGTGAGCTTAAAAATGGACTCCAGAAGATGGTAGAGGACAGGAAGGCCTGGAGGAACGTTGTCCATAGGGTCGCGATGGGTCGGACTCAACTTCGCAGCTAACAACAACAACAAGTTTATTGAAAAGAAGGACTGGGGGGGGGGTGACATGATAGCAGTGTTCCAATATCCAAGGAACTGTCACACAAAAAAGAGGTGTGTGTGTGTCAACCTATTCACTAAAGCACCTAAAGGCAGTAAAAGCAGCAACGGATGGAAACTAGTCAAGGAGAGAAGCAACCTAGAACTAAGGAGAAATTTCCTGACAGTGAGAACAATTAATCACTGGAGGTTTTTAAGAAGAGAATGGACAACCATTTGTCTGAAATGGTTTAGGGACTTCTGCTTGAGCTTGGGGTTGGACTAGAAGACCTTCAAGGTTCCTTCCAGCTCTATTCTGAAACTCTGATATAATTCTCAGCGGCGTGCAAATTATGCAATTGTGGCTTAAGGTCTTATTTCCTATGTCTATGTTTAAGAAGAGGACACGGTGGCTCAGTGGGTTAGGACACTGAGCTTGTCGATCAGAAGATCGGCAGTTTGGCGGGTCGAATCCCGAGCGCCACGTAACAGAGTGAGCGCCTGTTACTCGTCCCAGCTTCTGCCAACCTAGCAGTTCGAAAGCACGTAAAAATGCAAGTAGAAAAATAGGGACCACTACGGTGGGAAGGTAACAGCGTTCCGTGAGCCTTTGGCATCCAGTCATGCCGGCCACATGACCACGGAGACGTCCTCGGACAAGCGCTGGCTCTTCGGCTTTGAAACGGAGATGAGCACCGGCCCCTAGAGTTGGAAAGGACTAGCACGCATGTGCGGGGAACCTTTACCTTTATGTTTAAGATATCCATCAAACACCTTACCAGAATGATCTAAGAAGAAATACTCCTGAAAGGGCCCATTGAAACCAATTGTTAGGCTTTCTAACTCTCCTACTCCAACTTGCAAATCGCATATCTCCACACCACACCCACCCAAAGGCACACACACACACACACCCGCCGCCCGCCATGAGAGGGGCTGAATCGCATTTGATCAACCCAATTAAACATTAAATAATTGCAGCCCATTATGCAAATATCACACAACAATATTAATTTGTTGATTTCTTCTTTGAACAGCCCCTAATGCTAGCCTATCTTATGTGTTAAACGACCAATTAGCGCAACTATAACTAAGCGATGAAGAATGGATAATTGCCTAGTTATGATGTACCATCCCCTTGCTATGTTAATCCAGCACAATTAAACAAATAGCGCACAAGGGAAGAAATGATGCACAGATGTTCTTTTACAATGCATTATTAGCCTGGGGGATTCTGTGGGTTCTGCTGAAGCAAGGATGGAGAAGGGGTGGTGGTGGTGGTGAAGAGGGGGACAATAGAGCCTAATATCTCAAACTGTGTTACTGTCATTTAGGCAGAACTAGATTTATCAGGGGAATTAGTCGTGGGAAAGCCCACCCTATTTGAGACAATAGGCTGTTTCACTGGGCAAGGATGGGCTGCATTGGGATGGCAGGACAGCTGCTTCCTAAAACAGTGAATAATCAGCCTTGATGGAATTTGAATAATTCAATTGATTCTGAGAAATCCATTTGGTTCAGATTTTCAGACTTTCAGAATCTGAGTGGTCCTTTTGATTTGGGAGCAGAGGGGGTGGGGTTTGTTTGTTTGTTTTGCAGGATTTCAAAAGTTGATTTGATGCAGAGGTGCTGTCAGGTGCGAGAACTCAGCAACCAGGATAGAATTCAAATCACTTAGACTTATAGACTGCTTCACAGTGCTTTACATTCCTCTCTAAGCAGTTTAATGGAGTCGCCCAACGGTCTGGGTCCTCCTTTTACAGACCTCGGAAGAATGGGAGGCTGAGTCAACCTTGAGCTGCTCAGGATTGAACCACTGGCAGTGGGCAGAGTTAGCCTGCAATACTGCATTCTAACCATTACGTCACCTAATGCAACATCGGATCAGCTACAGCAGTATAATAGCCCTTAGACTTATATACCGCTTCACAGTGCTTTACCGCCCTCTATAAGAAGTTTACAGACACACCCAACAGTCTGGGTCACAGGTCGGCAACCTGCGGCTCCGGAGCCGCATGCGGCTCTTTGAGCCGTCTCTTGCGGCTCCCAGCCGCCCGGTGCGCGCGCACCTCTTCCAACGGGCAGTGGTGCGCGCGCACCTCTCCAAATGGAGAGTGGCACCGCCCGTTTGGAGAGGTGCACGCGCACCTCCCCGAATGGGCGGAGGTGCGCGCGCACCTCCCCAAACCTTTGGAGAGGTGCGCGCGTACCTCCGCGCGAATGGGCAGCGGTGCCGCTCTTTCAGGAAGCCCGCCTCGGCCCGTCTGTGAAGCTGCCGAAAGCGGCAGCTTAGCAGACGGGCCGCGGCAGCTTCCGCAAAGAGCGGCGCCCCTGCCCATTCCGAGAGGTGCGCGCGCACCTCTCCGAACGACCGGAGGTGCGCGCGCACCTCCGCGCGAACGGGCAGCGGTGCCGCTCTTTCAGGAAGCTGCCGCTTTCGGCAGCTTCCTGAAAGAGCGGCGCCGCTGCCCCTTCGCTTTCGGCAGCTTCCTGAAAGAGCGGCGCCGCTGCCCCTTCGCACGGAGGTACGCGCGCACCTCCCCAAAGGTTTGGGGAGGTGCGCGCGCAACTCCGGTCGTTCGGAGAGGTGCGCGCGCACCTCTCGGAATGGGCAGGGGCGCCGCTCTTTGCGGAAGCTGCCGCAGCCCGTTTGCTAAGCTGCCGCTTTCGGCAGCTTCACAGACGGGCCGCGGCGGGCTTCCTGAAAGAGCGGCACCGCTGCCCATTCGCGCGGAGGTACGCGCGCACCTCCGGTCGTTCGGAGAGGTGCGCGCGCACCTCTCGGAATGGGCAGGGGCGCCGCTCTTTGCGGAAGCTGCCGCAGCCCGTTTGCTAAGCTGCCGCTTTCGGCAGCTTCACAGACGGGCCGCGGCGGGCTTCCTGAAAGAGCGGCACCGCTGCCCATTCGCGCGGAGGTACGCGCGCACCTCCGGTCGTTCGGAGAGGTGCGCGCGCACCTCTCGGAATGGGCAGGGGCGCCGCTCTTTGCGGAAGCTGCCACGGCCCGTCTGCAAAGCTGCCGAAAGCGGCAGCTTTGCAGACGGGCCGTCGCCATCGGGCAACCGGGAACCGGTTCCATCTCATTTTTTAAAAAATGGCAGCCGCGTGCGTCCGCGCATGCGCAAAAAACCTTTTTGCGCATGCGCGTGCATGGACACACGCACGCGGCTCCCTCTTTTTTTAATTTGTGATGGAACCGGTTCCCAGTGGCTCTTTTTCTTTTTTAGGTTGCCGACCCCTGGTCTGGGTCCTGCTTTTACCGACCTCGGAAGGATGGAAGGCTGAGTCAACCTTGAGCTGGTCAGGATTGAACCACTGGCAGTGGGCAGAGTTAGCCTGCAATACTGCATTCTAACCACCGCACAACCACGGTTCCTCAAAAGCACTACATGTACAAAAATTTGAACTACTAAAGATCAAGGTGAATTGACCTCAGATAAGAGTCAACGGATTTCAGTGGGGGTAGCTGGATTTAGGTCTCTTACGGGGATGTAGTGGTGATGCATTTAATTCTGCCCGTCTGCTCAGCTTGGTCATGTCCTACAGGTGCTATGTGCATCCTTCCTGGATTGCAGCAAGAAGTGTCTGTATTTGATATCTGGGTGCTTTAGATCAAAGGTCCCCAACCTTCTGGGTACCAGGGACCGGATCCGTGGAGAGAGGTTTTTCCACGGAGTGGAGAGTGCCTGGTTTTGTGCGCTGCCTGCCTCCCGTGGATGGGGCTTTGCTTGTTTGTGTGGACCGGTTGCTGGCATGCCACGACCCGGTACTGGGCCACGGACCAGGGGCTGGGGACCCCTGGGCTAGATGAAAGGAGGGTGGAACAGACAAACCAGCTTCTGATGAGGTCATCTTTTGGCCTTCTTGAATGGGCTTTGCCAGTTAGCCTGAGGCGTCGATGCTCAAAGTTTGAGGTGGCTGCTGGATTAATAGCCAGGCTGCCATCACACTGGGCTTGCCTTTTGCTCTTTGTCTCTGTATTTATTGGGTGTTTTTTAATATATATATATATATATATTTAAAATTGCAATTGTAAACTACCCAGAGTCGCTTTGCAGAATGAGATGGGCAGCAAATAAATGTAATAAATAAATAAAATATACCCACTACAAGGCAGATTCCATGGACTGTTCAAATGGTGCCACGAGTCTTTCCAGGTTTTAAAATCTGTGTCCCATCAAAAAAGCATCTATTATTATTATTATTATTATTATTATTATTATTATTATTATTATTATTATTATTATTGTTGTTGTTGTTGTTGTTGTTGTTGTTGTTGTTGTTCCCAAATTCTAAAACTTTCTCCCCAAAAGGCCATGCTAGCTTTATTTTTTGCGTCCTTTTATTACCTTTCATTCAGTTCAGAGGCCTAACTGATGTGCTACTTAGCTGAAAAAGAATGTTAATAGAGCAGCTTTTTTATATATCAAAACAAACAAACAAACAATCCTTATTGTTGCTTTTGTTTTCATATTTTTTCTCTTACAAAGCACCCTTGTTAAGAGAAAGATGGGAAGTGCAATTAATTATCTGATTTTCCATTTATAATTACAAAGCTGTGTTAGTTATATTTGACCCTATTACTGTATAGCTATTTTATGCGTGATTTATAACTTTATTGCTTAAGTAAAGGAAGTAATCACTTGAGTTAATAATTTTCATCATGGAACACAAACGACTCAAGCAAATAAACTCACTAATTAAATTCCATTATGCATTTAATAGAGAATTACAACAATACTCTGGATTCAGCTCTACCCAGCCCATTGTAACTTTCTTCTGATTGGATAGCAGATTTTTAAATTCTTTTCCACACATTAAAAAATAGCTGAATTTTAAATTGGTAAAACGAAATGCAAGTTTCATTCAAGAAAACAGTTAAGCTTTTGCTTGAATTTTTTTTTTAAAAAATGCAGAACTTTTGATTCCTATTCAATAGATCAAGGTTTCTCAACCACAGTGCAGGTAGCCCTCGATTTACGTCCCCAGAATAACAGAGCTGGAAAGGACCTTGGAGGTCTTCTAGACCAACCCCCTTGCTCAGGCAGTAGCCCTAGATCAGGGCTTTTCAACCTTTTCACCCATTGTACCACTTTTAGGATATGGCAACATCCGAGTACCACCAGTCGCCTAGCAAGGTGTCAAAAACGTGATGACCCAAAAAAAAAAGAAAAAGGAAAAGGAAAAATGTGATGAAGTACAGGTAGTCCTCAACTTACAACAGTTCGCTTAGTGACTGTTTGAAGTTACAATGGTATTGAAAAAAGTGCCCCCCAAGCCACAGCTGAGCAAGACACCTGCCTGCCTGCCCAGCGACGCTCTTCCTCCTGTCCGAAGTTTTCATTGTTGTGAACATTTCTGTTGAGGATTGGCAGCGGGGGTGGGGTGGGGTGGGGTGTGTTATGTATTGGCAGTGCTTTTTTTTTGTAAAAGTAAAAGGTGCCGGAACTCACACATGTCATACAACCTGCCTTGCCTACCCTACAAGGTTCCATCCAAAAAAGGTGCCGGAACTCCGTTCTGAGCGTTCTATGAGAAAAAAAGCCCTTGTGTATTGGGCTCACTTGTAATACCACGTGGTTAGCTGGAGCAGCTAACGGCTCTCCAGCAACCCAGACTCCAGGTCTCCAGTGCTGTTATTGGCTGTCCCTAGGCAGCAATGGTTGCTTTAAACCAATTGGCTGCCACCTAGGGGCTAGGCTATAAATTGCTGCTAGTTGCAGCCCAATTCCAGTTCAGATCCTGCAAGCAATAAACCATGAGCCTTGTTCAACTCACTTGCCTCGTCTTCTTTCCTGCATGAAGAACCCGCCACATAACACTGGCGACGAAGGTGGGATCCTGCTTCCCAAAAAGAGCTGAAGTCCACTAGGGGAGAGGCAGCTCACGCCTGGAGGGAAAAGGCATTCCCCCCCCACTACGGTCGGCTAGCAAGCCACACTAGCGACCTCGTGCTCAGTGGATTCACTCCCTGGGGCTTGGGAAGCAGGATTGAAAACCACAGGAACCAGCCAAAGACAGAATGCTGAAGGTCGGAAGACTTCGCGAATTCGACGTCAAGCACCCAGAGGGATGGCCTTCCTACTTGTCTCAGGTAGAAAACTACCTCCGGGCAAGCCAAATCGCTGAAGATGGGCTGAAGGCCGCAACGCTGCTCTACGTGTGTGGCCCAGCCACCTTCAAAAACCTCTTCCCTCCAACACCGCTAGAATCGATTTCCTATGCAGACCTCAAGAAAAAGCTGGCTGAACATTTTCAGCCCAAGATGTCAGAAATAGCCTGGCGCTTCACATTTGATCAGCGAGTACAGCAACCCGGCAAATCTGCATTGGAATTCATTGCGGCCTTGAGGCAGGCCGCACGCCTTTGTAAATTTTCAAACCTAGAAGAGCGACTGCGAGACCGGCTCATCTGTGGCCTGCGGAACCGAACACTCCAACAGAGACTTTTTGCCAGACCGAACTTAACATTCTCAGAAGCTCAAGACGAAGTTATGGCAGACGAAGCTGCCGGGGGTGTAGTCCAAACGGTCCAGCCCGCCAAGACAATGAAACACGAGGACACAGTCCACCACGAGGACGCCAAACGCTTAGGGGAATCTTCGGAGGAAGAAGATCCTGAAGTCAACAAGCTTCACAAGCAAACCGACTCACAACACCGCAGCAGCAAACAGCAAGAGAACACTTACAAGACAGTTCTCTTATCTAGATGTAAAGGGTGCGGTGGCAGCCATTTTCACGCCGATTGCAGATTCCTGTCAGCCACATGCAGGGCCTGCGGCAAGACAGGCCACATTGCAGCGACAGGCAAAAGTCCTGCAGAACTATGTTGGGGGAGGCATTTGATTACTAAACTGGACAGGTTGCATCCAGATAGAGTGGCAGCAGAAGCCTCTCAACCAAAACTCCAAGGGGGCTGCACATGGGCAATTGGGTATGGGCCAGGAACTATGGTCATGGGAATCTGTGGGTTCCTGGTAAAATTACCAAATCATCTGGGCCCCTGTCTTATGAAGTGGGGCTGGAGGGAGGGCGCGTTGTCAAACGCCACATTGATCAACTCAGAAAACGGTTTCCAGAACGGCCACTAAGCGAGGACTGCATCATAGGTCCCTCCCAAGGTCCCCAAACTTGCAGTCAAGACAGCCCAGACATGGACTCTCAAGACTCTTCCTTCATAACCAATGAGGAACTGGGCGTAGAAGAGGGGAGCCCAGAAATGCAACATGGATCCCCTGAAGGAGCAAGCCAACCAGACTTCAACAGCCGCTGTGCCTACTCTACTGATCAATCTGACTCTGGGGTGGGCCAACCTGGAGAGGCCAGCCAGAGAGCATCTAATTCCTTTGACTCAGGTGCATCAAAGGACAATGGTCTACCTGCCCCACTGGGTAAGCTGGTAGACCACAAGGTGACTGGAACTCCGAGGCGTTCCACAAGGGCACGCAAGCCTCCTTCTTATCTTGCTGATTACGTTGTAAAATAAAGAACTATAATGTTGTGTGTACTGTAACTTGTCACTATACTGAAAAAACTGGAGCTATGATGTTAACTGACTAGTGTACTGTCAATGAAAGCCTATTCATTCAGATGCTATGATGTTTAACTGTCTAGTGTGCTGTCAATGAAAGCTTATTCATTCATATGCTATAATGTTAATCTTGTAACTTGTATTGTTTTTTACTTAAGGTTGCTATGATGTTTAGTCTTGTTAATTGTATTGAGGCCAACTATTGCTATGATGTTGTCTGATCTAAGAGGGGAGGGGTGTTATGTATTGGGCTCACTTGTAATACCACGTGGTTAGCTGGAGCAGCTAACGGCTCTCCAGCAACCCAAACTCCAGGTCTCCAGTGCTGCTATTGGCTGTCCCTAGGTGGCAATGGTTGCTTTAAACCTATTGGCTGCCACCTAGGGGCTAGGCTATAAATTGCTGCTAGTTGCAGCCCAATTCTCAGTTCAGATTCTGCAAGCAATAAACCATGAGTTTTCCTGAACTCACTTGCCTCGTCTTCTTTCCTGCGCGAAGAACCCACAACATAACAGGGTGGGTGTTTGGTTTTTATCCTCCTCTCCCTCTGCTGGGCGGTTGCAGCAGGTTTCGGTCACTTCACATGACCCTGGGACTCTGTGACCATCATAAATATGAATCAGTTGCCAAGCATCTGAATGTAAATCACAAGACCCTGGAGATGCTGCAACATTCCAGCTGATCGGCGCTTCTTCTGGGCTCAGCAGAAACACCAGGATCAGCGCCGAGCTCCAGCTGGAGCCTGGCGCTGATCCTGGCGCTTCCGCTGAGCCCTGACAGCCCTGCAGCTCCATCCGTCTCTCGCTCAGGCTTGTATGGTGCTGCCACTGGTTCAGTTCATTCCCCTCCCCCACTACCACTTTTCTAGAATGGTCGCATACCACCTGCCAGGTGCCAATGTACCACAGGTGGTACCCGTACCACTGGTTGAAAATCCCTGCCCTATACAATTCTGGACATATGACTGTCCAGTCTCTTCTTGAAAACATCCAGTGATGGAGCACTCACAGCTGAGCCCAAAATTTCTGTTGCTAAGCAAAATATTTATTAAGTGAGTTTTGCCCCATTTTACGACCTTTCTTGTCATAACAACAGCTGTTAATAACATGGTTGTTAAGTGAATCTGGCTTTGCCCATTGATTTTGCTTGTCAGAAGGTCGCAAAAAATGATCACAGGACCCCGGGGCACTGCGACGGTCATAAATATGAGCCAGTTGCCAAGCATGTGAATTTGGATCACAAGACCATGGGGATGCTTGCAAGGTTGTAAGGGCTGTTGTAACTCCAAACGGTCACTAAACGAACAGTTGTAAGTCAAGGAATACTTCTATCTGTAAGATGTACAGAACATCAACAGCTGTGGAATTTATGCTGGCGGGGCAATTCTGGGAATTGGAGACCACGCATCTAAAAGTTGATAAGGTTGAGAAACATTGTGTTGAAGGAAAAATCTTCATCATGGTTCAGTCCAAGCCAGGAATAAACAACATGGCGACTGCTTTAGGAAGAAGGTTGCAGTTTATTGAAGAGGAGAGCTAGACAGGAAGATCACTCTGGAAGAAAAGAGAGAACAAGCACATGTAGGGAGTGGGTTTTTATACCCTCTGGAGCCTTTTGTTTAGTTGTTCCTGTGGCATGAACTTTGACCTGAGTCTGAGTGTGCCCTTTGGTATCTATGGGTTAATCCTATTACTGTATGTCCTGTCTTAGAGTTTGGGTGGGGTATGTAGATTTTAGGTGTCTTTGTCTTCCTAAGCTTCTAGCTGGGGGCCTCCCACCTTCCTGAATGGATTATTACATCTGCATTTCTACAGAGCTGGTTTCTGCTTGGGGGAGGGAGACTTGGGGCCATTAAGAAAAACTGGGCATGCTTTTCTGCCTCTTTAAGATCCTTTGAGGGAATATATTTTTCTGCCCTTTTAATATTTCCTTCTCTGGGGGGCTCACTTCCCACAATTGTAATAGATAACCTCACTCATCTTACCTCCCTCCCTACTTATCTTATCTCTTCATTTGCCAGAACAAGGTTCTGAAAAACAATTAGGGCCAAAAATATCTGAACACAGGAGGCACAAAAAGAGTCTATTTGCATTGTGAGGGTTTGAAAGAGTTTAAGGACCTATTTCAGGGGTCTTCAAACTTGGCCCTTTTTGTGACTTGTGGGCTTCAACTCCCAGAATTCCTCAGCCAAGCACAAAGTCCACAAGTCATAAAAGGGCCAGGTTTGAAGACCCCTGACCTACTTCATCTCTTTAAAATCTTGAAACTCTTCTAAAAAAATCTGCCTCTGAAATTTATTGCTGGTTTTTAATGCAAAGGAGTGCAATTTACTTCATTTAACAATGCTCCCGTGAACTCTTTTTCTGGCTGGTGCAAACTGTTTTTGCTGTTACGCAAAGACTGAAAACACAGATGACAGCAGAGGTCTAATTTTTATTTTATTTTTTTCATTGGATTGTCACGCAATATCAAAATACCCTTGCTGGTCTGAGTAACTTCCCATACATTTAAGAAAAGACCTTTTAAAAACCAGCCCCTTTTAGCAATGACAGGCTGAAAGACAGACAAAACACGCCTCACATACGGTGGATCCATTTTTGTAGAGAATCTCAACAACACAACAGTCATTCCATTTAAGCTCTATGGCCGCGAAGCAACAGAGGTAAGTCATGCATGTTTGCAACAAGAGATGCACAAAATGCTTTGAATTTGAAATTATCCCATTGCAAGGGGGCCATTGGTGGTTTTGAACATTTCGCACGAGCTAAATGCTTTGTTGGGGACAAGAGGGAAAGGATTCTGAGCACTTCATTTTGGCTTCCTGCAGTTTGCAAGTCCCAAAATCCCAACGCTGGTCATAGCCGTCTCAACGGTGCTTTTTCTTGAGGAATAAGAAGAAAACGTTTCGCTTCTCATCCAAAAAGCTTCATCAATTCATCATTCAGAAGGGATGAAACGTCTTGGATGAGAAGCGAAACGTTTTCTTCTTCCTCGTCAAGAAAAAAAATAAACAGCAGTTGCCTTTGGAAAAAAGCACTTTTCAGACAGGAAGCTTTCAAACCGGAATGGAACAACCCGTCACAGCCGACTCACTGCGGCCAACTTCTCTTGGCCAACTCTTTCCTGCCTGAGCAGGGAGTTGAACTAGATGACTTCCAAGGTCCCTTCCAACTTTATTATTATTATTACAACTCACCTTGGCCAACTGGCCATGGGAAAACTCACCACGGTAACTGACCGTGGGACAATTGAACAATTCAATTGAATGGTTTAAAATAAATTTTTTTTAAAAAATATTTTAATTTTTGTCATTCACATTTCATTCTGTCCCTCCTTTGGCATCCTTTCTTTCACGATTCCATTCCACCGTTTCTTTGACATTACTGTAACTCTTGCCCCGTGGCAAATTATCCCGCAGCAAGTTGGCCGTGGCTAGTTGTCCTGTGGTGAGTTGGCCACAGCAAGTTGCCTGTGGCAAGGTGACCGGAGCGAATTGTCATCGACCCCGTTCAAACAACGCTTAGAAACAGGCACTCCCTTCAAGCAAATTTGTTTAAAGAACACTTGAAGTGGTTTTCTGGAATGGTGAACACCGCCACACCCTCAACAGGAGGAACATTTCCTTTCATACCCTTGTCAAAGGAGAACCTTTAAGCAGATGGAGTTGCTAAAGAAAATTCATCTTGATGAGAGCTATATGCTCAATGGCTCAGGCGAGGATGATCTGGGGATGCAAACCCCTACTGCAGCTAAGCGATACACCCCAGTGGAGGAGAAAAAACCAGTTATTTTCCTGCTTCCTCCTTTTCCTTGGAATCAGCCTTGTCTCCATCTGCTTTTCCCACTTGAAGTAACTAGGGGAGGAAAATGGCAGAATGGAAGTGGGGGTGGATGGGGGTTGAGTGCTCGCCTCCCTGCTTACAGAAAGGGACAACTCACCACAGCCAACTTGCCACAGTCATCTCACCATGGCCAGCTTGCTGTCGGCATCTTGCCAGGGTCATCTTGGCAGGGCCAACTCGGTGAAGACATCTCACGGAGGACATCTTGCTGTGGGGCAACTCATCGTGGGAATATTTACCATGGCCAACGCCCCTTGGGACAACTCAACGAGATAAATGTTATCTGCCAGTGGTCCTTCGACATTATTTCCATTGACAAAAATGGAAATAATGTCAAAGAAACAGTGGAGGATAATATTTATCATGTTATCCCACATGGATTGTCCTGTGGTAATTTCTCCCGCGGTGAGTTGGCCACAGCGAGTGTCCCACAGGGAGAATGTGGGACAGGCTGGCCATGACAAGTTGGCCACTGTGAGTTGTCCTAGATCCCCCTGCTTATCCTCTTGACAGGGAAGCAGAAACAACTAGTCTTTTCAGATCCTGTCTTTGCCAAACACTGACTACACAGTTTTGCTCTCAGCAAGTCAAACTCTCAACACGGACACACACTCTTCATCAAAAGGCACTCTTCTATTACGATGGCCCTGCTCCAGTGGTAGCTTTACTCAAGATAAGAACTGTAAGCATCCCAGTTAGTAATGTGGCCAACCATAGACAAAGGAAAACAAAACTCTGCACTTCACCAATGATAGCTAGCAGTAACTGGAACAGAACTAACAAGGATAGCAGCACAATACAAATTCAACTGGCAAGAAGAACAAATGCAGGGTGTTACGTCTACCATCACTGGGAAATAGCTTGTGCTTATTGTGTCTCTTTCAATGCTTCTCAACCTGGTCAACTTTAAGATGTGTGGACTTCAACTCCCAGAGTTCTACAGTTAGCATGGCTGGCTGGGGAACACTGGGAATTGAAGTCTACACATCTTCCCGAGGTTGAGAAGTAGCGGTCTGTTCTTAGACCCTCTTCACCCTATCCAGGTGGCCTTGAATTGTAGGAACTCCAATGCTGAGAATTCCTGTTGGCTGAGAAACCTTGGACGTGGGACCTCAGCACACCTGGAAGAACCACCCTAGAGAAAATGGTCCTAAACTGAACTCGGTCCAGCATCATCAGCTTCAACTGATCTTCAATAAAAGGATAATGTTTTAAGGTATGAAATCTTTCTGGAAGGCCTTTGCTGATTAATACACTGTGAAGTCATATAATATGAAAAGTTTTGCTTTGCACTAAAGTTGGTTGTGGGAAACGTTACTGCTACATGGAATATTATAACTAAGAGTATTGGATCAAAATGTGGAGAATTCATATGAACAGATTTTAAGATCCAGTTAAAATGTTCTGGAAATAATATTTGACATGATGCTATTGAATGTGTCTCCTTATTTCAGCACACGGTGGAGCATGATGAGAGAGAGTGAACGAATACCCTTGGGTATTAAAATGCTCTTGCGTGTGCATTAGGGAGTAGGCTACAACAGGCCTTCTCTTTGTGGTCACAGTCAGACAACTGTGTGGATTGCGTGCAAATCACCCCCTCTCTACCATTACGTGCATCTTGAGTTGGTAAAGTCTTGTTGGGCATAGTCTCAGTCTTGATCAGTCACTAAGTAGAGGTAGGTTCAAGGTTCAAGAAGCAGAGTTAGAATTTTCCCAAATCATGCCCTTCTCTCTTTACGAGGGAGGGGGTGAACTTTATTAGTCCCTGTGGGTGTCCTAGCAAAAAGAAAGCCCCATGCCTTGACTCTCTTTGACAGCATCATCAAACAGCTGTCTCGTGAAGCTACAATAAGATTAACTCAAGAAATATTTGGTCCAGAAAACGTGAGTGTGCCGAACACTGTTGTATGTAACTTATTTGGCAAGAGATGTCTTAAAGCTCAGATGCCTTCAAGTTCAGACTCAAAAGGCATCAAGCCAAGACCTCCAAACTATATTTAGTAGATGAGCACGTTCAGAAAAGGCAAAATTTAAAATTAACTAAAGCAATATGTTTTAGTGTGGTTTGCTTCTTCCAGACCAGTGGTTCCCAACCTGTGATCTGTGGATCCCTGGGGGGTGGGGGTGGGTGGGGTGCAATGTTGTCACAGGGGGTCCACGAAGGTTTTAAAAAAATGTTATGATTTAAATCTCGAGTTAAATCTTGGGGTTCGTGGCCATGGTTTGTGGCCACAAAAGGTACTTAAAGGGGGTCTGTGGTGAAGAAAAAGTTGAGAACCATTGCTCCAGACCATTATTTTATAACTTGAACTAGCTTTGTGGATCTTGGGGGAGTCTAGTGGAAATAAAAAGAAAAAGAAAAGGAAGATCAAAGTAGGTCTTGTGTGTCTAGGGTCAGCCCAGACTTGATTTAGATGCCTCCCAATATCTCAAGATACTTCAGTGGCATCTTGTTTCATCTATTTTGATACAGTAGATTATTAAAGCTTATTTAGAGAATCAGGAATCTTTTCTAATGCATCTGATTACTGTGGTGTCACAATATCAAGATTGCATGAAAGGAAGGATGAGATTTTAAATCCATTGTCTCCAAGGCACGCTGAGACAATGGTCGGATTGTAGAAGCCACAGGAAAAAATTCCTTTCTAAAGGATTTCAAGCATGGTGGATTGGGCCATAATCAGGTATCTGGCAACTCTCTAAAACCTGCCTTGTTGAAAATGTTGTAGATGGCTAGGCCATCAACCAACGGAACCCTTATTCTGCCTTCAAACGATCTGCTTTGCAGAACTTCCCATAGTTTTATGAATGAAAAAAAATTCCTCTAGACATCAGACCCAATTTGGGAATTATCATCTGTGAGACGTGATTCTAGTCAGTGATCCAAAGCTGGGATTCTTCAAAGTCCTATGAATTAGGACAATAGTTCTAAAGATGGAAAAAAATATCAAAATAGGTACTGCGTACATCCATCTGCCATATGAAAAAATAAACCTTTAATTTTCTAAGGTGGCAGATGGGAAGGAGATGGTGAGAGGTCTACTCTCAGTCATTTGGCAGACAGTCGTCTAACAATCTGGTTAAAAAGCGACATAAGGCCAAGAGTATTTGGCTGGCAATGAAGAGCAGTTGAAGAACTTCTAAAGACAGATGTCCACTGTACCAAGTCTACAAGGGACGCCAAGGGATCTGTTGGGAAAATCTCTATTGCTGACATCTAGCACCTCCACCAGAAGACATATTTCTAGTCTAGACCAAAATCACAGAAGAAGAAAAATGTGCTCACTAGGGCTACCTTCTCTGGCCTGCGAAAATCCGCTTGACCACAACGTAGCGGCAAAGAGATCCAGAAAGAAAGCTTGTTTCCTGCTATTTCGTGATCAACTTGACATTTGCAGCCTGGAAATGATAGCCCTAAGTTTCATTTCCTGGCCTGTGGGACTCAACTCCCCAGCTCAGGAATAAAGTGATAATACACAGACTACTCTACACAGAGCTACAGTAAAACTGGTCGTCATTCAGGTGGCATTTCAAAGACTTTGTCGTGCTTGCAGAAAGCTGAAATGTTCTGGTCCTTCACATTCATGACACCAGGATTGTCCAGTCGCTGTCTTCTCTCCCATACTGAAACACAAACAAAGCGTGTTAGGAGAAACGCCACTGGGAACCAGGTTCAAGTCTTTATTCAACCAAGAAACTCACTAGGTACCTCTTCCTTGAAAACTATGGAGTAAGCCTGAGCAGGAAGACCGTTTTAGAGTTTTTGAAAACTCTGCATATGGCTGGCTGTTAAAAGTGCTGAGTAAGGGGTTGAGAAAGTGATGTTCAGAAGAAGTACATTCCCAAAGCCCTAACATTGCAGTTGGCTGCCCAAATGTTTGGATGCTTCTAAAAGGTCTTATTTCATGGGACCAAAAGGTGAAATATTAAATACATCTCTGGGGAACAGAATGGGACAATCACCGCAGCCAACACGCCGTGGCCGAACTCACTGCAGGACAACTCGCTGCAGGACAATTCAAGCATTCAATTTAATGATTTAAAACATTTAAAATGGCTTTATTTTTTTGTCATTCACAATTCCTTTTTGTCCCTCCTTTGGCAAGCTTTCTTTAAAGATTCCATTCCACTGTTTCTTCGATATTAGTGTAACTCTTGTCCCTCGGTGAGTTGGCCATGGCGAGTTGGCCGTGGTGTGTTAGCTATATTTAATTCGAAGCAAATGTAAATGAAGCAAACCAAAAGATTTTTGTTCTGCCACTTCTACTGAGAGCAAGCCCAGCATGCTGATTAAAGTTCTACGGTGGTTCCTGGGTCTGGGAATAGCTGATCTTGTGCAGGCCCAGATGTGTTTTGCGCAGGCCTAGATGTGTGCAGGTGTCATCTCTGTGGTGGGAGCTGTGTTGGCTGCTGATTTGCTTCTAGCTTCAACTCGAAGTGCCAATTGTCAGCTTCAAACCCCTACATGGCTTGGGACCGGGTTATCTAAAGGACGATCTTTTCCCGGTTATATCTACCTGACCCACCAGAGGCAGAGAATGCTATACATAGGTCCCCTCTCTTAATATGTAGGTTCCCTCTCTTAAGGAAGTTCATCTAGTACAGTGGTGGTGAACCTATGGCACCATGCCCTGGAGATGGCAACTGTCCCTCTTCAACCAGCTGCTTGCTAACTCGCCAAGGTACGGCTGGTTTCCCTCTCCCCCTGTCCTGTCCCTCCTGGCCTCGCATGCTCTCCTTTTCCCGGGCACGACCCACTGCATCACCTCCTCAACTGTTGGCCATCCACCCATCTCAAAGGCGGCTTCTTTGAACTGCTGGCAACAGGCTGCGGAGCCCCAGAGTGCGCCTGTCGAGAGCCCGGCAGACTGTGGCTGCTGATGGACACTGTCGGCCCCCATGCGCTTGCTGGCCTCTGTGTGGGGGGGCCAATGGTGTCAGGCAGCTGCTGCCCTGGCCCTTGCCTTGCCCTATGGCAATGGCACCCCCACCCTGCCTCGCCTCACCCCACAGGATGAGCCTCCTGGCTCCTGCCCCACCTACCAGAGACCCCCTGGATCTCCCCCAACCCTGTCCACCCCTCACAGGCATCCCTCCCCACGAGCAACAATGAGGTGGCCACGACCACCTTGGCCACACCCACCCAATCTGCCATGACCACCACAGCCACGCCCAACCGGTGGCCATGCCCAACTGGCACCCGGCGATAAATAAGTGGGTTTTGGGTTGCAGTTTTGGCACTCGGTCTCTAAAAGGTTCGCCATCACTGATCTAGTAGGACCAAGAAGGGCCTTCTCTGTGGTGCCTCATCCCTGCAGAGATAAGATTGGCCCCCACTTAGACACTCTTTCGCAAGGCTTGAAGAACTGGTTTTGTCAACAGGCCTGGTGAGACTGCAGTGATATGGAGCCCATCAAATGGCTCATTGGATTGTTGTTGCCAGGGAGATGGGGTCGGTACTGCTTTTTTATTATTTTTATATTGAGTTTTTATCCTTGTAAGTTTCCTGGAGTCACTGAGAGTGAGTAGGGAGAGCATATAATTTTTCATAAACAAACAAACTCTACAGCCCTGTGCTTCTTAGCTGTTTCTATCACTGCCGTTTGGTTTGCTTGATTCCGCCATCTTTGTTTGCTAAGCAACAAATCTGAATGTTCCCTTTTACTCAGCATGCTATTTAAACAAGATCCAATCTTTCAAAGAGGAATTATCAACCAATGTAAACATTCTGGAGGGAATCTGGGCTAGCCCTCAGTTGATCAGAAGACTTCAGAAAATTTGCATGGCGATCTAAGAAGATCAATACTAGTCACAGCATGGAGAACTACACAGCTGGGAAATTGGCTTCCTATCATGCCTGTTTTGGATACTATAGGTTTCCAGATGTAAATAATACAGGGCAATCATCATCACCAGAGTTGGAAGGGACCTTGGAGGTCTTCTAGTCCAACCCTCTGCTCAAGCAGGAGACTTTACACCATTTGAGACAAATGGATGTCCAGTCTCTTCTTAAAAGCCTCCAGTGATGGAACGCCCACAATTTTTGAAGGCAAGCCATTCCACTGGTTTATTGTTCTCACTGTCAGAAAAATTCTCCTTAGTTCTAGTCTGGATCTCTCCTTGATTAGTTTCCATCCCTTATTTCTTGTCTTGCCTTCTGATTCTTTTAAAAAAATAAGTTGACCCTCTCTTCTTTGTGGCAGCCCTTTAGATATTGGGACACTGCTGTCAGGTTGATTTAGGATTGAATCAATGTCACCCAGTACAGAGACTGGTGGAAATTATGTGTGTATACTGCATTTCTAGGGACGCGGTGGCTCAGTGGGTTAGGATGCTGAGCTTGTCGATCAGAAGGTCGGCAGTTTGGCGGGTCGAATCCCGAGTGCCACGTAACAGAGTGAGCGCCTGTTACTCGTCCCAGCTTCTGCCAACCTAGCAGTTCGAAAGCACGTAAAAAATGCAAGTAGAAAAATAGGGACCACTACGGTGGGAAGGTAACAGCGTTCCGTGAGCCTTTGGCGTCTAGTCATGACCACGGCCACATGACCACGGAGACGTCCTCGGACAAGCGCTGGCTCTTCGGCTTTGAAACGGAGATGAGCACCGGCCCCTAGAGTTGGAAACGACTAGCACGCATGTGCGGGGGAACCTTTACCTTTACCTTACTGCATTTCTGTCAGGATGTAAGGAAATAATTGAGCTATTCAACCATTCAGACATTTGTCTATTTCTCATTGAAAACATGTGAGATCCTTACTTGGATATCACTTAGCTGGTTCCAGAAACGGGTTGCTATCTGAGGTCCATTCTCCATGGTCGGAATGTGCAAATTCTAGAAGAAAAGAAAAACCTGGTTAAAATATAAAAGTGTTCAGAAAATTGATTTCTGATGGAATTACAACAGGCTTAGGAACAGAAAGACAAACCAATAAATGAAAACCCGGCAGTGAAAACCTTTCTCTTTTTCCCCCATTTGAGATATAATTTTGTTTCTTCTGTTCAATCTTAATTCAGTGCAAAACAAATTCTGTAGAAGCCAAGCAAGGCTGACAAGGGATCGTTATTATTTAACTATCACACAAATATAAAATGCATTTCCAAGAACATAAACTGCCAAAGACATTTTATCTGACAGATACAAATTACATCACAGCATCTGCAAGGAGAATTAAGGAGAGAAATGGTATCAGGTATGACATTATGGTGTCTTTCCTCCCGAGAACGCCTATAATTTCAACAAGATATTCGTGTCAGCAGCAAGGTGGATGGTCTTAGTTACAGCTGTTGCAATAACTGAAGAACCAGGTTAGAGAGAGATTGTTAGGGAGAAAATCTACCTATATGGTCGCTAAGAGTCCCTCTTCTTTGTGGCAATCCCTGAGAGTTCCAATACCTCAAGGGCTGCCCCAAAGAAGATGGAGTCAAGCCATTCTCCAAAGCACCTGAAAGCAGGACAAGAAGCAACAGATGGAAGCTAATCAAGGAGAGAAGCAACCTAGAACTAAGGAGAAATTTCCTGACAGTGAGAACAACTAACCAGTGGAACAACCTGCCTCCAGAAGTGGTGAATGCTCCAACACTGGAAGTTTTTAAGAAGAGACTGGACAGCTGTTTCTCTGAAATGGTACAGGATTTCCTGCCTGAGCAGGGGGTTGGACTAGATGACCTGCAATGTTTCTCTCAACTCTCTTATTCTACGATTCTATGAGTCAACAATAATTTGATGGCATAAAAGGTAAAGGTAAAGGTAAAGGTTCCCCGCACATGCGTGCTAGTCGTTTCCGACTCTAGGGGCCAGTGCTCATCTCCGTTTCATAGCCGAAGAGCCAGCGCTTGTCCGAGGACGTCTCCATGGTCATGTGGCCGGCATGACTAGACGCCAATGGCGCACGGAACGCTGTTACCTTCCCACCGTAGTGGTCCCTATTTTTCTACTTGCATTTTTACGTGCTTTCGAACTGCTAGGTGGGCAGAAGCTGGGACGAGTAACTGGCGCTCACTCTGTTACGCGGCACTCGGGATTCGACCCGCCAAACTGCCGACCTTCTGATCGACAAGCTCAGCGTCCTAACCCACTGAGCCACCGCGTCCCATTATTGATGGCATATAATCAGCTAAATATCAAACAGGCAGTGGTTGGAATGCAGTAACAACTCTGAATCTACAGGACACCGGCTCTTACCTCTCCGAGGTACAGTATTGTTGAAACAGGACATACAACGCAAGCTGTTCCAGCCCCAAACATCTCCATCACTCTCTTTTCCTTCAAGGCAGTTGTGAGATCACTCATAGTAATGTATCTCTCTGATACTTTAAATTCACCCTGAACAACAACAACAACAAAAATAAAAATAAGCAAGCAGTTCTAGAAGTCATGTTTGCCAAGAACTAAGACTCTTGCAATGTTTAAAATCAGGAAAAATCCCATCTCCCATAGAAGGATCAAAACCATCCGAGCGGATAGCTACCCACCCACTTGCGTGCCAGGTCTAAGATGCTTTGCCTTGTCACACCCGGAAGAATGATGCCGTCCAGGGGTGGAGTTGCCAGCTCATTTTCTGCCAATACAAAGCACGACACGTCAGCATAAAAGCGCAGGATTATACAATCATATAAAAAATAACAGTTATAGCAGCCACGAGAAAAGATTTTTGAAAAAAAAAATATTCTCAGAAATTGTTCTGCTATTGTCCTGTTTCAGCATTTAATGTTCTGAAGAATTTTCCTTCTTACTTCTTGGAAAGCGAAAGAATGAGAAAAAAAACACTCTTGTCTTTTAAAAGACGTAATATTAAGATGGGCATAAAATGCTAGATTAAAATGAAGCTGGGGAGTTTGTGGTTCATTGTGTTTTAAGAATCCAGCCATCATATTAAGGAGAAACTTCCTGACAGTGAGGACAGTTAACCAGTGGAACAACCTGCCTCCAGAAGTTGTGAATGCTCCAACACTGGAAGTTTATAAGAAGAGACTGGACAGCCATTTGTCTGAAATGGTATAGAGTTTCCTGCCTGAGCAAGGGTTGGACTAGATGACCTCCAAGGTCCCTTCCAACTCTGTTGTTATCATCATCATTATTAATAATACATGTGAAGGCCTTTGTAATGTGTCATCCTATGGCTTATTTAGGAGGGCACACTCTCATCCATTTTGCTGACCAATACCTGCAGGGCCAACCATCCAGATGAGATAACAATTGGATGGCCTTCAGGGGTAGCCCCATGTTCAATGGACTGCAGTAGTCCAGTGGTGTTTTCACCAGGACGTGAGTGATCATCCGAAGGGTCTCCTGGTTGAGGAAAGCATGCAACTCTGCTACATCAACCAAAGGCTTTGCACACAATCTCCAGGACTACCCCATCTCAAATTTTATACACCTGCCTTTCGTTATTTGTTCTTTCTGAATGTAAAATTTTTAATTTTCTCCCTTTCAAAGTTCATCCTTTTCATTTGGCCCCATGCTCAAGTCTTCTCGATCTTTTTGAATCTTCTCTTTCCCTTCTTAAAGTGTTGGTCAGTCCTAGTTTCGCCTATTCTGCAAAATGTCATAATCCCACCTTCACCCAAATTATTAGGAAAAAAGATGAACAGCCCAAAGTCCAGGTCGACGTTCCCTTGATACTGCCCTCCAATCTGATGCAGAGTCATTTAGGAGTACTCTCTGAATGTAGTTATACAGCCAATTATGACTCTGTATTTCATAATTATATGACATTCGTTAAGTAGTCTTAACAATGCATTTAATCATTTTCTCCAATTATAATTAATTTGTTAGCAGTGGTGAGGGCCTCTGGAACCACACCCAAGACCTTTTGAGAAGCACTTGGATCTGAGCTGCCAGGTTCCCCACTTCTAACACCTTTGCAAGGTGGAACCAGGTGCAGGATGAAAAAAAAGTCATTTATTTCCAATACAGTAGATAAGGTTAAGAGGCAAGAAGCTTCAGGTAGCAGTTCAATCAAGTCAGACCCCATACCTCCATTTTCGTTTCGCCAATATAGGAAAAGATTCATCGTCCCGACTTCTGTGATTTGATGGTCATCGCCGTAAAGCCAGAGAACCTGCTGGCACCCCAACTCCATGGCTTCACGTTGGGCATAAATTGAAGAGCCATAATTCCTTTGGGGCACAGAGCAAAAGGGTCATTGATTTGCTTGAGAACATACCTACAAGCGATTCGCTTTCTAATACGTAACAGATATTTCCTAACCCAGACCCAGGCAGGCTGTCACTCTAAGACTAGCTGGGTTTCAAGTTAGGAGAGTCTCTGAACCTAGCTTGTCCTCTCAATGTGAATCTAATGGTGCCGCAGAGAGAGAGAGAAACACTGTGGAGATTCTCAGTCATTCAGGTCACAGTTGTCTGAAAGGTGTTTTTTTTTTAAGAGGCTGGTCAAAACATATTTTGTTCCCAAAGCTTGTGAGATGGATTTTCTTCAGAATGTAGGTTTTCAGGTACATAATCATTAGAGGTTTGGGTTATGGACACCACATACAGTACAAAGTAGCACATTGAGCTTTATGGGACTGCTCATATTTAAAGGCATGGAGATTTTACTGAGGCTTCCAGATACTTTTATGCGCAAATAGATGGTCAAGATAGGTATGACCTTATGTGATCTCAGAATCTAAATTGGGCCAAGCCTGGTTAGCATTGGCTGGGACATCATCAGGCTGAAAAGCCAGAAAATCCAGAATAAGGAGAAATTTCCTGACAGTGAGAACAATTAATCAGTGGAACATCTTGCCTCCAGAAGTTATGGCTTGTCCAACACTGGAGGTTTTTAAGAAGAGATTCGACAGCCATTTGCCTGAAATGGTATAGGGCAGGGGTAGGCAACCTTGGCTCTTTTATGACTTGTGGGCCTCAACTCCCAGAATTCCTGAGCCGGCTGGCTCAGGAATTCTGGGAGTTGAAGTCCACAAGTCATAAAAGAGCCAAGGTTGCCTACCCCTGGTATAGGGTCTCCTGCTTGAGCAGGGGGTTGGAGTAGAAGACTTTGAAGGTCCCTTCCAACTCTACCATTCTGTGAAAACATTCCAGAAGGCTGTTAATATAATAATATTGCATGGATTTAGCTTAGCTTAATTCTGCAACCTCAGAAGATCCACCTGGTTGAACTACCTGAAGCTGAGATCAGTCACATTGTGTTAAATCAGTTGATCTGCATCTGAGACACCAAGATCTCAAACTGAAGTCTTCCTTTGACTCCACCTACTATGGTACTTTATCTTTGCCTATCGGTTTTGAGGAGCATATCTCCAGCACTTCGTGTCAAGGCCTGCTTGGTTCAAAACTGTCGATGCATTCTCAAATGCATTCTCAATGCATTTTCCCATGCTGGCTCAAGAATTCTGCGAGTTGAGGTTTACAGGTTGTAAAGTTGCTGTAGTTGCCCATCCCTGTCTTAATGAGTATGGCTGCAATGGGATTCACTTACCCTCCCAATTTGCAGTCCCCAGTCCCACCTTTCCAAGCTCGGACAAATTTTGGATCTGCCCACAAGGAAATAGGATTGAAGGTGCCACTTGAGAAGTAGGGCCCCACAGGACTCAGTATCACGTAGAGAATGGCCCTTGATGGCTTCTTGACTCCAAGAGAAGGCTAGGCAGAAGAAAGGAAGAGAAATACATTGCACTTATGGGTTCTTATCCAGTTCTTATGTTAATATTCAGTAAAGCTGAAATGAAATAAAATATAAAGAAAAATGTCCTAACATTTCCCATCATCAACAGAACCAATAGTTTAAGGAAGCAAAAAACATCCTTAGTTGCATGTTTCAGAGCAGAAGCTAAACACCAAAGTATTGGGCAAGCTTCAGAGCAAAACTTGGATTTAGTGGTCCAGATATCTCCTTCCAACTTTAAAAAGGTAAAGGTAAAGGTTCCCCCGCACATGCGTGCTAGTCGTTTCCAACTCTGGGGGATGGTGCTCATCTCCGTTTCAAAGCCGAAGAGCCAGCGTTTGTCTGAGGACGTCTCTGTGGTCATGTGGCCGGCATGGCTAGATGCCAAAGGCGCACGGAATGCTATTACCTTCCCACCGTAGTGGTCCCTATTTTTCGACTTTCATTTTTTACATGCTTTCGAACTGCTAGGTTGGCAGAAGCTGGGATGAGTGACAGGCGCTCGCTCTGCTATGCGGCACTCGGGATTCGACCCGCCAAACTGCCGATCTTCTAATCGACGAGCTCAGCATCCTAACCCACTGAGCCACTGTGTCCCTTCCAACTTTATGGGTCCATAAATCCGTGATTTTGCAAACACAGGCATTGTGTTATGAGATGGATCCGTCAAATGGCAGTACCAGAAGATATAGGTAGGTCTTGCTTAAGGATTGCCCTTGTTTAGCGACTGTTTAAAGTTCCGACAGAACTTTAAAGTAACTTTATGACTAGTCCTCATGTTCATTTGCACCTATCACAGCAGCCCATGGTTACGTGATTGCCATTTGTGCGCTTCACAATGGGCTTCCAACAAGCAAAGTCAATAGAGAAGCCAGCAGTGAAATTGCAAGCTGTGGTCATGTGATATTTTGCTTAATGGGCATGGGTGATTTGTTTAACAACCGAGGGAAAAGTGAGATCCTAAGTCAACTGCGGTCACACGATGACTCACTTGAGAACCAAACGTAATTTGCTTAATGACTGCAGTGGAAGTGGGGTTGTAACTCCATCACAGTCATGTAATGTCTCGCTTAACAACCACATTGCTTTGGGATAGAGTTCCCAATTGTGGTTGTTAACCGAGGACTACTTGTACAACAGCTGCTTTTAGAACATTTCTCTTTGAGGATTTGCTCAAAGTGACACGCACAGACTTGTTACTAAAGCCAATGTTCAAATAACAGGCTAAAACATATAGAAATGTCTTGTTATGATTTTGATAAACTAGCTCAGTTCACGTAACCTCTAAATCAAGGGCTGGGTTATTCACAGAAGGTTGAATAATAAATGATTCAGTCCCATTTTAGCCCCTTCAATATGCAATGTAAGTACCCAGATGTTAAATGCTGGTTGGGACAAGGGAATGTTGCCAAGACATGTATGTCTTAAGGGGCAATGAAATGGTTGTTTTACCCAGAAGGACATCTAGCAAAAGTTTGGCCCTCGTAGTTCATTTGTCCTAATCCACTGACTGCCTCACGGTAGACACAGCCTGCTATGCTTAGGAGAAAAAGGCTAAAATTTCAGTAAGTGTAATGAACTGGCAAAATATTGCCACTAGGTAGAGCTATTGTCAACCAGAATAGTGGCAAATTCTTGGTTTCTTCACTCTTGAAAAGATCGCCCAGGAAAAGCAAAGGTGATTAAGTATTTATTTTTATTTTCCTCTCCTGTCCCTTAGGAAACACCAGATAAATTCCCAAGGAACGCCCAAAGAAGGTGTCATTGCCACAAGGATCTCAAAGTTCTACTCCAAGTGCAAGAGAAAAGGGTTATTCAGCTTAAATAATAGACTTTGTGCACTTAGTCCTCGACTTACGACCACAGAATTTGGGAGCAGAATTTCCGTTGCTAAATAAGGCAGTTGTTCAAAAGTGAGTTGCACCAATTTTATGCCCTTTTTCTGGAACAATTGTTAAGTGATTGTTAAGCGAATCGCTGCATTTGTTAAGTGAATCACATGGTCGTTAAGCGAATCTGGCTTCCACACTGACTATGCTTGTCAGAAGCCAACTGGAGAGTTCACCAACGGCAGTCGCACGAAACCCGTTACACTGCAACTGCCAAGTGCCTGAATTTTAATCAGGTGCGCATCCTGCAATGGAGATCGATGAGAGGATTGGTCGTGAGTCACTTCTTTCAGTACCATTGCAACTTTGGTCCCTAAGTGAATGGTTGCAAATTGAGTAGTACCTGCATTCATTGGCTCCAAGAAAGCAATGGCACAATGGCAAAGTTCATAGAAGATGCCAGGTAAGACCAGAATGGGGATTGAGAAAAGATAAAACATGCATGATACTGCCACTGTACATCTTGCATCAGATCTGGGACATGAGTGCATAACGGTGGGATGTCACCAGTGGTGGAATTCAAATACCTGAACAACCATTTCCCTTATTTGATGCCGGCCTGGGCTTCCGCGGCCTAGAATGGTCTTTTGGAAGTGGCATCCATGCAATTCCGGTGGGGTGTCTAGGCCTGGGAGGCCTAGGATGGACTTCCAGAAGTGGCATCCATGCACTTCCGGTGGGCCGTTCTAGGTCTGGGAGGGCTCCTGCAGGCCTTCAAGGCCTAGACTGGACTTCTCAGGATGCAGCAAAATTTAGCTAACGCGCAGGGCTTTTTTTCTCATAGAACACTCAGAACGGAGTTCCGGCACCTTTTTTGGATGGAACCTTGTAGGGTAGGCAAGGCGGGTTGTATGACATGTGTGAGTTCCGCCACCTTTTGCTTTTACAAAAAAAGCACTGGCTAACGGTTCTGCTGAATTGGTACAAACTGGCTGAATCCCACAACTGGATGTCACGTGACATCACCATGTCAGAACAGGTCGCTAGATTCTGCGCCGCAGCCCTGGGGATTCGCTGGAAACAGGTGATTAATCCATCATAGCTATTTTACACAATTAAGGGCGGGAAGCCTTTTGCTCTATCACTCTCTTGCACTTTAGTACTTAATGAATATGGGCCTCGCAGTTTAAGGATCGATATTATAGGATAGTTAGGCCATGCTGTGTTTTGTTCATGGGCAGCTGACAGATTTATTTATTTATTTATTTAGATTTATATACCGCCCTTTCCCGAAGGACTCAGGGCGGTTTATAGGATTTTAAAAGAAAATCAATACAAAAGTTAAAACAAATTAAAATTAAATTAAATGAAACCCTGAAAGAAAATAAAACCCAGTTAAAATTAAAATTAAAAATTCTCAGCCTGGGCCATAGAACTCGAAGAGCCAGGTCTTCAGGTCCCGGCGGAATGAACGGAGGTCGGGAGATTGGATGCTCAGCTGCGATTTTTAATATAAATTTAATTGTTATTTATTATTTTGTTCTAGAATTTTTAACTGGATATCCCTCGAGGGTTTTTAACTAGCTCTGTCCTTTGACCGTAATAAGCATTGACTTGACTTGACATCACCATGTATCACACTATTTTTGTGTCGTTGTGCTTTGCCATTGGGATTGTTGAGAAGGAATGAAGGAAAGAAGGAACAAAAAATGTATTTTCTCCCCACCTCTGTCCCAATTAAAGTAGGGCGGATATACAAGCTAGCAGAGGTTGAATAGGGTACCCACTCCTTCTCAACTTCCACCAGTTTCTGGATACACTGCAGAAGTTCTTCTTTGTCAAATTCCTGCAAGTAAGAAGAGAAGGAGGCAACACTTAGAAACAATCTTGAGGTGGAAACACCCGAATGAGAACATCAGTTTCGGTTGGTTGTTCAAAGGCAGGGATGTTCCAGGAGGTCTACCAATCTGCTATTAGTGTGCAACAAGCTATAGCACTTAGACTTATATACCGCTTTGCAGTGTTTTACAGCCCTCTCTAAGCAATTTACAGGATCAGCCTATTGTCCTCATTTTACCCACCTCGGAAGGATGGATGGCTGAGTCAACCTTGAGACAGTCAGGATCGAACTGCTGGCAGTCGGCAGAGTTAGCCTGCAATACTGCACTCCAACCACTGAGCCACCGTGGCTACAGTGCTAAAGAACCTTATGGCTGTAACCATCCAAGAAATAAGTTGGTTTAAGTGGTTTTATCGCAGCTGTGAAACAGATTTCAAAATGATAATCACAGAAGGGTGTTATTGGGGGGTATTTTTCCTTCTGGCAATGGTGGAGAAAAAGGGGTGGTAGCAGACACTACTTGAAGATAACTTCCCTTATATTCTCACAGATGAAACTTGGACTCAAGAATGAAGTGACCGAGGAGGAGATGTACATGTCCCTTCTTTTCATCAAACTGTTGTCTTCAGAGCTTCCTGCATTTCAGATTAATTCCTAAGGGCAAATGCCACTCAAGACTTCCTTGATGCTCTCTAAGCTTGCTTGTTTTCTTGCAGACGTTTCATTACCCTAAGTAACATCATCAGTGCTGTTGATTTTACCTAGTTTGGGTAATGAAACATCTGCAAGAAAATAATAATAATAATAATAATAATAATAATAATAATAATAATAATAATAATAATAATAATAATAATAATGATGATGATGATGATGATGATGATGATGATGATGATGATGATGATGGAAGGGATCTTGGAGGTCACCTAGTCCAACCCCCTGCTCAGGCAGGAAACCCTATACCATTTCAGACAAATGGCTGTCCAGTCTCTTCTTAAAAACTTCCAGTGTTGGAGCATTCACCACTTCTGGAGGCAGGTGGTTCCACTGGTTAATTGTTCTAACTGTCAGGAAGTTTCTCCTTAGTTCTAGGTTGCTTCCCTCCTGGATTAGTTTCCATCCGTTGCTTCTTGTCCTGCCTTCAGGTGCTTTGGAGAATAGCTTGACTCCCTCTTCTTTGGGGCAGCCCCTGAGATATTGGAAGACTGCTATCATGTCCCCCCTCGTCCTTCTTTTCATTCTTTTCAGAAAGCTCAGAGAGCATCAAGGACCCCTCATTTCAACGTTGAGCCACAAATATTCTTCTTTCTTGGTAATCAAGACTTCCTCCAACCTTGGCCCTTTTAAAAGAAAATAATTAAACCTCTTGTGTGGATAGCTAAGCAGGCATCAGAGTGATGGAAAGAGATGGAATGGAAAAGAGCAACATCAATAATGGCAACACCCCACAGTCAAATCATCACTAAGACAAACTTGAGAATAAGATAGAAATGCCTGATTACAAGGGAACATGAGAAACATCCTCTTATTCCGACCTACTCTAGTTAACAAACAAAAACGGATGTTTGCATTACGCACTGGCAGAGTTGCTCGCGCCGCTGACCGTAACATCCTGTCCATGTTGAGTCTCGGTCGGAACAAGCGTATTTTGCCATCCACACCTCGGTATGCTTTCATGCCTTCGAACAGCTAAAGGAAGCAGAACAGACCAGTTGGGAATGACCCTTGCCCCCACACCCCAACGCATGCACCCGTAATTAAAATAAGCAAATGGGTTAAAATAAATGTGTCTTCTTTCAAAACGATATACAAATTAATGTATCCATTTAAAACGAGTTAAAAACCAATTGTTTTATTTCGCTTCAAATGACAGGTAGCAGGTGGGAAATTCCTACATTACTCCAGAGGTGCTAAATAGGAGGAGATTGTTTGGACTGCAGGGGAATGTGAACTTAAAGGTCTACCACTCATTAAAGCAGCTGCATCTGTTTCTGTCCCACTGCATCTGTGCAAACCTGAAAGCTCTTCTTCTTGTTGTTGTTGTTAGCTGCGAAGTTGTGTCCGACCCATCGCGACCCTATGGACAACATTCCTCCAGGCCTTCCTGTCCTCTACCATCTTCGGGGGTCCATTTAGACTCATGCCTACTGCTTCAGTGACTCCATCCAGCCACCTCAATCTCTGTCATCCCCTTCTTCTATTGCCCTCGATCTTTCCCAGCATTAGGCTCTTCTCCAGTGAGTCCTTCCTTCTCATTAGGTGGCCAAAGTATTTATTATTATTATTATTATTATTATTATTATTATTATTATTATTATTATTATTATTATTAATTTAATTTATATACCGCCCTTCTCCCGGAGGACTCAGGGCGGTGAACACGGCAATACATAAAAACTAGATACAAAAATTAAAAATTATTAAAATGTGATTAAACAATGCCCATAATAAATTAATACAAATTAAAATTGAAGTTCATTTATAAAAATCCCACCCCGTCCCATCAGGCCAGGCCAGCTTGTTTAAAGAGATGGGTTTTAAGATCGCGCCGGAAGGAGCGGAGATCGGGCGCCATCCGGAGCTCAACCGGAAGATGGTTCCATAAATCCGGTGCACCCACAGAGAACGCCCTCCCCCTGGGGGCCACCAGCCGGCATTCTTTGACCAATGGCACCCTGAGGAGGCCCTCTCTGTGGGAGCGTACTGAGCGTATTTGAGTTTTAGCTTCAGGATCTGGCCTTCTAAAGAGCAGTCGGGATTGATCTCTTCTAGGACTGACCGGTTTGATCGCCTTACAGTCCAAGGGACTCTTACAGCTGCTTAAATGAGTTGTAGATAGATGCCGTTTGCTTCCTGCATATTAGCATGCATTGCTATATAAATATTAATTGGCTACCTCAATCTCTTACTTGCAGAAGAACTATTGAGCTATGACTTTATAAAGCCTCTTAGAGGATCACTCAGCATCTCAGCACATGGGGCTTCCTATCCTAAGCTTCCTATTTAATTTCCTATTAGGATAGTGACTGATTACTACATAGCTGTTTAACTATTCATATGTTACTTTTAACTATTAATGGGAAATTTAAAATGAATGTGAATGTGAAGCAGATTGGTTGAGATGTAACTAAACCACGATGTCCCACTAGTGAACACACTCAAAACTTTTTCAGTCCCCCTATCTAATGGACAAACATTATTGACCAAGTCAGACAAAGAGGTGAAAAGATAATGGGGCCATCTTGTGGATATCTAGACTCTACCCCATGTGGCAACTATTTTGTATGATCACATATCTGAACATTAAAATTTTCCCCAGGTTGAAATGAATGCCTACAGCTCAGTATGCTTAAAACTTTTGCTTATTCAACTAGGAAATTGCTAATGTTTTCTACACATCTCAGTATTAAAATAACAATAAAGCCTTGACCTGGAGGCAGGGGACAGGGGCTATCAGTTTCAAATCTACCCTTGAATTCATGAGAGCCAGAAAATTAATTAATTTACTGGTTGGGTTCTTCAAGTCCTGAACAAAAAGGTATGAATATCACCTCAAACAGCTGGATTTTCCAAGTGAAAAAAAGAATTGTTCCTGAGTCTAAATTGATGCCGCTGGTTCAAAAGGCTTTTCTGACTGATTCCTACACAGTTCTCTGGAATTCAATAGTTGCTGGTTCTACAAGCCTCATAGTTATGGAAAATGCAACAGAACTATTACTTAGCTATTAGTGAAATCTACTTCCAAGTTTGATAAGCACAAAACATAAAATTGTCCTTCAAGTAAAAGGCATGTGTTGCAGCCTCTTGGCCTATTCCTGGGAGAATGGGAACTATTCTCAAAATTTGTGATGATAAAAACTCTGCTTTTCAGTAGGCAAAGGGAAAGCAATGAAAGAAGTGTTACTACTAGCAGCACTATTACAGAAGGCTGAGGCCCTCACCATTGCAAGGTTACTTCAGATAATACTACTATAGTCCCTTTTCCCAAAGATTTTGCTTCGAATACCAGACTGCTTAGCTACTGTAGCTAGAGTTCCACCAACTTTCCACAAATACTAAAAGAACAGGGCCCCCTTTGGCTAAAGCCGAGTTTGTACCTAGGACCTTACTCAATTGCAGCTATGGGTTGGGGGGGCGGGGAAGACTCTTTCGATCGGTCTGGTTAAACTAGATTTTTGGAATCCTTGAACTTCTGCTTCACTTTGATTGCATTTTTGTTTTGCTCTTTGAATTCAGTTTAACCAGAGGAACTCTTGTGTTTTCATTCAGGCTAAGTAAAATTGATCGTCTGACCTTTTGAATCAACAGAGTGTCTGGTTATGTTGAGACTTGCCGAAAGCCAGTAGGCCAGTCCATAGAATGGGGAACTGCTCTATTATTTTAACTAATTATGTGGATAATCTTAACAGGGCAGCGCGGTGGCCCAGAGTAGAGCTCTCACCTCACAATCAGAAGACTGTGAGTTCGGTCCTAGGTAGTGGCAGCTATTTCTCTCTCAGGATGCTGTGAACTCTGGGTAGGCATCATGAAGGGCATCCGACTGGTAAACTCTCAGCTCCACCCAGTTGCCCCAATCCCACCCGGATGCAAGAGATGAAAAAGGTTGTTAAAAGAAAAAAAACCATGTAGATAACAGACGAAACGGAATAGATAAATCACCAATTGCTTTTTTTTTTAGGGAGAAAGAAGTCAAATGCATCAGGACTGGATGGGGGAAACTGTCTTGACAAAAAAAAATACAAGTTCAGTATAGTCCAGTGCACCCATCTGAAATTGTCTATTTCTGGGTACACTTGAATAAAGATTTAGAGAAACCTGGAATTTGTGCAATGAGGATAATTAAAAGACTGGAAAACAAGAGCTAAAGGGAGAGAGAGAGAGAGAGAGAGAGAAATGAGTAGATTTAGACTTGAGAAAAGGTGATAAATAAGGTATATGAAAGCTCTTTCTTAAGTACCCAAAAATGTGATGAAAAGATTCGTTCTGGGATCCCGGTAGAGTTCAATGCACAGAATAAAGGGTCTTAAGTTACAAGAAGACAACAACTTACAGTGGAACTGATATTTGAAGGAGGTAAGGAATACTCCTTTAGTGATTGTGTTCAAGCAGAAGTTGGATGGGCATCTAACAGAAGATAAAATCATAGGGCTGGAAGGGATTTGGGAAGTCTTCTAATCCAACTCCTGCTCAAGGCAGGAGTCTTGTACCATCCCAGGTAAATGGTTGTCCACTCTATTCCTGAAAACCTCCAGTGATGGAGCACCCACAAGCTCAGGAAGCAAGCTATTCCATTGATTAATTGTTCTCACTTGTCAAAAAATCTCTCCTTACTTCGAGGTTGGAACTCTCTTTAACAAGCTTCCTCCCATGCTTTCTTTTCCTGCCCTCCAGTGCTTTGGAAAATAAGTTGACACCCTCTTCTCTGTGACAGCCCCTCAAGTACTGGAAGACTGTTATCATATCGCCTTTAGTCCTTTTCTTAGATAGGCTGTAGACGTACCTAGCTCCTTCAACCATTCCTCACTTGATTTAGCTTCCAGAACTTTAATCATCTTTGTTGCTCTTCTCTGCACACTTTTCTAGGCTCTCAGCCTCCTTTTTGTATCCTGATGACCAGAATTATAAAAAAATATTCCAAGTCTGGTCTCACTTGTGCAGTATAAAGTGGTATTGTCACCTCACGCTATCAGAAAGTTTTTGTCATTTTGATTCCAGCAGTGAGCAGGAAGTTGGGCTTGGTAATCTCAATTGTCCATTCCAATTCTATGTTTCTAGCTATGATTGAAGATGACTTTATTCTTCCATGCTTTTCGTGGAGAACTTTCTCACTATGTCCGGATGATTTGATATTTTTTTTCCAAAAAAATTAATGCTTTTGAAATCTGCTTTCTACCCTTACTTTGGGAAATCTTATGTTATTTTGAAAATCTGTTTACACTGAAAGGGTAATTGTTTGTTTTTTAAAACAAAACAAAACAAAACTCTTAGAATATGAATAACCTATTATATTTAAAAGTATTGTTAACTTGAGGACATGTCGGTGAACAGCCCCTGGCTTAGAGTCTGCATAAATGTTCCAAAAAGGCTGAGCTTCCATAATTTGGGGGAGTATGGACAGCCAACATGCCCTAAATTTCAACTAACCCTTTTTATTCCTTGAATAGGATTCCTCCTAATTTGAACTAACCCTCTTTATTCCTTGAATAGGATTCCTGCTTAGGTTACCATTTCATCCCCCCCCCCTTCTCTGAAAATACATTCCACTGAATGCAGTGAGACCGATTTAGGATTTGCATGTAAAATTGTTGCTACTTATTTTATTGTCTCTTTGTTAGACACGTATCTCTCCTTCCATTTAGGCACTCAAAGTGGCATACATTTTCCTCCTCCTATTTCACTCTAATGGTGGACCATATCTAGCTCAACACCTTAACCATTACACTATGTTGGCTCTCTGTATTTCAACTGTTCGGGCAATGTTAACTTAGCACCAATCTCAAGCTACTTAACCGACTTTCAGAGGTTTGTGGACAACTGCTGCATCAGGTTGTCTAGCACAGGATCTCTAGTTGTGAGCAAACTCGTTAATTTTAGGATTATTACAGTACCATCAAGTCTTATTTAACGGTGCAACAAACAGATTGCCAGAAACAAATACTAGAAGAAGAATCTGATCTCCATAATTTGTCGGTAACAATGCCCAGCTAGACCAGTCTTTCTCAATCTGGCCACTTTCCAGCTGAGTTTGGTTTGGTTTTTTTTCTTGAAGATGTTTCATTGCCAACGTAAAAGAATATTTGTAGCTCAGGGTTGAACTGTGGTGTCCTTGGTGCTCTCTGAGCTTGGTTCTCTCCTTGCAGATGTTTCGTTATACAACTCGGTGACATCATTAGTGCCCACGTCTGCAAGAAAACAAGCAAGCTCAAGGACACCACAGTTCAACCCTGAGCTACAAATACTCTCTTGTAGGGGTAGACTTCAACTGTCAGAACCGGATACGCCAAGGAGAAAAAGCTCCTTTCTCCACATCTGGAGGGTGCCCAAGTTGAGGAAGACTCCACTAGATCATCCGCAAAGCTGGCAGAGGCCAGATTATCTGAGGAATCACAGATCACAAGGAAGGAACATTTCATCTCACGTTATACCCACTGTGTATTCATTGAGCCATAGCATTTGGAGCAGTTTCGCCTCTGTCGCTCCTCTTGGCTAGAGGAAACGTGATGCAATAAGGTTAAAAGTAAATAAAACAATGAAAACAATGGGGGACATATGCAGATGAGGAAACAAAAAAAAAAGAAAGAAGAGCATATTCATCGTTAGCAGCGAGGATTTCAGATCATGAGTTTTACAGCAGTAATGCTACTCAGAGAGACAGAGAAGGCCTGAAACTCCAGCGTGGTTCCTTTGCTCTTTGTGAATACATCTAGAACAGGGGTCCCCAACCCCCAGGCCGTGGACCAGTACCGGGCCGTGGCATGCCAGCAACCAGTCCGCACAAACAAGCAAAGACCCATCCGTGGGATACAGGCAGCACACAAAACCACGCACTCTCCAGTCCACAGAAAAACCTCTCTCCATGGAACCGGTCCCTGGTGCCCAAAAGGTTGGGGACCTCTGATCTAGATCTCCTCAGCCACAGAGACTGGAAAAAAAAATATCATCGCACTGGCCTTTGGAAGTTGAGATAAATATAGGTAGTCCTCAACTTACAACAACAATGAAGCCCCAAATTTACAGTATGTTGCTGAGTGAGATGGTCATTAAAGTGAATGTTGCCCTATTTTGCAACCTTTCTTGCCACAGTCATTAACCGAATCATTGCACCTGTTATGTTACTAGCACAGTTGTTAAATCAATCGGAATTTCCCCATTGACTTTGCTTGTCAGAAGGCTGCAAAAGGGGATCACATCATCCTGGTAGACTGCCACCGTCGTAAATCCGAGTCAATTGCCAAGTGTCCAGATTCTGATCACGTGACCATGGGGATGCTGCAATGGTGGTAGGTGTGAAAAAGTCACTTTTTTTTCAGTGAACTTGTAACTTTGAACGGTCACCAAGTGGGCCGTTGTAAATCGAGGACTACCTGTACCTTAAAATCAATCAATCAATCAAAACAGAAAGGAATGAAGAAAAAAAAGCCAGTGGAGTCCTCCCAAAAAAGAGAATGGGGGAAAAAGGGGTTGAGGTTCTAGATCCCACACCATCACTTCTGAAAAACACTTAGAAGTGCACAAATCACAGTATGATTTTGTTCCATTCTTGAGATCCAGGTTTTTTTTTAAATCATTACAAACACTGCAAAAAAGGGGGAGGAAAAAGAAAGGGGTTTGAAAGAATTGCTCCACGTTTTCTCCTCACTTTCTGGCACCCAAAATGTGCCCTTGATTAAGGCTCCAACACAAATGGAATATAACCTGCATTGATGTTTTTGGGCTATGATCTGGAACCTTGGGCCCTTTACACACCTTGATCAGTAACCACGCTGGCTTCTGGCAGTTACCAATTCGTTTCAGTACGGGGGGGGGGACTTGCTTTCTGACACACCAAAAGCTCATTCAAAAATTTGCCTTGATTTTCCAGAACCCAAAGCATCGAACTATAACGATAATGATAGATGGCACTTCCATCACATTGCAAATACAATGCTTACTGCTGGAACGTCCTATTCATCTGTAAATCTGGAACATCTCGTTCATCTGTAAATACTCCAGTTTTGCAAATGATGGATATATAAGTGTAAATTGGCCTTAAATCTCAGAGTGGAGCTGTCTTTGCATGACACACTAAACCAAAAAGACTCATTAAGGCATAGAAGGTCTTAAATGAAAGGCCTATGATATCTGAACACAATGAGCCACCTTTTTTCTACAGAAACCAGTATTTGAAATCAAGGCTTATCACAAATTTATCAATTCAAGTTTCCTACAAACTTAAAATAGCAGCCATTCCTGATTTAGATGGTGCAGTTAGTGTGAAACCTCAGATACAATCATGAATAATGGGGTTAAGATTTACGACAACCATTATAAGTGGAAGGTCCAGTCATAAGTCCCTTTTTTAAGTACCATCATAACTTTGAACAGTCGCTAAATGAATGGCTGTAGGTTAAGGACTACCTGTATATCAAGGAGGATAAAGTATGGTTCTCAGAATTTATTGCTTTTTGATTAGCTGCAGCTTTTTTGTTTGGTGTCTTCACTGATATTGCAGTTGTGAAGACCTGCATTTGGGGAAATGATAAATTCTAAGAATTGCTCCTGTTTATATCACCCATGTTGTACTGTCAGCCATGAAATAAACATATACTGTATTGGCAGCTATAATAATAAACTACAATACCAATAGCACTTAGGCTCATATACCACTTATGTTTTACATCCCTCTCTAAGTGATTTACAGAGTCAGACTACTGCCCCCAGCAATCTAGGTCCTCATTTTACCGACCTCAGAAGGATGGAAGGCTGAGTTAACCTTGAGCCGGTGAGAATCGAACTGCCAAACTGCAGGCAGCCTGCAGGAAGCAGAAGTAGCCTGCAGTACTGCATTCTAACCACTGCACCACCACTGCACCACCACTGCACCACCACTGCGCTCACAACAGCCTTCAATAGCTATTATAAAAGAAGAAACAGCATCACAAATGTGTCTTTGGCCATTTGACAAGTGAGAGAATAAATACAATTACCTTCACTATTTCTTGGTTAGTTTCACACATTGTACTAAACCATAATGAGGATTGGTTTGGCGTTCATACGTCTTGCAAAGCCAGCCACTGTGGTTTGTAAATTGTGAATGTTGCTTAACTCAGTATTGACTCATTAAAAAAAATGTCTAAAGTTTAGTGTGATGCTTAAATCATCAACAATACTTACTTACTAGCATCTCAGAAGAACAGTATAAGTTAAAATGTGATGCAAGGGTTGTCATGATTGATGTATCTTCAACAAATGCCATTTTTTAAAGGCCCTATATTGGCATTTTCTTACTATCTGTAAGAAGAAGCCGACAAGAGACATTGGAAGTTGGAAAATATCCCTCGTCTACCTATTCCTGGGGAAAATGAAGATCAGCAAAACGGTTTTCAAAATCTGGATTTTATGGGTTCACTGTTCATTCCTCACCCTCTCAATCAATCATTCTTTTCCAATTTGAGGTTCTCCAGATGTGTTCAACTCCCCTCCTTCTTAGCCAATCGTGATGGATGGGAATTAAACTCCAACACAGCTGGAGAAGGCTGGGAAAGACTATCCTTGAGAGACTTGGCAGTGACTTGAAACGAAAAGAAGCACATTTGTATAAAAGACCAGACTATTATTTTTTGGGGGAAAAATTAATGACAAAGATAGAATGAACTTTCTCTTCATTCTGTCGCTATACTCACTTCTACAGCATAATGCAGTGCTGAGATGGCTGGGTGCACAGAAAGGTTCTCCAAGGGCTTAATCTGAGGAACGTCCCATCCAGATTTTAAGGACCATTCAACAAACAGCATGTTGTCTGTGAAAACTGTCCCAAATACTAAGCCATTTGGGTCCGGCTTTTCCTTCAGCGTGGTAGATGGATTGATAACAAGATCATCAGCCTGAACAAAACAAGACAAAATTACATTAAAAAAATAATAATAATGGCAGCCCTTATTCAGAATAACAGAGTTGGAAGGAAACTTGGAGGTCTTCTTGCCCAACCCCTGCTCATGTAGGAGACCCTATGCCATTTCAGACAAATATCTTCTTAAAAAACCTCCAGTGATGGAGCACTTCTGAAGGCAAATTGTTCCACTGGTTGATTGTTCTCACCGTCAGGAAACTTCTCTTCATTTCTAGATTGATTCTCTCCTTGATTACTTTCTATCCATTGCTTCCTGACAAAGATGCTTTGGAGAACAGGCTGACCCCCACTATTTTGTGGCAGCCCCCCCCACAAATCTTGGAACACTGCTAACATATCACCACCACTCCTTTATTTCATTAGAGTAGACATATCCAGTGGTGGGATTCAAATATGTGAACGACCGGTTCTCTGTGTAGATGCCGCTTCCGAAAGTCCATTCTGGGCCTGGGCAACAAAAAATTAGCTACCGGTTCTGCCGAAGTGGTGCAAACCGGCTGAATCCCACCACTGGACATATCCAGTTCCTGTATCTCCCTCAATGTACCACCATCAACATTTAGTATGTTGATGTATCTCTGTCAAAAATGAACTCAAGTTGTTTGCTGAGAACAAAATAGAGATGGAAAAAGGGGATTTCTAACAACAACCTCAAAGAAACGTGGAAAATTAATCCTTCTCATTCTGTTTCTTAAAATTATCCATAAAGACTAGATTGAAGATGGCCACCAAATCTGAAAAGCATTTCTGAGGAATTACGAGGGCCAAGTAAACCTACAACTTTAAAGTTGTGAGTTGATCTGAAAGGCAGAAGGGAAAGTGACTCTCTAAATAAATAAAAAATGTTGGCTCTTCCATTTTTAAATGTCTCAAAATGTTAAATGCCTTTTCCCAATTTTCAAGTATCTGATGTGGAACTGCTTTATTTCCTTACGAAAATAATTCTGTCCCCATAAATGTCATCATTATCGTTCTTTTGAACAACTGAACTGAACTGCTGATAATCCTTGACTTATAACAGTTCATTTAGGGACCTTTCGAAATTAGAACGACAGCGGTCACAATTACAACCAATGCAGCATCCCCATGGTCGTGTGATAAAAATTCAGACACTTGGCAACTGATTCATATTTATGACGGTTGCAGTGTCCTCGGTCATGCGATCTTCAGACGAGCAAAGTCAATGGAGAAGTCAGGTCCACTTAACATCCGCATTACTAACTTAATAATTGCAGTGATTTATTTAAAAACTGTAGCAAGATGGGGCAAGAAATGGGGCAAATGTCTGGCTTAGCAGCAGAAATTGTGATCATAAGTCAAGGAATATCTGTACTCTTGTTCAGTTTGATGAAGAAAAAGTTATTTAAATCTATCAGCTTAGTTTTTTTGTCTGGGTTGAGAGTTTCAGAAGACAGTTTTTTGTTTGTTTTTTAATCCCATTTATATCCCGCCCTTCTCCAAAGACTCAGGGCGGCTTACAATTTAAGCACAAACCAATGTGCTTAGCAATAGCCTTCATTCTATGTATATGCCTGCTTATTAGGGCTTTCACACACACCCCAAGCGGCATTATTGCAAAGTCAGCTTATTGCCCCCAACAATCTGGGTCCTCATTTTACCTACCTCGGAAGGATGGAAGGCTGAGTCAACCTTGAGCCTGGTGGGACTCGAACCTGCACTAATTGCAGGCAGCTGGTGTTACTTAAGGAGGCATTAGCCCACTGCTCCACCAAGGCTCTGCCAGAGTTGATACCCACTCTGCTAAGGCTCTACCAAGGCTCCACCAGAATTGATACCCACTCTGCTAAAAACTGTGAACTGTACTTTTACCAGATCACACCCTATTTTCATGAGAAAGATTTCAGTTCCCACAGCTCTCTTTCCCAACTCTTGACTCTACTTGGCTGCTGTCTATCTCCTGCAGAAAAATATCTGCAGAGCTAGGCCAAAATTTATTGGAAAAGAATGCAGAGTCTTTGCATTTTGACCCACAGTCCCAAATTCTATTTTTATAGAAGTGCCACTTTCTAGAACTGATTCTCAAAGATTGGATTAGCTAAATTTGCTAATTGCTTTTTTATAGATGCATTTTGTGCACACATGAAACATTCCATAATCCGTGGTAATGTAAAGAAACAGAAGGGCTTACTGTGAAAGTAGCATCTGCATGCACAAATACACACACATACCTGTTCACACGCACACATGCACACGCACACACGCAAATTAGGAAACATTCCTTATTGTCTTCACTTCTATTCCATATTTCAAGTTTTAGATCCAGCTATCTATGCTGACCTCCCAAGACAATTAAACCTCAAAAAACAGCAGCGAAGCGGTATAAAACCACAAATAAACCTCGACTTACAACGGGTCGCTTAGTGACCATTCAAAGTTACAACAGACCCTCCCAGAGCTACAAACTTCCTCTGGCTGTGGCTCCCACCGAGTCACTTGTTTACATTTGAAGTGCTCGGGAATCAGCCTGAATTTGCAACTATTTGCAAGTATCCTGTCATTTACAATGTGGTTTTTTTTTGCCAGAAACATATTTCCTTCTGGTTTCCAGCAAAAAACACAACAACCCTCCACCCACTGCAGACAATGGATTCACTTCATGAGCACCACACTCGTTTAATGACCACAGTGTTTCACTTAACAGACTCTGCACAAAAGGTCGTAAAATTGGGTGTGGTCATGTGGTGACCCACTTTTTTTTTATTTTAATTCCATTTATATCCCGCCCTTCTCCAAAGACTCAGGGCAGCTTACAAGCTTAGCAGTAGCCTTCATTCTATGTATATGCCTGCTTATTAGGGCTTTCACACACACCCCAAGCGGCATTATTACAAAGTCAGCTTATTGCCCCCAACAATCTGGGTCCTCATTTTACCTACCTCGGAAGGATGGAAGGCTGAGTCAACCTTGAGCCTGGTGGGATGCGAACCTGCACTAATTGCAGGCAGCTGATGTTACTTAGGGAGGCATTAGCCCACTTAATGACCAACATGATTTGCAACCGTAATTCTGGGCTCAATTATGGTCATAAGTCGAGAGCTACCTATATCAGTGCATAAAGAGCAAAAGCAGATTAAAAAAAATAGTAAGGTGAAGACTTTTAAAGAGGCCTCGATACAACAAAAAAAAATTGCATTGTTAGTTCTCATCCGGACAAAAGTTTGTCTCCTGAAATAGAAGGATCCCCACTTAAAAATAAATCTAAAAGGCTACACTGGCTACATGCAGGTCAGATATAAAGCTTAGAAGAATTTTTTTTCCTTCCTCATGCTTTTGACAGATGTCTCAGTTTATCAGCTGCAGCTGCAGAAGCATGTCTGCTGAAGTTCCAAAAATGTCAGGGATTAAAAGGCGGACTTGCAAAGAATAAAACTGAACATAGGAAAGCCAACATTAATGCTAAGTCGATGTTCAGAAAAGAAGAAAGTTGTTTTTTTTAAGAAAAATGAAACGGTCATCAGGATGCTATGCTGAAAACTGAAAGGCAATCAATCCAAGGTGAACATTTCCTACGTCAGTTAAGATTTCCTCAGAGAAGAGACTCTGCTGTACATTTTAAATCCCCCAGTTTCCAGTTCCAGCAGCAACTGTACAGCACATATTCTGCTCTCTGTTCGCTGATTTCAAGAGAACCCTAAGCTCAGTCAAACCTGGTTAGTACAGACTGAAGACGATCAGGAAACCAAGGGCTATAGTTAGATGCTGAAGCCAAGAAAAGTATTAATGAAACGCATTTGTACACCACTGTGACATGTTAGGAGTCCTGATGGTTAACAAGGAATACACAACAATTACACAGTAATTACAATGTCCGGGATATGCATATAATAAGCTGATTTAAGTAAAATAGTTAGGGTAATAACCAGAACCACTATTACGAAAATAATTGTGTGGATGTGTCTTGTGTAGCTTCGTTTCAACCAAGTGTGGTTTTGGCTTAGTTTTACATGATGAAAATATGATGACTGTGCATAAATTATTGGGTTATGCAGAAGGTAAGACCAGAATGGCTTGAGTTCCAGTCCATTTCTCAGCTATGGAAATGTGATTGAAACTTCACAGCCGGGTCATGGCAGAAAGGCCTGTCATAACTTTGAACGATTGCTAAGTAACTGGTTTTAAGTCGAGGATCAGCTATAGGGAAGTCACAGACTTGAGTAGGCTAGATTATGCAACACTGGCTACATGCAGGTCATCCTCCACGTACGACCACAATCGCTCCTAAAATTCCTGTTGCTAAGCAAGACTGGAATCAAGTGGGTTTTGCCCCATTTTATGTTCTTTCTTTGCCACGGTTGTTAAGTGAATCCAGCTTCCCTACTCACTTTGTTTATCAGAAGGTCGCAAAAGGTGTATCACACGACCTCAGGACACTGCAACCGTCATAAATATGAACCAATTGCCAAACATCTGAATTTTGATTGTGTGACCACAGGGATGCTGCAGTGGTCCTAAGTTTGAAAAAAAGGTCATGAAATCATATTTTTCAGTGTTATTGTAACTTTGTTCATTAAACAAATGGTTGTAAGTCTGAAACGGTATAGGTTTTGCACCTGAGCAAGGGGTTGGACTAGAAGACCTCCAAGGTTCCTTCCAACTCTGTTATTCTGTATCCAAATTACAGATATATGTACTTTACATTACGTCCATACGTCCCTAACTCACATCTGTCCAATATGTGTTGCATTTTCCTAAGAGTATATTATCTTAACATGTAATGTTCTTTGCCACAAGATGTCTACTTTTCTTTTTTTTCTTTTAATGTGTGCAATTTAGGCTTGATTTATATAGCTCTGACTTTCCTTCAGGTAGAATTTTGACTTTTCTTTCTTTTACTAATTGTAGGATATACTCTGTGCTGATTAAGGGCAGGGAAATCAAGTGTTAACATTATTTTTTACACCTCATGCAAAAATATGAAGGACAGGATAAGAAGCCACTGATTCATTTCCTTGTTAGAAGTCCTAATTGAGGAAATGTGAAAGCTGACTTGTCCATTTTTCAAACTAATTCCACACAGTTTGGGGCCCAGCCAAACTGAAGAGGAAAGTGTTTTGTAAAGTTATGATCATTCAATTCAATTGTGTGGTTGCGAGACACACTATTCCTCGTGGAACTTCAACAAGGTGGCCTGGGCTCATTATGTGGAAACAAATGTTCTGCAGATCATCAGAAGGCAGATGACAAGAACGTATAAAATGGCCCCTTCTTTTTGGTAATACGCATTCAGAAATGTGAACTGGGTTCGTACAGCTTACCAGGATATGTTTCAATCACAACAGATTATTTTTGTTTCAATCCAGCTGTTTTCTTGGAATGTTGTGGGAACCAGGGCTTCATATGATGCCATTATAGAGTTGGTTTGAGTTTTGTGAATATGGCAATCATATGCTGTTAACCCAAGGTCAATGAGTTGTGTGAATGCAGCCAAAATCTATTCCATTTAAATAAACAAACAGAGGTGATCAAAGCACTGAGTGTCAGAAATCCCCTTTCCTCCAAAAAAGGAGGAAGAGGAGGAGGAGAAAAAGAGGAAGAAGAAGAAATAATAATAATAATAAATAATAATAATAATAATAATAATAATAATAAGGATGATGAGGATGAGGATGATGTTGGAAGGGACCTAGGAGGAGGAGGAGGAGGAGGAGGAGGAGGAGGAGGAGGAGAAGAAGAAGAAGAAGAAGAAGAAGAAGAAGAAGAAGAAGAAGAAGAAGAAGAAGAAGAAGAAGAAGAAGAAGAAGAAGAAGTAGAAGTAGTAGTGGAGGAGGAGGAGGAGGAGGAGGAGGAGGAGGAGGAGGAGGAGGAGGAGGAGGAGGAGGAGGAGGAGGTGGTGGTGGTGGTAGTTGATTTTCATATTTGGCATTAAAAGTAACTTTTGTATTCTAAATGTAAGCAAAACAATATACTGATGGAAAAGCAGCCAAATCTCATAAACAGCATTACAGCAAAGCATATCAGGCCTTTCAAAGCTCACCACAAACTTGCAAAGTTTCCTGTTTATGGTTTACCTCATTTTTACTGTTTTTCAAGAACATAGCTAAATCTTGGCAAAATCTACCGGTAGGCCTTTTTTAAAAGAGTCAATGGAGTTTACAAGCTAAGCGAGACATTTGTTAAGTGAATTTTGCCTCATTTTATGATCTGTCTTGCCAACGTTGTTAAGTGCAGCTGGCTTCCCCATTAACTTTGCTTGTCAGAAGGCCACAAAAGGGGATCACATGACCCTGGGACTCTGCAACCGTCATAAATACAGTCCAGCTGCCAAGCATCTGAATTTTGATCATGTGCCCATGAGGATGCTGCAACAGTCGTAAGTGTGAAAAGCAGTCATAAGTCACTTTTTTTCCAGTTCCATTGTCACTTTGAACAGTCACCGAACGAACTTTATAAGTCGAGGATTGCCTGTGATCCAAAAATCACAAAGGGGACTGCACATTCAAAAGTGGGGGGGGGGGGAGAGAGAAATTGTTCCCATTGTCCCTGGACGCTCTCAACACAAGCGTCCTTCACAATGTGCTTTGTGAGACACAAGAGAACATTGCAATGAACAAGGACATACATTCAATTTCACAGCTACTGAGATTGTTGGCCGAGCAGGTACAAAGATAGCCAGGGGAAATGATTGAAGCTTGGGGAAAGGGCCCCTTGTCAGATAACAGGAATACTGATTTACTACCAGCTTATCAGGTATTTGAGGATTTAGCAGAATAAGGGAACGACAGATGACGACTTAATAGCCGGCCATCAACACCTCAATCAACAAATAATAATTATTTTAAAAACCACATACAACCAGAGACACCACATACACTGTAAATGCTATGCATAGACTAGACCACAGCACACATTCTGGTAGAGGGAAGTTCCCTGAGGAGGGGCTACAGAATGAATCCGAATGCTTGGAAGGCTAAATCTCTGGTCCTGGTGACCGATCTAGATTGGATCCTGCAACACCAGGGAATGCTTAACCTAAATGCACCCTCCAGGTTGGTAGCATTCCTGCTTGTCCGTAATTCTCTTTATCCTTCAAGGAGAGTTTCCCACACTGAGTTGAACACCCCTGCAGGCGTTTCTGTTTTTGGCAAACAAACCCACCTTGAAAGAGTCGGTCATGGGTTTTGCAGCTGCCTCTGTGCATCCATCCGCATAGTCATTTTGGCAACCCTGTAATGGACAAAGGACAACGCTTAAAAAAATCAATACGATTTAATCAAAGTTCCAAAGTCATATTCAATGTACTCATCAAGCAGTTTGCACCTGTTCAGGGGGCATTTGGGGAGAAATGGGGTGATGGATTAGAAGAAAGCTTGAAAAAGAGTAATCTGAGATCTAGAGTTTATAATCTTACAAGAAAATCTGGTACAATCAGCATTTGGGACTACAGAGAGGATAAATCCTGCTTTCCCCGGTCTTGGGCTTCTCAATACTGAAGAACAAAGGGACAATTGTTTCTGAATTAAAAGCTCAACCATTAGTCAGGAATTGCCTGCAAGTCCACTGCGAGGACCATGCCCACATTTTAAAAAGGCCTCTGGAAAACTAGATCAGCTCCAAAGAAGAAAAATGAGGGCCATTCAGGGATGGGAAATAGATCCTACAAGGTGAGACGGGGGGGGGGGGGGGGAAATGGCACACTGAGAAAAGATAACTGAGAGGAGACACAGGTGGTCCTCAAATAATAATAATAATAATAATAATAATAATAATAATAATAATAATAATAATAATAATAATAATAATAAGAAGAAGAAGAAGAAGAAGAAGAAGAAGAAGAAGAAGAAGAAGAAGAAGAAGAAGAAGAAGAAGAAGAAGAAGAAGAAGAAGAAGAAAGTTGGAAGGGACCTTGGAGGACATCTAGTCCAACCCCCTGCTTAGGCAGGAAACCCTATACCATTTCAGGCAAATGGCTAGCCAGTCTCCTCTTAAAAACTTCCAGTGTTGGAGCATTCACCACTTCTGGAGGCAGGTTGTTCCACTGGTTAATTGTTCTGTCAGGAAGTTTCTCCTTAGTTCCAGGTTGCTTCTCTCCTTGACTAGTTTCCATACATTGCTTCTTGTCCTGCTTTCAGGTGCTTTGGAGAATAGCTTGACTCCCTCTTCTTTGTGGCAGCCCCTGAGATATTGGAACACTGCTATCATGTCATCCCTCACCCTTCTCTTCATTAAACTATACATACCCAATTCCAGGAACCGGTCCCTATGTTTTAGCCTCCAGTCCCCCAATCATCTTTGTTGCCCTTCTCTGTACCCTTTCTAGAGTCTCAACATCTTTTTTACATCGTGGTGACCAAAACTGGATGCAGTATTCCAGGTGTGGTCTTACCAAGGTGTTGTAAAGTGGTATTAACACTTCACGTGTTCTTGATTCTATCCCTCTGTTAATGCAGCCTAGCACTGTGTTGGCTTTTTTGGCAGCTGCAGCACACTGCTGGCTCATATTGAAGTGATTGTCTACTAGGACTCCGAGATCCCTCTATGACGACAATTGAGCGCAATATTTCCACTACTAAGCAAGATGCTTGTTTGGTGAGTTTTGTTCCGTTTTACGATGTTTCTTGCCACAATTCTTAAGCGAGTCACTACAGTTGTTAATTGAGTAACACGGTTGTTAACCGAAACTGGCTTCCCCATTGACTTTGCTTGTCAGAAGTTCGCAAAATGTGATCACATTATCCAGGGACACTGCAACCGTCATAAATACAATTCAGTTGCTAAGCAACTGAATTTTGATCACAGGGTCATTCAGAGGTTGGAACAGTCATATTTTTTGAAAAATGGTCATAGGTTGCTTTTTTCAGGGCTGTTGCAACCTCGAAAAGTCATTAAATGAAATGTTGTTAGTTGAGGACTACCTGACTCATAAAACCTCCAGCTAGGTTTCCAACTCAACGTAGTTGAGTTTCTGTCTTTGTGCAAGGCTAAAAGGACAACACAAAAAGAAATGACAAGCTTGGAACAATTCAAACTTAGCATTATTAAACTGGTGTAAGCTGTTTTGACGTATGAACCTTGCCTGCAAGTTCCTGAAGAACTATAGAGAAGAAAGTCAAGGTTGATCTCTTGAGCCAGAGGACCCAGGGTGCCAAGTTCTAGCACAATCAATCTCAACTAAATGTTAATAAACAGAATGGTCCTGTGCAGACAACATTACAGACAGAAGGATCCAAAATAGTGTGACCAAAAATGATAATGATCACACCATTATGGCTACCATCTTGTTTTTTTAATTATAAACCTACAGATATCTGATTATAGCATCACTTTTCAGTCAGCATTGTTAATACTGAGGCAGGTGGAATCTGGGCTGTCCCATACTGTATATTGAGTATTGTAGTAGTCTGGTTTATGATGGCAAAACTCTTGAACGCTATGATTTAAGTCCTAAAATAGGCACGCCGCTTTTATTTTTATTTTTTTAAAAAAAGCCCAAATAATTCACTTCTAACTTCTCTCCCCCAACTTTTTTTTTATCCCATTTATATCCCGCCCTTCTCCGAAGACTCAGGGCGGCTTACAATCTAAAGCACAATGTGCTTAGCAATAGCCTTCATTCTATGTATATACCTGCTTTTTAGGGCTTTCGCCCCGCCGCCCCCCCCCCCCGAAGCGGCATTTTTACAAAGTCAGCTTATTGCCCCCAACAATCTGGGTCCTCATTTTACCTACCTTGGAAGGATGGAAGGCTGAGTCAACTTCAGCAAATAGTGTGAAATTCTTGGTTTGCTACATGCTTGATAAGGCTCCAATCGTTCTGCAGCATTACTTTCTCTATTTCTGTCCTCATTTTCCAAAAACGCACCATTGAGACACCTTAAGGCAGGGGTGTCAAACTCTCAATGTCACATGATGTGTCAAGACTTTTTTCCCATTGCCAGCAATGGGGTGGGTACAGTTTCGCCATGACACATCCGGCTCACAGGCCAGCAGTTTGATACCCCTGACTGCTCTTTAGAAAGCCAGATCCTGAAGTTGATACTTTGGTCACCTAATGAGGAGGAAGGACTCACTGGAGAAGAGCCTAATGCTGGGAAAGATTGAGGGCAATAGAAGAAGGGGACGACAGAGAATGAGGTGGCTGGATGGAGTCACTGAAGCAGTAGGCGTGAGCTTAAATGGACTCCAGAAGATGGTAGAGGACAGGAAGGCCTGGAGGAACATTGTCCATAGGTTCGCGATGGGTCGGACACGACTTTGCAACTAACAACAACAACAACAACCCTACTGTCACCCCGTAAAATTTATGCTTGTCTTCCAGTCAAGTATTAATGCATCAGTAATGTTATTTAATCAAGTTCTGTTAAAGCAAGCCACGTTTGTCAGGCTAGCTTCTTTCAAGCTTGTTTCAATTCCTTCCCCAAACTCTGAAAAATTGACCCTGCTCACCCAGCATTGCAATATAGGTAGCCCTCGACTTACAACAGTTCATTTAGCAACTTTTGAAGTTACAATGGCACTGAAAAAAAACTGACTTATGACTGTCTTACAGATTTATGACTGTTGTAGCATCCCGATGGTCATGTGATCAAAATTTGGGCGCTTGGCAATTGGTTCATACTTATGACAGTTCCAGTGTCCTGGGGTCAGGTCATCACTTTTTGCGACCTTCTGACAAGCAAAATCAATAAGAAAGGCAGATTCACTTAGCAACCACGTTACTAACTTAACAACTGCAGTGATTAGCTTCACAGCTGTGGTAAGTAAAGTCATAAACTGAGGCAAAAAAATTGCTTAACAAAGGTCTCAGCCTCAGAAATGTTGGGCTTCATTACGGTTGTAAGTCGAGGATTAACTGTACAATCTTGGCAGTCCGAGAATTGCTTTACTCACAATATACAGGAGTTCCTTTTATTGGGCTTCGTGTGTTAAATAAATGTGGCCTTTATTGCTTATTCAGTAGACTATGGTTAAAACAGACAGTGGCTTAGCACAACATGTCGACCTGACTACGAAATTCCCTTGTAGACTATGGTTAAAACAGACAGTGGCTTAGCACAACATGTCGACCTGACTACGAAATTCCCTTGTAGACTATGGTTAAAACAGACAGTGGCTTAGCACAACATGTCGACCTGACTACGAAATTTCCTTGATCGCTGTAGCAGTATCTCCACTTCTAAAGGGAAGCTATGAGTGATTAAAAAGAACAATCACACTATCTGGGTTTCAGGGTTGCATTTATGTCTTCTAATAATAATAACAATTACAATAATAATCCACCACAGATTCTCAAGCAGATATGTTTGCCGAATAGATGAGTCACGCAGGGCTATTTTTAACTCTGGCTGAACAAGCTTGTAACTCCTTGTGACCTTTTGGAAGGGGATCTGAAGAGACTAAGAAAGACCCAGATATATTTTCCTTGAGCCCTGGTGTGAAGTCTGTGGAGGAGGGGAAAAAATGATGCAACAGACAAAATAATAACACAAAGGAGACTCCAAGACAGTGTGCCATAGTAAACACAACTGCACTGAGTGGATTAAAAGCTCCTGCCAACTCAGAGAGGACAATCCAAAGTGGAGACCTTGGTGCGGTCTGAACTTGGTTGTTCACCTGTGGACATTTCATGACCAGACTAGGTAATGTCATCAGTGCTACTGAGTGTAGGGTTTACCCCCTGTTTATATACAGTACTTTGCCCTGCTAGTGCTGGTGGGCAGGTGATTTTCTCCTTGGTAGATCCTTGATTAGGGTATTATATAAATATAAAACCCCGCTCCTACCAACACTGTCGGGGCAAGCTGCTATATATAAACAGGGAGAAAAACCCCACTTCACCAGCACTGACAATGTTACCTAGTGGGATAAGGAAACATCTGCAAGCAAACAACCAAGCTCAGAGAGCATCAAAGACTCCATGAGTCAACCCTGAGCTACTGTGGTGGAATGTAGTCTGGAATCCCAGGAGGGAGAGCCTGCCTCCAGAGGGCAAAGAGGTAGCAGAGCTTGGACTGTGCGGTAGACAGGAAAAGGGCTGAAATGGCACCCCTTTGGCAGTTCACAGAGTATATCTATAGCTATGCAGATAGTTGCTTTTAGTCTGGCAAGAATCTGTCTGTAGGTAAGCAATGAAGTAATTATATGGAAGTAACTCTACGTGTCATCCTTGGTTCTTAGACTCAACAGCAACCGATATTCTGTTTTATTGAAGGGTCTAAAGTATTTCCTGAGATTTTATGTTTAGGCAGAGGGTAGGGAATGTCCAGCCCATAGCAGTTACAGGGGGTGTTAAATAGCGGGTTCTTTGACGCAGGAATGAAGACGCGAACAGAGTACAAGTAACTCATAGTTTATTTCGTGCTGTGACTGGACTGAGGGAAATGGCTGCAACCAGCTGCAATAAATAGTCTAGCCCCTAGGTGGCAGCCAATTGGTTTGAATCAACCATTGCCGCCTGGGGATAGCCAATTGCAGCACAGGAGACTGGTAGTCTGGGTTGCTGGAGAGCCGTTAGCTGCTCCAATAACCCATGTGGTATTCCCTCAAAAAGCCCAGTACATGACAGGGGGGAAAGAAGAATCCCAGAGCTGGAAGGAGGTAGGAGCTCCTGTTCATCAAAAAAACCTCTCACTCTGCAAATTGTAGAGCACAATCTGCCATCAAACGCTACTGCGGTGGAGCTGAAAGGAAGTCCAGATTTGATCAGCTCAGCTATCGAAGCCTCACCATGTTATAAGGCCTCCTGCAAATCAGCAGAATCCTCAAGGACAGGAAAAGCCTTTATTTTGCCTGAATCTTGTGTGATGGATGGGAGGGAGGGAGGGAGGGAGGGAAGGAGAGAGAGAGACAGAGAGGGAGGGAGGGAGAGGGAGGGGACACAGAAGACCTGTGTGGAATCAAATGTTCCCATGTGCTACCTGCTCAGGTTATCCCTGGCACAGAGCACCATCCAAAGCAAATAAACGCATTGCCTCGTCGCCCCTCCTTTCCTCTTCTACCCCATTTTGTTAAAAATGGCAAGAATGGATTATAGAATTAGGCCAATCTTAAATCTTTCAAAGCATCGGAATGATTATCCAGAATACTAAAGCACATCCAGCCTGGAAAGTAATAGAAAGGAAAAAGAAAAAAAGAAAAAAAGGATTGTTGTTTGCAGATGGAGGGTTTCCAGATTAATTTGTTATCATAGCAATGCATATCCTCCCCTGTAATTTAGGATTGAAAGAGTAATTTTACAAGATCACATTCCTGGTAGAGGAGGCAAGAAATTCAGTGTTCCCAGATTGCAACTAGAAAGAGGCAAGATCAAATTCCAACATGGCCATAAGCCTCACTAGGTAACTTTAGACTAAGTATTGCTCTCTCCAGGGATTTTGTAAGGCTAAAAAGAATCTGGACAATGTCATTGCTCCAGGGAAGAGAGACGGGATTCCAGACAGTCAGTGGACAAATTGTGCTAACTGACTATTCATATCTAATCCTTGAATTACAGAACTACAGAAGAATTGAAAAAAGAACAGAGTTGGAAGTGACCTTGGAGGTCTTCTTCTCCAACCCGTTGTTCAAGCAGGAGACCTTATATCATTTTGGATAAACGGCTGTCCAGTCTCTTCTTAAAAGCCTCCTTATATGTCCTTCTTAATACTCTCCAGATAATTTTGCATTTCTTTGGCTCTTTGGTGCCTTCCCTTCCTTGCAAATTCTCTACAAACGACACAACCTTCTTAAAAATAAATTTTTATTTTTTTATTTTTATTTTAATTCCATTTATATTTATTTATTTATTTTATTTTAATTCCATTTATATCCCGCCCTTCTCCGAAGACTCAGGGCGGCTTTACAAACTTAGCAGTAGCCTTCATTCTATGTATATGCCTGCTTATTAGGGCTTTCACACACACCCCAAGCGGCATTATTACAAAGTCAGCTTAATTGCCCCCAACAATCTGGGTCCTCATTTTACCTACCTCGGAAGAATGGAAGGCTGAGTCAACCTTGAGCCTGGTGGGACTCGAACCTGCACTAATTGCAGGCAGCTGGTGTTACTTAAGGAGGCATTAGCCCACTGCTCCACCAAGGCTCATATCCCGCCCTTCTCCGAAGACTCAGGGCGGCTTACAAGCTTAGCAGTAGCCTTCATTCTATGTATATGCCTGCTTATTAGGGCTTTCACACACACCCCCTTTGATCCACTTCACATGAGGACTGACCATCTGCCCAGAGAAGGAAACGCAGAGAGATTAGCTGTGTTCACGTAACACACTGAAGCAGGTCAGCTAAATCCTAATGGTGGCATTTTAACCATGGTTATTTCTTTCTTTCTTTCTTTCTTTACCTTGGCTGGTTTCTTGTGGCTTGGTTAATTGCACAAATCAGGTCATTTCGTTAGCCCGTGACTGAACCAAGTGTATAAGCTGAGAAATGGATTAACCCCCAGAATTCAATGTGAAAATATATCAGGTTGTATTTTATTTATTTAATTCATTTATGTGTATCCCACCATGTCTGTTTGAGAATCAGAAGAAGCATTGGGTGTGGGCTAAATGAGCGGTTAATCCAATGAACTTGGTACCTAATGGAAATTGTATCAGGGATTCCCTTGCCAGTTGACTTCTGAAGTATTAAACCTGACTCACATTCATTGTCAGAGTTCATACCATGTGCTCATTTGCTGCATAACCTGAGCACCATCCAACTTCTAAGCTAGAGTTGAGGGATCAGTGTGCAACTGTACTTTCTTTTATAAGCTGTGTTTAAGCCCACCATAGTATAATATGCTGTGTGGCTTGCCAAATTATGGTTGGCTGAATTAATGATTTGCTTATAACAACTTCTGCCTGTTTTTTATTAAAATTAATAATCCTCAGTCTGGATGCAACCAAATAGTCCCAAATCAGTTGACAGGTTAGGCTATCTTTGTTGTCATTAGCTGGGAAGTCGTGTCCAACCCATTGCGACCCTATGGACAATGTTCCTCCAGGCCTTCCTGTCCTCTACCATCTTCTGGAGTCCATTGAAGCTCACGCCTACTGCTTTGGTGACTCCATCCAGCCACCTCATTCTCTGTCGTCCCCTTCTTCTATTGCCCTCAATCTTTCCCAGGATTAGGCTCTTCTCCAGGGAGTCCTTCCTTCTCATTAGGTGGCCAAAGTATTTGAGTTTTAGCTTCAGGATCTGGCCTTCTAAAGAGCAGTCAGGGTTGATCTCCTCTAGGACTGACCGGTTTGATCGCCTTGCAGTCCAAGGGACTGGCAGGAGTCTTCTCCAGCACCATAGTTCAAAGGCCTCAATTCTTTGGCGCTCAGCCTTTTTTATGGTCCAACGTAGGCTATCTTAGGCCATAGTTAACAAACCACAATGATTCAGGATCCAATCTGAGTCTGTCAGTGGGACTAAAGCTTTTGGGGCCATGCTGGAGCCCATTCTCAGGGAACTCTTCAGAATGTCTTTAGAATATCTGGAGAGGAAGAGAAAGACGTTCCCTCAAGATGGGTTCCAACCTGAGCCCAAAAGCTTGGAAGAATAAAGTTTTGGTCCCAGTGACCGACTCAGATTGGATCCTGCAACACGATCTTTGGACATGTATATTTGCCTTCGCAATGATTCAGTTCAACAAGCAAAGCCCATTCCCCACCAACCACCTTATGGTTTGTAGCAATATGGGAAGTCACCATCACCAACTTTTGATCTGTACACACTGAAGACCGTTCTTTTGTTTTTGACTGGAAAAGAGGCTGTTGGTATCTGTTCAAACAACAGTTACTGGCTTATTTTCCAAAACTATACAACCTCACCCATTGTGGTTCTCAGAGCGATCTCATCTCTTCCTAGAGCCACTTCCTTTGTGACCGCCGGGGACAGTGGAGGTGGGAAAAAGAACTGAATGGCCAGATAAACCCCCTTTGCCCTGGTGATCCAGAGAACAGAGCTTCTACTGACTTAGATGTCAGATCTGGTTTTCATTCCATATTTTAACTGTCGCATTGTTTGTCATGGGTGACAGTGTATAAATCCTGTTTCCTGTACACAGATAATTCTCTCTTTGTGCATGATCGGCAAACAAAGAATTCTATTAAATACAGATGGAGGGCCTGCAACTGGTTGGAGTTTATGACCATCACAGAGTCCTGCAATTGCCGTTAGATAGAACAAAATAACAGAAGAGTTGGAAGGGACCTTGGAGGTTTTCTAGTCCAACCCCCTGCTCAGGCAGGAATGTTCCAGTGTTGGAACATTCACCACTTCTGGAGGCAAGTTGTTCCACTGGTTAATTGTTCTAACTGTCAGGAAGTTTCTCCTTAGTTCTAGGTGGCTTCTCTCTTTGGTTAGTTTCCATCCATTGCTTCTTGACTTGCCTTCAGGTGCTTTGGAGAAGAGGTCGACCCCATCTTCTTTGTGGCAGCCATTCAGATATTGGAAGACTGCTATCATGTCACCCCTCATCCTTCTCTTCATTAAACTAGACATACCCAATTCCAGCAATCGTTCCCTGTATGTTTTAGCCTCCAGTCCCCTAATCATCTTTGTTGCTCTTCTCTGGACTCTTTCTAGACATCTTTTTTATGTTGTGGTGACCAAAACTGGATGCAGTATTCCAAGTGGGATCTTACCGAGGCATTGTAAAGTCTCTTTTAAGGCTGCCTAGCACTGTGTTGGCTTTTTGCACACTTAACAGATGATTTCCAACAGGCAGACCCAATGAAGAAGCCAGCAGTGAAATCATAAGTTGTGGACATGCGGTGTCGTACTTAACAACCACATCCCTTACTGACAGAGTTGCCGCTCCCTATTGTGGTCATTAAGTAAGTATTATCTATACTTTTATCTTGGCACAATGATAGTCGGGTGATTTTAGAAGACATTACAGTAGAACTTGGTACAGGTAGTTCTCAACTTAATAACAATTCATTTAGTGACCATTTGAAATTAAAACTGCACTGAAAAAAAATGACTTATGATCATTTTTTACAATTACGACCATGGCAGCATCCCCAGGGTCACGTGATGAAAATTAGACTCTCGGCAACTGACTTATATTTATGACATGGGTCATATCATGATTACCTTTTGTGACCTTCTGGCAAGCAGTATCAGTGGAGAAGCCAGATTCACAGCCACCATGTTCCTAACTGAACAACTGCAATTGTTCACTTAACAACTGTGGCAAAACTCTCATAAACATTGTCTTGCCTAGCAACATAAATTTTGGGCTCCATTGTGGTCGTAGGTTGAGGACTAGCTGTAATGGAGAAACCGCCATAGAGGAAGTCCAGGTATTTCCATGTGGAAGTGGACCTGAACGTTAAACATTCTCTGAGCACAAAAGATTTCATCAGTAATTGCCCAAGATAGCAAAACTTCTTGTACCTGTGTGTGTTATTTAAATTGTGCACATATAAAGAGGATATATAATGCTTTAATTGAATTGGATTCGGAAACGGAATTGGTTAAAGACTGTATGATAAAGTGGGCACAAAATATTCAGGAACCAATCTCGTTGGACACTTGGGAGATAATTTGGGTCAGAAATGTTAAATTTACTCAGGCTCAAAACTTAAGAGAAAATTTTTATAAAATGTTTTATAGATGGCATCTGGATCCCAAGAAGTTGTCTAACATGTATCCTAATTTACAGTCTAAATGTTGGAGATGTGGTAGTTTAGAAGCCACCTATTTTCATATGTGGCGGACTTGTAGAAATATAAAAGCTTTTTGGATTAAAATTTGGTGGAACATTCAAAAGATTTTTAAGAGAAAGATAAAGTTTTCTCCGCAATTGTTTTTATTGGGTAGTGTTGTAGATTGTGATGTTAAAGAAACTAACTTGATGTTGAATATGATAACAGCAGCACGGTTACTGGTGGGACAATATTGGAAGAAGGATAGTTTGCCTACTATAGAAGAATGGGTGTTTAAAGTTTCGAATCTTGCAGAAATGTCTAAGATTTCTGCTTATTTGAAAGATCATTCACAGGAAAGATATATTTCAGTTTGGAGGAGATGGATAGATTATATTCAGAATAAATATGGGACTAAAAAGTTCCATTTAGCTTATGAGTAGATTTTAATGGGATATTGTTATTGGTACTTTGTTTGTAGTTATGTTAAAGGGGAGTTAAAGCACATTATGAATTTGGTTAATTGTATATTATGCATAATTTTTATTTAGAATATGATTACTGTAACTATAATCCTGTATTTAGCTCTGGGAAGTGGGGGGGAAGTGGGCGGGTTTGGGGTGGGGGGGATTTGGGGATATATTGTAAAATCTTGTTTTTGTAAAACTCTTTAATAAAAAAAACAACTGTGGCAAAACTCCCATAAACATTGTCTTGCCTAGCAACAGAAATTTTGGGCTCCATTGTGGTCGTAGGTTGAGGACTAGCTGTAATGGAGAAACCGCCATAGAGGAAGTCCAGGTATTTCCATGTGGAAGTGGACCTGAATGTTAAACATTCTCTGAGCACAAAAGATTTCATCAGTAATTGCCCAAGATAGCAAAACTTCTTGTACCTGTGTGTGTTATTTGCAACAAAGCTGTCACAGCCAGCAAGGACCAGATTGATGGGCATTCCAAACTGGGCAGCTTGTGCAGCCAAGCAAACTAAGCGTGAATTGTAAGAAGCTGGTGATGGAGAGGTGCCATTGATCCAAACCGATTACCGGATCGAACCTGACAGTTCGATTCATTCTCTCAAAGCAACACTTCCTAATGATAAAGCAGACTGCAATGAGAAGACCAGGGATTGGCATAACCATCCCAAGACTGTAACATAGACATGGGCATGCAAGGGCAATCCTTAGCATCTCCAGTCCAAAATGATACTTCTCTTTAATGCAGGGCTTTTCAACCTTTCCACCCATTTAGGATATGGCAACATCTGAGTACCACCAGTCGCCTAGCAAGGTGTCAAAAACTTGATGACACCCCCCCACCACAAAAAAAGGAAAAATGTGATGAAGTACAGGTAGTCCTCGACTTACAACAGTTCGCTTAGTGACTGTTCGAAGTTACAATGGCACTGAAAAAAGTGCCCCCCAAGCCACAACTGAGCAAGACACCTGCCTGCCTGCCTGGTGGTGCTCTTCCTCCTGTCCGAGGTTTTCATTGTTGTGAGCATTTCTGTTGAGGATTGGCAGTGCGGGTGGGGTGGGGGGTGTTTTGTTTTTATCCCCCCCCATCTGTGGGGTGGTTGCAGCAGGTTTTGGTCACTTCACATGACCCTGGGACACTGTGACCATCATAAATATGAATCAGTTGCCAAGCATCTGAATGTAAATCACAAGACCCTGGAGATGCTGCAACATTCCAGCTGATCGGCGCTTCTTCTGGGCTCAGCAGAAGCGCCAGGATCAGCGCCGAGCTCCAGCTGGAGCCTAGCGCTGATCCTGGTGCTTCCGCTGAGCCCTGACAGCCCTGCAGCTCCAGCCATCTCTCACTCCGGCTTGTGCGGTGCTGCCACCGGTTCAGCTCATTCCCCTCCCCCGCTACCACTTTTCTTGAATGGTTGCATGTTGTTGTTGTTAGTTGCGAAGTCGTGTCCGACCCATCGCGACCCCATGGACAACGTTCCTCCAGGCCTTCCTGTCCTCTACCATCTTCTGGAGTCCATCTAGGCTCACGCCTACTGCTTCAGTGACTCCAGCCACCTCATTCTCTGTCGTCCCCTTCTTCTCTTGCCCTCAATCTTTCCCAGCATTAGGCTCTTCTCCAGTGAGTCCTTCCTTCTCATTAGGTGGCCAAAGTATTTGAGTTTTAGCTTCAGGATCTGGCCTTCTAAAGAGCAGTCAGGGTTGATCTCCTCTAGGACTGACCGGTTTGATTGCCTTGCAGTCCAAGGGACTCGCAGGAGTCTTCTCCAGCACCATAGTTCAAAGGCTTCAATTCTTTGGCGCTCAGCCTTTCTTATGGTCCAGCTTTCACTGCCATACATTGCAACTGGGAAGACCATAGCCTTGACTATACGCACTTTTGTTGACAGGGTGATGTCTCTGCTTTTTAGTGTGCTGTCTAGATTTGCCATGGCTTTTCTCCCGAGTAGCAAGCGTCTTTTAATTTCTTGGTTGCATACCAAGGTGGTATGAATGGTTGCATACCACCTGCTAGGTGCCAATGTACCACAGGTGGTACCCGTACCACTGGTTGAAAAGCCCTGCTTTAGTGTAGCAACAGGTAATCGATGCCTACGGGAGATCTTTAACAATGATACTTGCTTCTAGTGTAGCAGACGGCAATTGATACCTACGAGACAACTTCACAAATGCACCAAAGAGGGTTTCGTACTGGTAACCTTGATCAAACCAGAAGATGCAACCGACCTTACAAGAGGGCACTGAGAAAACTGGCTACCTTCAGTCCTGAAAAAAATCCAAGATTGAGCAGAAATACAATAGCCTTTCTCAAATACCAGAAGAACTATTACATAAGAAAGAAAAAAAAATCAACACTTATTCCAGGGACGGAGGGAGAGAGGGAGGGAGGGAGGAAGGAAGGAAGGAAGGAAGGAAGGAAGGAAGGAAGGAAGGAAGGAAGGAAGGAAGGAAGGAAGGAAGGAAGGAAGGAAGGAAGGAAGGGTCTAGAAGAAATTGATGCACCAGGATTGGTTTATAACACAGTGTAAACTATTGTACTATATTCTTTAATGTCCTGGAAGAGAAAATCTTGAGTTTAAGCAGCAGCAGTGAGCCCTGATCGTTAAAAAAAACCCAAAGCTAATTTATTTCCCTGTTTGGCAGCATCTGGCAATAGTTATAACAGAAACCCTTAGGAAAACATTAATTTAATCTCTAACACTAAAATGGTTTATTGGACGATTGCCCTTCATTCAAACCCAGTAACCTAGATTCTTAATAGATATGCGATGAGTGAAAGCAATCAATTTCAAGGGATGTTGGAATGTAGATAAAATTCAATTTATAGCAGTAAGTTGGCTGAAAGGCATGAGAGATTTTGTTCAGATAAATCCTATTTTCTGGGGTCATGTTCCTGTTTATTATTGGAGAGGAGACTGAAGACCTTGTGAGAGTTTCCATCATCATCATTCCATCATCATCATCTGTCATTAGAACTGTCCCATAGCAAATATTAAGAGGGGAATATGGTATTTAGTTTTACATATCTTAATGGCGGCGAGGATTGGGTATGCTCAATTTTGGAAGGCAAATTATACCCCGCCGGATGAAGCTATAATTAGGAGAATACTTGATTGTGCAGAAGCAGACATATTGACCAAGAAGTTGAAGGGTAAAGAAGAGTCACCAGCATTTCTATCATGGAATAAATGGTATATTTGGATGGATAAAAGATTAAAGAAATGAGGGTGGCTTGGAGGTTGGTCAAAAATGAAGTGATATAGTTTTTGTTAATGAATAAGCTTTGGAGTTGGATAGTTATAAGAGACTTAATGAGTGGAATATAATTGTTAGTTTAGAAGTAAATATAATTTGAAATTTTTGAAATGGTTTTCAATTTTTTGATTTCTTCGTTTTCTGTATATTGTAAATGGTTTTTTTGTCTTCGTTGGTGTATGGTGTGTTTTTAACATGAAATGTAAATAAAGATTTATTCAGGGAAAAAATAAAGAACTGTCCCATAGCCAAGCTCCATTATGATCACAACTCAAGAATTAGCCGTAAAAGGCAATCTGTTCCTGTGCTGCCACCACGTGGCTGTTCTTGGGAAATTACCAATACGCTAATTGGATCTGCCAGTACCTTCCCCCTTTGTGATGTATTTCCTATCCTGCTCATGATGCTGTACTAGGATCCACCCCTTCTGGGTTGGACTTCCTCCTTCTCCTTGCTCCCTTGTGTTCCATCCTCCATTGTAACATCTGAACACAAGTCATGCGGACAGTAATCCTGTTACTGTCTTTTGACCTTAAAGCACCGACCAGATTCAACTGACCACACCTTCTCTGCTGTAACCACCTTCTACATGCAAAATAAAGGTATTTCAGATGAACCAGGTGCTTTATGAGTTCACTGTCTGCAAAGGGCCGTTAAATGTGACTAAATTCGCTTAAACAGACCAATAAGTGTCTTAACAAGGAATTAAATTCGCAACACAACGTGTCTGTAGCAGAACAGTCAAAAGACAGTAACAGGATTACTGTCCGCATGGCTTGTATTCAGATGTTACAATGGAGGATGGAACACAAGGGAGCAAGGAGAAGGAGGAAGTCCAACCCAGAAGGGGTGGATCCTAGTACAGCATCATGAGCAGGATAGGAAATACATCACAAAGGGGGAAGGTACTGGCAGACCCAATTAGCATATTGGTAATTTCCCAAGAACAGCCACGTGGTGGCAGCACAGTTCCACTGCCCAATAGCCTGAGATATTTCTCCTCAAAACAACTTGCCCTGTTCCTTCAAATCAAAGGCTCACCTAGGATCTTCCAACAACATCCAAATAAAAGTGGGAGTAGGATTTGAGAAGACCTTCCCCGGTTCTGTCTTCCAATGGGGAAATCCCACTTATATCAAAGTCGTGTGATGTATCAGGATGAGAAGTAGAAAATGTTTATGAAATATAGGTAGAGTTTACCCATATAGGTACTGTGTATATTTTAGATGTTACAATTTTTGGCGTAGTGAAATAAGGGAAATTTGGGTTGCGGATATTATTTTGGATGTTAAAGGCTAAACTCGAATACTATAACCAAAATTAAAAATTAGGTAAAATTTAAAAACAGGACATGGATGTGTATGATTAAAATTGGAATGACAACTCTTTTAACTGACCATGTCATTCTTACTAGTTTAAGCATGTTGTATTAAATGTTAAGGGAAATAGAGAAGGATGTTTTGACAATGTAACCTGAATTATGTACTAAAAACTCTGTTACTGAACTTTTGATTACCCAGTCACCATGATGCTTTCTAAATATTTGGGTGTTAAACTGGAAAACCAATAAAACTTGTTGTTGTTTTTTAAAAAGTCGTCATTTATGGACAAAGTCATGGAAGCACATCAATCAACTTATTCCTCCAGTGATCCAAGGAACAAGTTGTCTCCCTCCAATTTGAAAACCACACTCATCTTCTTCTAACCCAGCTTCCCTTAATACACGTTCCGTTCTCCTCCCTCAAGTAAAAACTACAGATTGAGTAAACAAGGGGAGAGTATAGATTCATCTCCCTCACTCGCCATCCTGGAGTCAATCTCTTTTGCCATGTTCTATTCATATTGGGAAAGGGACGTGGTGGCTCAGTGGGTTAGGATGCTGAGCTTGTCAATCAGATGGTCGGCAGTTTGGCGGGTCGAATCCCGAGTGCCACGTAACAGAGTGAGTGCCTGTTACTTGTCCCAGCTTCTACCAACCTAGCAGTTCGAAAGCACGTAAAAAAATGCAAGTAGAAAAATAGGGACCACTACGGTGGGAAGGTAACAGCGCTCCGTGCGCCTTTGGCGTCTAGTCATGCCAGCCACATGACCATGGAGACGTCCTCGGACAAGCGCTGGCTGTTCGGCTTTGAAACGGAGATGAGCACCAGCCCCTAGAGTCGGAAACGACTAGCAACCTTTACCTTTACCTTTTTTATTCATATCGGGGCTGTGTAAACCATACAGGTGGTCCTTCGGTTACCACCACAATTGAGCCCAAATTTTCTGTTGCTAAGTGAGGCAGTTATTAAGTGATTTTTTCCCCTATTTCATGTTCTTTCTTGCCACAGTTGTTAAGTGAGTCACTGCAGTTAAGGTAGTAACATGGCTGTTAAAGTGAATCTTTAAGTGATTTTGCTTGTCAGAAGGTCACAAAAGGGGATCACATGACCCTGGGATACTGCCACCATCATAAATATGAATCAGTTGCCAAGCATCTGAATTTGGATCACATGACCAGGGGGATGCTACAAAATGGTCATAAGTCACTCTTTTCAGCGCCGTTGTCACTGTTGTGATTCCTCACCAGCCAGTGGATATGGTAGCTGAGTCTGAGGAATCAGATGATGATGAGGAGCGGCTGGAGTGACATTAGAGTCAGAAGAAGGCTCTGAGAAGCTCCAAGACTTACAGTCAGATGAGGAGCCTGGCCCCTCTGCTCGTGCTCAGGCTGAGACACAGCTGTGCTAGGAGCCTGAGTTGGACAGTGATGCAGAATAGTTGGGACAAATTCCGGATGCACGAAAGCACAGGTAAGAGAAGTGAGTAGGACAGAGGAATGTAATGGGGCGGCTCCAAAGTCAAAGGAGAAGGCATTAGGAAGCCACGCCTTGGCTGAATTATCAAAGGGAAGGTGTGGGAGGTGCTGGTTGCCAAAGGCAACCGTTCGTGTCGAGGATCAAGTTTCTGTGGACTGTGTTTGTTTGCCTTGGACATTGACTCAGGTCTGTGAGAATAAAAGGGGTTGGTTATTTCTTGCGGTTTCTGCCTGTTTCTTGGAAGAGGGGTTTCTCCTTGTGAGCCTAACAAGAAAGACTCACGTAGGCTGGTACAGAACAGTCACTTTGAATGGTCACTAAATAAACTGTTGAGGACTACCTGTATAGTGATTTTGCATGTGGGCCGTGAGATGCTCTGGGAATATTGCCATGAGAAATAGTAATTCATGAGGACCATCAAATTTAAGAACTGACCTTGCCAACAGCCCACTGGAAGGCAGATTTGTAAGGACAGCATCTCATTGAGCGTTTTTCTAGCAGAATCTCCCTCCTTGTTACCTTAACCTCATTATTCCCTCCAGAAGCATCAGAAAACTCCATTTATGTTCTACTCTTGCTCTCCAGGGCTATACCTTTCCTCAGGACTACGTCTGCCCCATCCTCTCATCTCCCTCCATAGGGCCAGTCTGCCGATCAGTCTTTTATGAACATCTTCCAATTTCTCTAGATCCTTCCTAAAGGACAACGGGTACGCTTGAGATCCAATGCTAGTCCCGTGTGACCAAACTCTCTTTTCCCAGCATAGGGGAGAATTTTCAGTGGTGAAACTAATACTTGACAAAAGGTTTCCCCATCTAGACCAAATTAAAATTTCACTTCAAATTACATTTTTTTAAAAAAGAGCGTGTCCCAACAAACTAACAAAGTCACACACAGACACAGACACACAGAGACAGAGACAGAGACAGACAGACAGACAGACAGACACACACACACACACACACACAAGTCCCTTGGACTGCAAGGCAATCAAACCAGTCAGTCCGAGAGGAGATCAACCCTGACTGCTCTTTAGAAGGCCAGATCCTGAAGCTGAAACTCAAATACTTTGGCCACCTAATAAGAAGGAAGGACTCACTGGAGAAGAGCCTAATGCTGGGAAAGGTTGAGGGCAAGAGAAGAAGGGGATGACAGAGAAGGAGGTGGCTGGATGGAGTCACTGAAGCAGTAGGCGTGAGCTTCAATGGACTCCAGAAGATGGTAGAGGACAGGAAGGCCTGGAGGAACGTTGTCCGCGATGGGTTGGACACGACTTCACAAGCAACAACAACAACAACAACAACACACATATATATACAGTATATATATATATATATATATGTTAAAACAACTTCCTAATGTGCAATTGGCCCAAGTTCCAATCTCAGAAGGGTATGGCTGACTGATGAGAACAAATGAGTTTGAAATGGCCATATCAGTCTCCCTTTAATTCTTTGTTAGCAATCCAAAAAAATTACACAAACTAATGAGTTGTCACAGTTGTGACTACAGCTTGTGGATGGCCTTAGGTTAGGCTGATACAGGCAATAAGGTTTGGCCTATATTTGGGGCTGGCAAGGTATTCTAAAATACTTAACAAATATTTTATATATGTTAACTATTTAGATTACCTTGCTAGGCCCCAAACATGGGACAAATCTTTATTTCCTGTTTCAGCCTAACCGAAGGCCATCGACAGGCAGTAGTCACAACAGTGACAGCTCATATTTGTGTAAATTTTTTTAGATTGCTAACAAAGAATTAAAGGGAGACTGATATGCATTTCAAACTTATTTGTTTTCATCAGTCAGCCATGCCCTTCTGAGATTCGAACCAGGGCTGATTGCACATTAGGCAGTTGTTTTAACCTCTATATGTATATGTATATGTATGTATATATATATATACACACACATACACACACAAACATATATATGGATATAGATAAACATATAGATATACATATACATGTAGATATGGATATAGATATAGATATACATATGGATATAGATATACATATGGATATACATACACACACATATATTAATAATAAAGTTGGAAGGGACTTTGGAGGTCATCTAGTCCAACCCCCTGCTCAGGCAGGAAACCCTATTCCATTTCAGACAAATGGCTGTTCAGTCTCTCCTTAAAAACTTCCAGTGTTGGAGCATTCACCACTTCTGGAGGCAGGTTGTTCCACTGATTGTCATATGCGTATACATATACTGTACAAATACTGTACATATACATATATATACACACACACACACACACATACTTACATATAGTCATCATGTAAAGAAAGTCTATTAAAAGAGGATGTATCAGCCAACGTACATTAAAAAAAAACAAGTGTCATATTCCTTTGGTAGTTTGGTAATTACTGGGTAAGAAAATGGAAACCAGCTTGGAGAGGAAATGGAATGAAGTACAGTATCCTGAATTAGACACGAGTGAACTCTTACCAGGAACATACAATGTAGCAATATTTATCCTTAATTTTAATCTTCCCTTTGATCTCATTCTTGCTATTGCTACTTATGGCTTCCCATACGCATAATTACACTGTTCTCCTTGCTCTTTTATTTCATGCACCTGAACATAAACATCATTATCATCAAGTGGTTAATCTTTGATTGACTGTTTACGGCATCATGTAGTCCTAAGTGGTCCAGTCAACGCTGCAACCTCCCATAGGTCTGCTACAATCTAATCAGTAATAGGGGATCTGTGACCTGCAATAGGGTGTTGGGGTCATCCAGGTAGTCTTTGACTTACGACCACAATTGAGCCCCAAATTTCTGCTAAGTGAGACAGTTGTTAATGAGCTTTGCCCCATTTTATAACCATTCTTGCTTCCATTGTTAAGTGGATCACTGCAGTTGTTAAGTCAACAGCATGGTTGTTAAGTGAATCTGGCTTCCCCATTGACTTGTTTTGTCAGAAGGTCTCAAGACACTGACCTTGACACTGCAGCTGTCATCTATACATGCCAGTTGCCAAGCGTCTGAATTTTGATCATGTGACAAGGATGCTGCAACGCTTGGAAGTATGGAAAATGGTCATAAGTCACTTTTTCAGGGCTGTTTCAACTTTGAACAGTCACTATAAACGAAGGATGGTAAGTCGAGAACTGCTTGTAGTTGTCATATCTGAGGACTGATGATGGGAGCCAAGATTGTTTGGAGATAAAACTCATCAGCATAAATCTCACCCTGATCTAAACAAGCAAACGAAAGTTCCTATTCTGGGTTTGTTTTTATCTAGGGCAGGGGTAGGCAACTTTGGCTCTTTTATGACTCGTGGACTTTATGACTTGTGGAGTTGAAGTCCACAAGTCATAAAAGAGCCAAGGTTGCCTACCCTTGATCTAGGGATGCCCCAAAGAGGTCATGAGTAGAAATACCTAAGAGAACGTCCTCATTGTTGCCTTCCTTGAACAGCCTTATTCTCAATTTACCCCTTCTATCCCACAATAGGTTTTCCTGATTTGATTCTCTCCTGGGAGAGTTAGAATGAAGGATGAGTTAGGACAGCATCCATTCATGCCCACGGCAGATTTGGCCACAGCTATACATGCCTTCATTCCATCTAGACTGAATTACTGCAATGAACTCATCTTGGGGATACCTTTGAAGTCTTTTTGGAAACTATCACCCATCCTCAGTGAGAAGGCTGGTGGATATCACCAAATACATTACACCAGCTTTGCTAAAGGTCTAGGACCCACATCCTGGAATCCTCTTGATATTCCAAAACCTGATGGAATTTCTCTGTCTCAATAAGGGCGATGAGGGGTCCTTGATGCTTTCTGAGCTGGGTTGTTTTCTTGCAGATGTTTCATTACCTGACTAGGTAAATATCATCAGTGCTAGCACGGATCACTAACACTAATGATGTTACCTAGTCGGGTAATGAAACGTCTGCAAGAAAACAACCCAGCTCAGAAAGCATCAAGGACCCCTCATTTCAACTCTGTACAAATATTTTCCTTTATTGGCAATAATAGAGAGTCGGAAGAAGACAAAGCATCTTCATAGGGACCATCCCAAAACCAGGAAAGCCTTGAAAAACCAGATTAGCAGCCTCTTCAAGTAAACCTCCATTTTCCCCCCCTGTGGTTCTCTACACTTTTCAAAAGACCAGATGGTTGGTGATGGAAAGCAAAAATGCATTTAACATGTCATGGCCTGCCATCCATACACCAATCAATCTTAGCTTCTCATATCACCCACCCACCCTGAAAAACATTCAGTTCTTATCGTCAAGCAGGTCGGACAATGTACATGTCCCAGAAAGCCTGTTCTGTGCTTCGTTCAAATTCGCTTCTGCGTGTGACCCATCCACCCTACTTCGCAAGGGACAATTTGTGCAGATGGTCGAAACCCAGCCCACACGGTGGTTGTTCCACAAACAGCATTTCAACAAACGGTGCCTTAGCCCCACGACTAAAACTAACACTGAGCTGATTCATAAAGTGCTTATGTAGCTCAACTGGCACCACGGTTGAGCTGTGCGGAGACAGGAAGTTTGCGGAAAGTCCCCAAAGTACAAATCAGAAAGCAGCAAGCTTGGGGGAAAATTCCAGAAAGGTAGAAAGAGATTGGGGGGGTGGTGGTGTCGTGTCACCCTAAACCAAGAAAAATAACTCCAAATGACCCAATAATAAATAACCATCTGCAGTCATGGAATGCTGACTGAGATATTCAGAACAATGGAAAGCCTACAGAACGTGCATCTACATAAATAAGTATGCAGACTTGGCTCAGCCAAATCACTTAGGGCCCACAGAGGAACACACCACCCTGGGGTTGTTTAACACCTTGAAGACCCTCCCCCTGTCTTTTCTAACTGCAATTATTTCATTTCTTCTTTTAACCGCCTCCAAGTGGTTTACAATGTTGACATGTTTTTTTTATTTATTTATTAATTACACATATTAGCTGCCCATCTTTCATGTTTGAATTGCATACCATCCAGAGTTGCTCTGTAGGTGAGATGGGCAGTCTCCAAATTTAATAAACATAGGTAGCCCTCTGCTTACGGCCACACTGAGCTAAGCGAGACAGTCCTTAAGTGAACTTTGCTCCATTTTATGGCCTTCCTCTTCCCAATTGCTAAAGTGATCACTGCAGTTCTTAAGTTAGTAACATGGCCATTAGGCAAATCTGGCTTCCACATTGACTTCGTTTGTCAGTAGGTCACAAAAGGTGATTGCATGACCCCGGGACACTACGACCATCATAAATGCATGCCCAATACCATGTGTTCAAATTTTGATCATGTGATTATGGGGATGCTGCAACGGTCATAGGTGTAAAAAAACTGCCATAAATCACTTTTTTCAAAGCCATCGTAATTTCAAACAGTCACTAAATCAGGGGTTAGGCAACCTCGGCTCTTTTATGACTCGTGGACTTCAACTCCCAGAATTCCTGAGCCAGCATGGCTAAGCATGGAAACCTCTCCCTTTCCCCTCAGCGTGGCTGGCTCAGGAATTCTGGGAGTTGAAGTCCACGAGTCATAAAAGAGCCAAGCTTGCCTACCCCTGGACTAAATGAATGGGTGTAAGTCAAGGGCTTCCTGTAAATAAATCTTGAAAGACAGCACAACTGGAACAGAATCCCAACAGGGACGTTCTCCACCACCAGTTTTCTATTCGTCTCCCTTCTTCGTTCCTGTGAGGATTGCACTCCAGTTGGCATCTGTCCCCTACGATCTCGAGTAGCTACTGAAGAATTTAGCAGTTTTTATTTTCCTGGATCAGACATAAATCAGGGGTGGATGGTTGGCCTCTTCATCAATGTCAAACAGCTGTGGGCACCCAGGCTATATTAGATTTGTCAAGTAGCAAAATGAGGCCAGTTCAGGAGCAGCTGCAGTAACACGAGCCAAGGACATTTTTACAATTACGGCGAATTCTGTTTGGCCAGGGGTTTCAACAATGAACAACTCACTATTTTTTTCCACTAGCAATCTATACGACAACTGGGAGGTCTGTAGGCTTTGCCTCTCATCTCTTTTGCTGAAATCTTCCTAGCAATTCCTCCCAAACTTTTCTAGGGTATAGCAAATGGACTAACCAGGGTGGACTTTCCTGCAAAGAGTTACCAAATACTACAAACGAGGAGGGTCTGTGGAGATGTTCTTCTGCAGAAATAAGTGTGTGTGGGGGGGGGAGAGAAAGCCCCACACAAACATCTGGAACCATTCTTATTCAACTCAAAAAACTCAATTTCCAGAGAAAAGGAAGGCTGCGGCGATGGGGGGGGGGGAAATACTTGCAAGATCTCATGACAGGAGAGAGGAACTCAATCCCCCATCTTCCATTCCCTCTGATTTTGCCCATTGTCAGTGGCTCAGTTGCTCTCGATTGACCTGATTTGGAACTGGAAATGGATTGCAAAGCAAGATGCTATAAATAAACGGCCCGAGCCCTTAAAATGTTGCGTCCCAAAGACCAAGCAAAAACGGCAAAATCCAGAAATCCATCTTCAGACTTGCAAAAGAATAAATCTCTCTCCCCACCCCTCCCCCCCACCCCCGCCAACTGAATTGCCTATCCAGAAGCAAGATCTGTACTCGATAAGGGGGTGGTGAGCAGCCCTCAAGCGTACAAACGTGCCTATGGAAACGCACAAATATTTTGCGTCTTGCCCACCATATGGAGTTAAAACTCGGCTTAATCCATCCCAAACCCCCACGCCGTATGCTTTTATTAAACAACAAGAGAAATGCCCCCAATCCACGAAAGAAAGGGCGGGGGAGGGAAATCAAACGATAGACAGCAATTCCACCCCCCCCCCCCTATTTTTATTCTGTCTTTTCCACCCTTCTCTCTATGGATGCTATAGAAGCGTGCAGGACGCAGCAATGGTGCATTTACCAAAGATGCGCCTAAACTAGAAGCGCGATTCGCTCTTTTATACTGTTATTATTTGCAAGTGGAAGCTGGCTTTCACCCCCACCCCCGCTTTGTGAATCGGGGGGGGGGGGACAGATGGCTTGCACCCGCCAGCATCTCTAGCCAGGGTTTCCCCTTCGACATTCTTCCAGTACCTTCATCTTGACAGCCAAATCCACTCCGATTTCTCCAGGCAGGCAAAGAGAGATGGTGGGAGATCTAGATCTCTCTCTCTCTCTTTTTTCCCCCCCCTCTTCTTGACGGATCTCTAGACGGCTGCACCGCTGCAACTGGAAGAAGAAAGCCCTCCTTTCCTCCCACCACCCCCGGTTGCTCAGCAGCCTTGAGGACCGGAGCAAAAGCAGCCGTTGATCAGACACGTTGCAGCCGCGAATGAAGCTTCCTCGCAATCTGGCAGCAGAGCCCCAGCTCGGATTTATTGCATCACCGGCAGGAAACGGCACCTCCTCCGAAGCGCCGCTAGGGGCAGCAAGACGCGGGGCGGAGAAAAGAATAAGAAGAAGAAGAAGAAGAAGAACTTTCGGAGGCTCTCATTGGCCCGCTGTCGCAAAGCGAATTGAAGGAAGGAGGAACGTTGACAAGAGGTTTCACGTGGCTGCCAAAACCATCGAGCGTCTCCTTCGTTGGCGAGTCGACTCCAACTGGCGAGGAAGAATAGGCTGTAATTTAACGTGATTCACAAACCTGGCTTTAGGCACAAAGATTCTCATTCTCTCTCTCTCTCTCTCTCTCTCTCTCTCTCTCTCTCTCTCTCTCTCTCTCTCTCTCTCTCTCTCTCTCTCTCTCTCTCTACACACACACACACACACACACACACACAGAGAGAGAGAGAGAGAGAGAGAGAGAGATCAAGAATATAGAATAGGATAGGATAGGATAGAGAATAGGATAGGATAGGATAGGATAGGATAGAGAATAGGATAGGATAGAATAGAGAATAGGATGGGATGGGATAGGATAGGATAGGATAGAGAATAGGATAGAATAGGATAGGATAGAATAGAGAATAGGATGTGATAGGATAGGATAGGATAGAACAGAATAGGATAGAATAGAATAGGATAGAATAGAGAATAGGATAGGATGGGATAGGATAGGGAATAGAATAGGATAGAATAGAGAACAGGATAGGATAGGATAGGATAGGATAGGATAGGATAGAGAAGAGGATAGGATAGAGAAGAGGATAGGATAGAATAGAATGGAATATGGAATAGAATGGAAAAGAATAGAGAATAGAATATAATGTAGAATAGAATAAAGAATAAAATAGAATAGAATGTAGAATAGAATAGAATAGAATAGAATAGAATAGAATAGAATAGAATAGAATAGAATAGAATAGAATAGAATAGAATAGAGCTGGAAGGGACCTTGGAGGTCTTCTAGTCCAACCCCCTGCTCTAGTAGAAAACCCTATACCATTTCAGACAAATGGCTGTCCAGTCTCTTCTTAAAAACTTCCAGTGTTGGAGCATTCACAACTTCTGGAGGCAGGTTGTTCCACTGGTTAAGTGTTCTAGTAGAAAAGAAAGAGGTGATGGTTGAATTGATTTAATCATTAAAACAAGGATACCATCAATCTTGTTTCCCCTCTCACATTTGATGTTAAGCTGCAGGTTGCCAAGCAGACCACATTCGCTGCATTCATGCAACAGGCTGAGTTACAACCAGACCTATCATATTTTGCCTTAGATCAGACGTATAACTTTAGTCCAAATATTTCGATTGCCTTATCCTGTTTCCGAAAGGTCGGAATCGTTCAGGCAATGATACTCCCTGTGATGCTGTGTGGAAGCACTAGTTGGATTTTTAAGAAGTTGGGCGGAAAAAGGGTCAAAATGATTTTGAAAATTGGTGCTGGAGGAGACTCGTGAAAGTGCCATGGACAGCTAAGAAAACAGATGGTTGAACAAAACCCAACATTTTCATTCAAGACAAACGATCAAAAGGTTCAAAATGATCGGGGTTTGGATATGTTATGGGAAGACTCAGCTCTCTGGAGAAAGTTGTAGGGGTAGGGAAAGTGGAAGGAAAGAAAGAAAGGAAGGACAAGCAGCAGCAAGGTGGATGGATTCAATTAGAGTGACCATGGATGCATTGTTGGAAGACCAGAAGGACCAGAATGGGGGTCTATCTTCCTTGAAGAAAAGCTCTCATGAAGAACCAACACTAACTTGATAATACATAATCAACTTTTTTTAAAATCCATTTCCTAAAACAGGGGTCTTCAAACCTGGCCCTTTTATGACTTGTTGAAGTCCACAAGTCATAAAAGGGCCAAGTTGGAAGACGCCCTGTCCTAAAACTGAATTGGTGCTCCATCTTCAGGTTGCATCAGAGATTCAAGACAAATTTGAGACAAATGAAGGGGTTTTCATCCTCTTAGAGACTGTAGGCTGAGAAATATATCCAAGGTTCATCCATTATGAGGAACTCTGATTTTGCTAACTATGGACTTAATTACTGCTAGTTAAGTCTTTTCAAAACTGAAACATATTTCAGACAGTTCTCTAAGCACCGAAATGATCATGTTGCTGTTGTGGTTCAGTCATTAGGTTGTGTCCGACTCTTTTCTGACCACGTGGACCCTAGCACACCAGGCCTCTCTGTCCTTGACTGTCTCCCAGAGTTTACCCAAAGTCATGTTCATTGTGTCAACTGATCGTATAATGCCTTATCGAGCGATTGATTTTATAGCTTGCCTTTACTATTTGTTTTGTAAACAATTTTAGGTGCTAAACATATCTAATGCTGCTTTTTCCTCCTACTTTACCCACAACAACCCTGTGAGGTGAGTTGGGCTGAGAGAGGATGACTGCTCCAAGGTCACCAAGAGCTGGTTTTCTTGGTTAAGGTGGGACTAGAACTCAAGTCTCCTGATTTCTGTCCTAATACCTTAACCCAGGGATCTTCAAACTTGGCCCTTTTATGACTTGTGGACTTCAACTGCCAGAATTCCTCAGCCTTGCTTGCTGGCCAAGGAATTCTGGGAGTTATTTATTTATTTATTTATTAAATGTATATACCGCCCTTCTCCCGAGGGACTCAGGGCGGTGTACAGGGCAATTAAAATATGACATACAAAAGTCAAAAATAGATTAAATGAAACTTAGCCCCAAACAAAATAAATAAAATTATGAAATTTAAGGAGCAGTGGGCTAATGCCTCCTTAAGTAACACCAGCTGCCTGCAATTAGTGCAGGTTCGCATCCCACCAAGCTCAAGGTTGACTCAGCCTTCCATCCTTCCGAGGTAGGTAAAATGAGGACCCAGATTGTTGGGGGCAATTAAGCTGACTTTGTAATAATGCCGCTTGGGGTGTGTATGAAAGCCCTAATAAGCAGGCATATACATAGAATGAAGGCTACTGCTAAGCTTGTAAGCCGCCCTGAGTCTTTGGAGAAGGGCGGGATATAAATGGAATTAAAATAAAATAAATAAATAAAATAAATTTAAAACTCCAATCTCTCAATCCAGGCCGGCAAGCTTGAATAACCAGGTTTTCAGGTCACGGCGAAAAGAGCGGAAGGTCAGGAGCCATCCAGAGCTCCACAGGCAGCTGAGGGCAGGCGTGCCCACAGAGAATGCTCTCCCCCTGGGGGCCGCCAGCCGGCACTCCCTGACCAACGGCACCCTGAGGAGACCCTCTGCGGGAGCACACGGGGCGATGGGAAGTTGACGCCGGCAGCAGGTGCTCCCGTATGTAATCCGGACCCATGCCATTTAGGGCTTTATAGGTCATCACCAGCACAAGTCATAAAAGGGCCGAGTTTGAAGACCCCCTGCCTTAACCATTAAACCAAACTGGCTCTTAGTTCGCAACAGGACTCCCCTGAAACTCGTCTCTTGGAGACAAATGCATATTATCCAATTTTTGTGTCCATAAGACTGTTGCAAAATCAACCAAAATTTGTGGCCATCTCTAATCTCAGCTACAACAATCGTGCATGGGTTTTACCCCCCTCAAATAAACATAATACATTATTATTTATAACTGAACATTATTTCAATTTTAGTCTAAAGTAACTTCTGTTCAACATTGTCAGTGTCAGCTGTCCAGTTGGCGAATCCAGAAAAAGGAACCCCTAGGACATTGTTTTCCAAGAATATGAAACTTTACTGAATAAACCACATTGGCACTGAAGAAGCAAAACCAGCTCTGGGTTTCCCATGCAAAAGCAAGCGTAGTTAATCCTTTTTCCCCACAGGCCATCCACAGTCCAAAATGTCCACCAATCACGCCTGTTCATTTTGTTATGAGAAACAGTCTGCAACGCCAGGACATCTACTCGGGGTGTCCTTGGGATGCCAGCAATGTCCCACGGTGCCGATGGATGCTTGAATACCATTCTTCCCAACCCCCACCCCCACCCCCTCGCATTCCAACCACCCTCCTCCCTATTGTTGTCAACAGTGCTTTTTTTGTAAAAGAAAAAGGTGCCGGAACTCACACATGTCATACAACCCGCCTTGCCTACCCTACAAGGTTCCATCCAAAAAAGGTGCCGGAACGCCGTTCTGAGCGTTCTACGAGAAAAAAAGCCCTGGTTGTCAAGCTGTCAGTGAAGAGAAAGTGCAAGTGAAACTGTGAATCAGTCTTGACAGGTAAGTTTGGATTGCTTGAATAAAATTACATTGTGTGCTCTTATTTTCTATTGTTTTAATTTAGTTGTTTTGTATAATCCGGTAGAAGAAAATATTTGTATTTCAGGTTTGAAGCGTAGGGTCCTTTGTGCTCTCTGAGCTTGGTTGTTTTCTTGGAGATGTTTCATTATTCAAACTAGGTAACATCATCAGTGCTAGACCTAACCATCTGTAAGAAAACAAGCAACCTTAGAGAGCACTGTGGACTTCAGGCTTTTTAATCATTTGGTTGTTGGTTAGATTTATACCCCTTCTTTCTCCCAGGAGCTTAAGGTGGCCTAAGGAGCATTTCCCAATCAGGGTAAAGAATGGTTGGGCCAAGAGGATTTGACTGGCCTCAAATCATCAGTGGGTTAAAAGGCGAAAGATTTATACGATTTATATTGGGTATAGTCGGAAATGAAATTCCCAAAAAAGATGTTACTTTCTTTCTGTATGCCACAACAGCGGCGAGAATTTTGATAGCTAAGAATTGGAAGACAGAAGAAATACCAACGGTGGAAGAATGGCAGATGAAAATGATGGACTATATGGAACTCGCTGAACTGACAGGGAAAATCCATGACCAGGGAGAAGAGTCGGTGGAAGAAGACTGGAAAAAATTCAAGGATTATTTGAAGAAATATTGCTATACCAACTAGTTTGAAATGGACTTGGAGGTGTTTATAGGTTGTAGTTTTAGAATTTAATGTTTAGTATTAAGGATAATATGAAATAATGATGGTTAAATGATAAGAAATTAAATATAGGTAGATATTAAATACGATTTAAAATTATGAAATAGCTAATGGCTAATGAGGATTAACGAATAAACGCAGATAGGGGGGATTCGAGGAAGTCACCCGAAAATGATTAGAAAGATTAGGAATAATGGAAGTTAAGTATTCTTTTTGTATTTTTGTTGTTGATTGTATTGTTTATGTCATGTCTTGTTTTTTAATATGTATTTTTTTGTTTAAATATATGTTTATATAAAAGCAATAAAAAAATTAAAAACAAAACAAAACATCAGTGGGTTTCCATGGTTGATTGTGGCCTTCAACGCGCTCCACAAGTCCCAAACCGTTCTATCATACTGTCTTCAGATGAACTGGACCTACAGGATAAAAACATTTGAAATGAAATCGATGGAAGCGTTTGCAATTCCAGAATCTCTCCTTTTCAGCTGTGAGAGGTTGCAGTGTTTTGAAGTGGAACAAAAAATCCATTTTAGCTAAGTCATCCAGCCAAACCCAGCTTTGCTGCTTCTTTCTTCTTCCATCAGCGATGGCCATCCTCGGGTGTTAGCAGAGCGGAAAGGAAGATGCAAATAAGCCTTTACAAGATGAGAAGGCAGAGAGTGAAGGTTACCATGGAAATGTTCAAATAATAAGTCAGCAGTAAATGATGATGCTCGGATCTATTTGCCAACCAGCTCTGCGGGCTACAAAAATACCATCTAGAAACTGAACTGGCTAGACTAGTTTTGGGGTGAGCTTAGCTCATAAGGATGCTCACCACAGAGCATCATATGAGCCTTGGTGGAGCAGTGGGCTAATGCCTCCTTAAGTAACACCAGCTGCCTGCAATTAGTGCAGGTTCGAGTCCCACCAGGCTCAAGGTTGACTCAGCCTTCCATCCTTCCGAGGTAGGTAAAATGAGGACCCAGATTGTTGGGGGCAATTAAGCTGACTTTGTAATAATGCCGCTTGGGGTGTGTGTGAAAGCCCTAATAAGCAGGCATATACATAGAATGAAGGCTACTGCTAAGCTTGTAAGCCGCCCTGAGTCTTCGGAGAAGGGTGGGATATAAATGGAATTAAAATAAAATAAAAATCAATAAAAATTTCAGAGGGTGGGGATAAGAATCATTGGCTAGTTACCTTCCAAATGGAATTAAAATAAAATAAAAATCAATAAAAATTTCAGAGGGTGGGGATAAGAATCATTGGCTAGTTACCTTCCAACAGCACAGCAGCCGAGGGTGACAAAATACAGATCATAGATTGAAAGCCATAAATGTCTTCATCTGTTGGTGCAGGCACAGGAACCAGATGTTTTCATCACGCTTTAAGAAATTGGTCATCATGTTAAACTATTATGTGGTTTATTGTTAGGGTTAAAACATCCTGTCTCATCTTGTTTAGTGTACTCTGTTGCCAAATACTGCGCACCTGTATGGGGAAGAAGTTGTCGTACCAACAACATTGATGTTCACCTTAATGACACAATGAGAATAATATTTGGAACCCTTAAATCCATACCACTCTCACAGCTCCATGTTCTCAGGGGACAACAACAGACAGGCTGAGGGTGGTCTAAGATAAACATGCTATTGAGTCCTAGAGATCTTCCAATACATAAAATATTAGACTCTCTACCTCTCACCAGGCTTAAGTGTAGGAAACCAATTTGGGATAATAATATACCAGCGTCTTACGATCTGGATGAAAAATGGCGATTAAGATGGGCGACTTTTAATAAACACAACCAAGCAGATCCAGCAAAACTACACCAAGGGGTGCAGTTGCCCCGCAAAATATGGAGCCACCTGAAAAAAATTCAGGACAGACCATGCCAGAACTAAGGCAAAGTTCTTTAAGTGGGGAATGGCTGAGAGCCCACAGTGTGACTGTGGTGCACCAAAACAAATGTTAACACATATACTTCAAGAATGTCTCCCAGGAAATTTCAAGGCACCTGGGATGATCTCGCCGCAGCCACAGCACAGCCACCGTTAGCTTTCTTAGATAGCAATAGCACTGAAGACTTATATACTGCTTGACTGTGCTTTACAGCCCTCTCTAAGCGGTGTATAGAATCAACATATTGCCCCCAACAATTTGGGTCCTCATTTTCACCATCCTCGGAAGGATGGAAGGCTGAGTCAATCTTGAGCCAGTGAGGATCGAACTGCTGAACTGATGGCAGCTGGCAGTCAGTAGAAGTAGCCTTCAATAGCAATAGCACTTAGACTTATATACCGCTTCACAGTGCTTTACCGTCCTCTCTAAGTGGTTTATAAAGTCAGGATAACTGTGCCACCAGGGCTCTAGATATCGAACTATGACATCTATACCATTGCAATTATATGGCTCCACAGTATGGTGGTTTTATTATGGTTTTATCTTAAGTCAATTGTTTCCCTTCATAGTCTAAGCAAGGTTTTTTTTATTTAGTGTTTAAATAAAGCAAGATATTGTTTGGGGACCACACAGCGATATGTTGAATAGGGTGATGACTGCACTGATCAAACAAGCATTATTTATGAAGTGTAGAAGATGACCTTTACATGCCAGGAAATTGGCTGGGTTTGCATATTGTACTAATTGATAATTTAATCTTAGTTTAGTGACTAAAACACTCTTGCCTTAGTTGACACACTGAGCTAAACCATAAATCACGGTTCATATATTAAACATCTGGTTGAGATACTGTATCTGTGTGTTTTAATACAACATCTGCAACAAAGCTGGTATAATTAAAGATACATCCAAAGGCAGAAAGTCTGGAAATGTGAAGGATTTAAGAGAAAACATTTGATTTTGAAACATCCTGGTTTACTACGTTTGCATTAACTTGTGACTTTTCATGTATTGGTTTCCATTAATAAGATAATAACAAGACGCCAAGCCAATATGAAACAAACCACATTTTTACATTTTTAAATCATTTTTTTTTCTGTGTTATTGCTGTACACTGCCCAGTGTAGCCCCACGCTGAGACGGGCAGCAAATAAATTTAACAAATAAATAAATATATTTTGGCATTAAGGCAAACCACAGTAACGCATATTTATTTTCCTTTTGAACTCTTCCATCTTTCAATGAAACTAGGATCGTTTTAGAGTTTGAAATTATACTTGACACTTGGCTTTTATCGTATTTCATGCAGTAAACACTTCACTGAGCAAGCTGCATCAACTCCAAAGCAGTTTCTTGAAATCTAATCAGTTCTCCAAAAGTGCTACAAAAATTGCAGCATAGATTATTACTGGAGTGGGGGTGGGACATAAGGAATAAATCAACCACTGAGATTTTTAATTGAAGGGGTGTTTATCGCAGATAACTCTTGCAGTCATTGCTTACATCCATTGTTCACTACTTGTCTTTTGCTGCTCCAGACGGGCAATTCAAACACTCACTTCCTTCATTGTGAAGGAAAGCAACTCAGCCTTCCAAGTCTTCCAAAACTGGTCCAAACAACCCTAGACATTTAATTCTCACTATACCCTCGTCTTCCATCCTTGTATTTGCTTTGTCCCCATTTTTTTTTATTTTAAAAAAAACTGATTCAGAGTTTTGTAAAGAAATCCTCCAGGATTGACTCAGAATGACACAGCGGTCCAGATCCTGTGCTAAGCAGCTTTATAGATTTAAGAGTAGAGTGATATAAGCAAACACGCAAATTGTTCTCTCTCCGGGTTTTCAACCCACCTCCCTCTGCACACAACTTTGCCTGTGCGACCATCGAGAGGCAAAAGGAAAGAGGAGACAATTGGGAAGAGAAATGGTTGATGGACCAGACAAGAGACACATTAGCATCCTTCTAATCCCCAGGTTTAAAGTAAAGCTGCCTATCGTGGAATCCTTGAGCTATCAGCAGCCTCATAAAACTTTGGACTCCTTCCAAAACTGCCACATTTTTAATGGGGAAGAAGAAAATTAAGTCATAAAGCAGTGAATAGTGTAATGAATTGATTTTGGTCCTCTGTGCTCATTTGGGGCAGTGTGACAACTGGAAATCTGACATCTTTATCAAGGAAGTAGTCCCCAACAGGCATTTAAGGACTTTTGAAGGAGATATTTTATAGCTTTTCATGACTCTGCTTGGATTCAGGAGGGAAGGTTGAGTTTTTGACAATGGCCTCGGTAAATTTTAAGACTTGTGGAATTTAATTCCCAGAATTCCTCAGCCAGCCATGCTGACTGAGGAATTCTGGGAGTTGAAGTCCACAAGTCTTAAAAGTTAACAAGTTTGGAAACCCCTGGTGCAAGCTAATCTTCGTAGTCTTGGGAGATCCAAATTGCTGAGGAATTAATTGCTCGTTATAATGGTGAGAGATCTGAATGGTAGATAATTACTTTTCATCAGCAAAATGGATCATATAAGTTTATGGCCCACTAGATATGAACTGATATTCACTTACACCATCTTGGGAGTTTGCCTCCCTCCATGCATGATAAATTCTATCTGGATCAAGACTTTTTAACATCTGGCTGAGGAAAAGAGAACTTTGCAACTCCTTTAATCAACATCACAACCTTCCCCCACAAAGGAGTCAGGGACACAAATTTGTATTTTGTAAAGGCGTAAAGTAGATGGGCAGCCAATGTCAGTAAAACTGTCACTAATGGGCGAACTAAATGCTCCATCCTGCTCGTGTCAACTTGCTGGTCCTAGCAAGCCCTTTCTATGGTCCACACCAGGAGTAGGCAACCTCGGCTCTTTTATGACGCATGGACTTCAACTCCCAGAATTCCTGAGTCAGCAGGAATTCTGGGAGTTGAAGTCCATGAGTCATAAAAGAGCCGAGGTTGCCTACCCCTGGTCCACACCAATGGACAGAGATGCCCAGATTTTGATGAAGAAAGATTCTAGATTAGGTTGACACGGAATCTTAAGGTCACCCTCTATGTTACCCCAAAATATGGTTTCATTTTAAGAAATTCTGAGCATTTTTTGTTGCTTTTTTGCTTTACAATCAGTCCTGAATCCTGACACCCACAGGGCAAGTCCATGGAGGTTACTGGGCAATATTGTTGGAAGTGTTTTTTCATTGTCTCCTTCCTAAGGCTCAGAGAAAGTAACTGGCCCCAGAGGCAAAACTAGACCTCCAATTTCCCGGTTCTTGTCCATCACCTTCCTACCTCATTTCTGGATAAAGTGTCCTCTGCATCTAAACCTATGTAGCTTAGATCTCCTTTGCTAGTTACTGGGGGAAAGCACTGCATTTTAATAAGTCAGTTTTGGTAATGACACGATTGGCAATTAGTAGAAAAAGTACCCATTTATTCAAGGTATGACAAATATATTTACAATATAGTCTCCAGAAGAAAGATCCTTATGTGAGTCTTTTAAGCAATCAAAAATTACAATTAAATGGGCAGATCTTATCTGTTACAGAAGATATTATTTCTGCAAATGATTACAACATACGAGGCTCGGTCCTAGATACGTTTACCCTTGGAAATGAGCCTCAGTGTAGTGCAGCACAATGATTCCCAAGTATACAAACATAAGATAGCCTTAAAGGTTAAAGAATCGTTCAAATATCTTTGATCGCATTGTTAATTCTGTAAAAACTAATGTTGTAACGGTTAAAGGGTAGGATCTTAGAAATTGCAAGGATTATAAAGAAACTTTAAAGGGTTTTCTAGGATGGTCTGGCAAGACAACAGAGCAGTAGTGGTACTTGATGCTTGCACTCTGCTGACTTAAAAACAGATAGGGCTTCTGTTTTTTGTTTTTTTTAAAAGATGTTTTGAATTTTAATATGAATCTCAGAAAAGTGAAAGAATGCCTTTCAAACTGGACAACGTAAGAAGCAAATTGTCTTCGCGTTATTTTCTAGAGCAGGGTTCCCCAACCCCCGGGCCGTGGCCTGTTCGAAAACAAGCTGCAGAAGAAATGAGAAACTACGCACGGGCGAGGCTCCACTTGCGCGAGCAGCCAGCAAACGCATGTATGCGCGCGAAGCTCCATTCCTGCGAGCAGAGGGTGCTTGCGCTCAAAGCTCCATTCGCGCAAGTGGAGGGTGGATGTTGCTCGCACAAATGGAGCTGTGTGCACGTCTGTGCACCTGCCACTCGCACATACCCACACACCGGGCCACCAAACTCGAAAGGTTGGGGACCGCTGCTCTGGAGCATAATGATAGTACTACGTTTGCTATTTAACCAATGTCTCACCTATAGTTAAATAAATTACACTTAGCCAGAATGGGTACGATTAATTGAACGGTGGCGTCTGACAATATTTTGATGAAATTATGTCCAGAAATGACTGGAAACAATGTCTTCTGCTACCTTCACAACATGGAAAAGAATCAGAAACAGGAAAGAAATAGGGAGATTTTTATTCCTATTGTGTTAAGATCTTTCTTACTTGGTAGCGGGTTGGAGAATCAAAAACTCAAATGGGGCTCATTGTAAAATGTGAGGAAGGGAATTTGGCAGCCTGATTCTTCTGGAAAGACTCCTGAAGTTGCAAAAACATCTGATGAAACCCAGTTTAATAGCTCTATGTGCGTTGCTCCAGATCTGAAGCATCTCTCCCAGCCCACAAACTACAACTGAAATGGTTTACAATATGGAAGTGAGTTAAAAATTCTTTGCTACAGCCAAAATAAAATAAATAAATAAAATATCAAATGAGAACTAGAGCCTACATAGCAAAGATGTCCAAGGTTTATGTTTCGAGCATGACCTATTCAAGTCAACAGGATTCTTTTTAAAATCATTAAGAGGCAGAGCCTGCAATTTAAAACAAGCTCCCATTTTACTAGTGTTGTAGGGACCATTAGATTAGTTACATCTATTTTAAGACTGAAAACAGCCAGCTGCCTAGAGCAGTGTTCCCCAATCCCCGGCCCGCTACCAGGCCTCAAGCCCTTTGGAAATGGGCCATGGAAGTGGTGGGCAAGCATGCACATGCGCATCCCCAGTTACATGAGCAGTGGGAAATGCGGGTGCACAGGCTCCATTTACACAAGTGGCAGGTGCACTTGCTTGCCACTTGGGCAAATGAAGCTGTACGTATGCATGCGCTGGCCGGTTGCTCTCATGGGATCATCCCCTCTGGCCCCAAACCGATCCGCAAAGCCGGAAAGGTTAGATAACTCTGGTTTAGAGGAAGAAAAAAACAACAACAACCACCCATCCTTTCCTAAGGGATATTTCTCCCAAGATGAAATCAAAGAAATGGAACCGGAGCATGTCACTTGTTCCATCATATAATACTGCAACTCTGGAATAGGATGTTCGAAATGTTTTTGGAAGTGGTCCAACATCAAAGCAGGCCCATTTTGAATCAGACTACTCCAGAACACAAGGATCATCTGTTTCCAAATTGGAGTGTTCTTATTTTGGCATCAGAATGATCCACAATGGAGTATTTTTTGCTAACTCCTCTACAATGGGGAAGCTCACGGAGAAATGTCTCATGAAGCGTTAACTCAAAAAACGATTTTCACAGCTTTACAAAATTGATTTGCCTCATCAAAAAGTCCTTTTAAAGAAGAACACAGTGCACTTTCAAAGAACAAAATAGCTCCCTTCCTTGTGTATTAGTAATTAGCGTTTATTCACTCGTAAGTGATGGTATTTTGCCTGGCTGTTTGAACCGTTCAGATCTAAACAAACCGATAGCTTTACATTAACCTGCTGCTTCAACGAAAGTAACATCAGGATAAATTTATGACTGAGAGCCAAAGCAAGAACTGGCAGAAAAGGGAACAATGTGATTGTCCCACTGCGTAAGTCATTCACATTTTTCTCTTTTGCCAGTTCAGTAAAACAGGGGTTCCCAACCCCGGGGCTCTGCCTGATTTGCAGCGGGCTGGCGCACACACCCACGCGTGCAGCTCAACTGATGTGTGCAGTGGGCCAGCGCGCAAAGGCACATGCAGGCAGTTCAACTTGCAGTCGAGCCGCTTGTGGATGCGCGTGGGACCAATGCGTCACTCGTGTGAGTAGAGCTGCACGCGCGCTGGCCCACCGCTCACACGGCCCGGTTCCCCTCCAACCCAGCTGGGCTGTCAAGCTGCGAAGGCTGGGAACCACTGCTGCAGAATGTCCGTAAGGTTCTGAATCTCGCCATTTGTAGCAATAGGAACTGTTTCTAATAGTCACAAGTATAACAAATTAATGCGCCACTTGATCAAGGCTACCAATATGATTTCCCGAGATTTCCCAGCAAACTGACTTGATTTGTTTGATGGTTAGAAAAAGTTATTTACACAGTTAAGTTGTAACATGCTCCTTCAGATTAAGAGTAGTGCTCAGTGCTTCAAATCTAGCTCCTGGACCTCAGATATTACCAGTAAACAAATCATGATGCTTCCCTGTTTTAGAACTTTATGTTGGCTAGAAGTAACCAAATTAGAAACCAAGATTCGGGATCGAAATGCCCTTGCACGAATTTGCGAGTTAGGCAACCCGTGTCCTAAACTGTGTGAACATCACGAAGCAAAGCAACTCACTTTGGGCGCTACATATTATGTGCACAGAGTTTACGCAATGAGAAAAGGTTTACTTCTTGCTTCCATCACTTACCGGTCATTGGGATAAAGAGAACCAAGAGAAAGGAGTGTAAAATTGGTTTTCCCGTTCCCTGCCGAAGCGAACATCTAATGAACCCAGGAATGTTTTAAGACAGTTTTGTACAAAAAAAATGTAGGTTTTTTTGTTTCGTTTTTTGCATATTCCAAAGGTGAAGATATAGGTAATTAAAATTTACGTTTGGCTTGAAACGTTGTTTTCCTACAAAGATTTATTTCAGCGTCTATTTACAGAGAGGTTTATAACAGCTGAACTGTGTGATGAAGTCTTCTGCTACTGTTCAAAATGAGAATCCATTTTACACGCCGTGTGAATCAAGCGTTCACGATGCCGTCTTGCTTTCAAAAGGACAGTCGGGAGAAGAAGAAGAAGAAAAAAATCTTCCAAAAATGGGGAGGAAGTAGGAAATTTGGCAGGCAGAAAGACAGAAGGGTCACACCTTATCAACTGACCCATGATCACTCCATTACAACTTCAGACATAAGGAGGTAAAAATGACAGGCACTGTTAGTTCCATGGGGAGTTTGCTGCATTTCGCTTGTACTCCAAAAATATGAAGAAGTCTTGAAAAGTTTTAACGTTCCGCGAGTTTTTCGCCAGTTGAGTTCACAGCATTCCTGGTATGTCAATGCCAAGTCTTAGGTTGCAAATTTGCTTCTGATGTTTTGTTCTTAATGTTAAATAGGTTTACTGTATACTATGGTGTAAATTGGAAATTTATTTCAAAGACCATTTCAAACGTTGCCTTTGTATACAACAAAATCGTTGTGCTGGACCGATTTGATCTTCGTGAAGGTTTTATAAATAATATAAATTTAGGACCAGTCTTCGGGACCTTTGCCAATCATTATACCATGTTGTTGCTTTCTCCAGCTTTATCTACAAGCTGTGGGCAAAGGAGACAGAAGAGAAGGTGGAATTGAGGTAGGGAAAAGGAATTGTAATTTAATACATTCATTAAGAATGGAACACATTGATGCTACTTCAACACTTGCATTTTAAGTGAGTGACTGGGTGTAGTATAATCTTATTCAAACAATACTAACCAAGGCCTTACGTAATTTACACAAAGTAAGACCGTTTGCATTACAACCGCATTTAGGCATGGTATGTTTTTATGTTAACATAGAGCAACATGAAGATGCAACAGAACGAAAAAAATAAAAAAATAAATCAGAAAAAATGCAAGTATAAAAACTGTTAGCTCAATAACCCAAAAGGGGGGGAGAAAAGAATATTGTTTTGAAAAATAATCAGCCATTCATGCATTAATAGACTGAAGATGATATTTTCAACTAACCATTACTGGGAATTGTCTCCTGAACTTACGCAAGCTTTGAAGAAAACATCAACAATTAACTTTTCCAAAAGGATTTAACTCCATAAAGTCCAGTTTATAAATGATATTGATACAGAAAAGCAATAAGCAAGATGTCAAGCCAAATTATGAACAGACTTATTAAGTAGATTTAATGTAAGAATAAAACCCAATTAAATTAACTAAGTTTTTTTTAAACCCATTAAACATACTGATGCCTTGGAAACTAAAGGCATGATGTGGGGGTTCAGTGATTCCTGTAGCAATAAACCAAGATGTGCCAGTCTTTGGCATGGCAAACTGTCAGGTTGAGAAAAGGGCAGCATGCTTCTTCTAGCCTAAATGTAATTGCAGCCACATTCTAAAAACATGATATAATCCTACATATGTATGTATGTATGTATCCTATTTAGAATTCTCCATTTATAACGCATCTGAACTGCCTTGAACAAATGCCAGCCACCACATGCTTAATATTAGACATGTTCAGAAATGCAAAATTAGAGAGGGTGGGGGGAGGGAGGGGGAGAGAGAAAATAATCACAGCTGCAAAGAAATGTGTCAACATCCACAAGGATGGTGCCATGTTATTTTATGAGCACTGACCCTTGTAAAGATGGACGTGGGCAACAGGCAGTCTTAGATATGCTCGGCAAGGCCTGCCAGATGCCTGTATTTCCCTTCTGGAAACTCCCACGGTAATTGGATTTCACCTCCGCAATATACTACAACATCAACTTGCTATTACTTGACAAGCTGTCTGGAGCATATTTTAGATGGGAAGATTGCCCATCCTCATTCTGTATCTCATTCTGTTTGTTGGATCCGTGCCCCTCCTGGCTAGCTTATGCGGCTCGGGAAGGAACACGAGGCTGGTTCCATGCAGTAATAACTGCTTCCTTGAAGGAGGGTGTCTTTCCTGCCGCCTTGAAGGAGGCGGTGGTGAGACCCCTTCTCAAGAAGCCTGCTTTGGACCCGGCTGTTTTAAACAACTACCGTCCAGTCTCCAACCTTCGCTTTCTGGCGAAGGTTGTTGAGAGTGTGGTGGCGCATCAGCTCCCTCTGTTCCTGGAGGAAACTGATTATCTGGACCCGTACCAATCGGGCTTCAGGCCCGGACACAGCACGGAGACGGCATTGGTCGCGCTGGTGAATGATCTCTGGAGGGCTAGGGACAGGGGTTGCTCCTCTGTCCTGGTCCTATTAGATCTCTCAGCGGCGTTCGATACCATCGACCATGGTATCTTACTGCGGCGTCTCAGGGGGCTGGGAGTGGGAGGCACTGTTTTACGGTGGTTCTCCTCCTACCTCCAGGGCCGCTCGCAGTCGGTGTTGACAGGAGGGCAGAGATCCGCCCCGAGGTCTCTCATTTGTGGAGTCCCTCAGGGGTCGGTTCTCTCGCCTCTCCTGTTCAACATCTATATGAAGCCGCTGGGCGAGATCATTCGTGGTTTTGGGGTGGGGTATCATCAGTACGCTGATGATACCCAACTTTTTCTTTCCACCCCGAACCAACCCAGTGATGCCCTCTCCGTGATGTCCCGGTGCCTGGAGGCGGTTCAGGTCTGGATGGGGAGAAACAGGCTTCGTCTCAATCCCGCCAAGACTGAGTGGCTGTGCATATCGGCATCTCGGGTTTACCAAGTTATTCCATCCTTAATGATGGGGGGTGAGGTGTTACCCCCCGTCGATAGGGCTCGCAACTTGGGCGTCCTCCTGGATTCACGGCTCAATTTTGAAGACCATATAGGAGCCGTGACCAGGGGGGCTTTTGCCCAGGTTCGCCTGGTGCGCCAGTTGCGTCCCTATCTGGACCGAGACGCCCTACGCACAGTTACTCATGCGCTTGTGACCTCCCGTTTGGACTACTGTAACGCTCTCTACATGGGGCTGCCCTTGAAGACCACTCGGAGGCTTCAACTGGTGCAGAATGCGGCCGCGCGAGTTGTAATGGGGGTTTCCCGATACTCCCATGTAACACCTCTACTCCGCGAGCTGCATTGGCTTCCGGTTGCCCTCCGGGTGAAATTCAAGGTGCTGGTTATCACCTATAAAGCCCTACATGGCCTGGGTCCGGGATATCTGAGGGAACACCTGCTGCCGGCATCAAATGCCCTTCGCCCAGTGCGCTCCCACAGGGAGGGTCTGCTCAGGGTCCCGCCGGTAAGAGACTGCCGGCGGGCGACACCCAGGGATAGGGCCTTCTCGGTGGGAGCGCCTGCCCTCTGGAACCAGCTGCCGGTGGAGCTGAGAACTGCCCCCGACCTTCGATCATTCCGCCGGGGCCTGAAGACCTGGCTCTTTGAGCTCTCGGGCCCAGACTGAGGAGGAATTTTTAATTTGGGGTTCTTTTTAATTGACTACAGGGTTAATTTAATATTTTTTAATTTGGTTCTTAATTTTTGTATTTTGGATTTTTTAATTTCCTGTAAACCGCCCTGAGTCCTCAGGGAATAGGGCGGTATATAAATATAACTAAATAAATAAATAAATAAAATAAATCTCCAGAAACCATTATACCCAAGTTGGGGGGGGTGGGGTGAGATGCTAGCAAGAGCAACAGGTGAGCTGAGCTGATAGTTGAGCCATCTCCTTTTACTGAGCCTTGAATAATAAATCTGCTATATTTGGTTGGTTTAATTTACTGCTCCCGACAGACTTGGTGCACAAAATAGGAAAAAGGATGCTCAAAATAAAATGGCATGTGGATAATGTTCTTCATGCCTTTCCTGTTACTGGGATGTTTTCTCAGCTGCCTCAAACTTTTCTAAGTGAAACCTTTTCTGAAAGCCTTCATATATGCACGCCGGGCATTCTGAAGATTGTTCTCAAGCATTCTCTAAATGTTGCCCATTATTTGGAGGGGGAGGGATAATGCACCTAACAAGACACCACAAGCCCATTTCAAGGGAAATGGACATTTAGCCGCCTTAAGATAAAAAATGCTCTCTTGCTGTCTCCTCACTGTCCTTCTCCTTCAATGGATTTAGAGAATGTTAGGTTGTCGCTTCAAACTGGAATTGGAATATCATTACTGATGGTCGTCACTTAGTGACCAGTTGCGAAGATGGCAGTAATACAGGGTGGCCAAAAATTCAATTTCTGACCAACGCCCTCCAAAAACTGGTGCACTCAACAACCAAAGCCTTCAGCATGAAACTGATTAAGGTCTGATCAGTTTCAAGCTGCAGTGAAAAGCAGGAGGAGGATTCTAATCAATTAATGAAGGTCAAAGAGCTCAGTCTGTTAACTTGAGGTTAGCACATTTTAGGGAAGGTTGTGGAGAAAAGCATCTCAAGAAGAGGCGATTTAAGCAATCTTTCCATTTTGCAAGGAGGCAAAAATAAAGTCAGGCACAAGACATGGTATGAGAGAATGTCATTTATCTGAATGACACAGCAGCAACCAGTATTTTTGTACCATCTCTCTCTCTCTCTCTCTCTCTTTCTGTCACATGTTCACTTATGGACCATTCTGTTCAACAAACAAGTCACTGGAACAGAATGCGGTCACTAAATGAGGAGAGGGTGTAGTACGCACTTGTTAAGTTTGGGAAAAATATGATTTTTTTTTCATAAATGGTAGATAAGAGTTCTTTGAAAAAGTATTTGCCCATTTTAGATTTTTATTTGTGTTATTTTGTTCATTCAGACTCCCTTTAAATGTCAGGAAGACTTACACGAATCACTGACAACAATCAATGGGGGGAAAAAATGTAAAAATTCAGAAATGTTTAGAGGAGGTAAGTAGTTTTTCCACAAACTTGTGATTTATACTGACGAAGTGACTGAGTAAATCTGATGGGGGCTTTACGTGCGACATGACAATTTATGCATATCAACAAGGGATTCATGAAACTAAAGGACCAGTCCATTTCTTTGGCAAACCAGCTTTTAACCTTAAACTTAATTTGCTGGATAAGCTGCAAGATAACTAAAAAACAAAAACAAAAATCAACACCTGTGAATGATCAAATGAAAACTGTCCTAATTCAAATTCAAATAGCAGAGAAAGAAATCCAGGATAAAATGATCTCTCTTTGGACCTGAAACATGGGGAGATGATGCCCCCCCCCCAAATCTGGAGAATAAATATAAGAATAGGGAAGACTGGCCTAGACTGACATAACAGTTAATTTTGAAACTTGTAACCCTTGTTACCTGAAGGCAAATAAAAGCACTTGGTGATCCAAATTTTGAATGCGTATCTCTGTATGTGCTGGTCCAGGTTTTTTTAACGGAATCCAAGAAGCAGAAGGAAAACAGAACTTGCTGTGTATTATGTGAAATAATTTAATACTTACTGATCTTATACCAGGTAAATTCAACAGATACCCCAGAACTGGCACTCTTCTAATAAAACCGATCACCACAGGGAAAAAGCCCCTTTGGGGGAAAAAAATAATACATCACAGATTAGAAGAATTTTTCCAAATAGGCGCCCTTTACACATTTCTAAGATTCAAAAAAACAAACAAAACCAATTGCTTATTTTTTATGTGAAGAAATATATAATTGCTCATATCACATACATTCTCCCCTTTCAGAATGAAGACTGTACCCATCTCCAAGTCTTTACATATTCCATGTAATTAGCGATACAGTGCTCATTCAGTGGCCAAACCGGCAATGGCAAGAGAGAGATGTCCAGTTGTGGACACCACACCGTCCCTGTGATCACATGACTGCAATCTGGATGCTTGGCAACAGGTGCACATTTACAATGTTTGTCCTGTGGTCATGTGATCACCATTTGCGACTTTCACAGCTGGTTTCCCAACAAGCAAAGTCAACAGGGAAGCTTGCAGGAAGTCACAAGTTATGGTTATGTGACATCATCCTAAGATGATTCACTCGTAGATTGCAACAGGAACTGATGTCATAAGTTGGTGCCATCACGTGGTGTCACAGTGCGGTGCTTAGCTACAAAGTTGCTGGCTCTTCCTGTGGTCAGAAAGTGAGGACTACCTGTACTGAGTTACATGCTTCCTAACTAGGTTTATTGTTTCTCACAGAGTGATAGAAACACTTAAACAATATGGACAGGACCACTTACATGAGCTATCCGCTAAGAAGCCAGTATCGAATACAGCTTTGGGGAGGAGACTTCTTAAATAATTTACTAAGACACCGTGGTCGTGTGAACACTGTTACTCTGAAAATCCACACGCAATTTTTATAGATACAAATTTAAGGACATGTAAAATGGGCTAGTAGTTAAGTACTAAGAGAAAGCTACCATATGTTTTAAGAGGTGGTGAAATTAAAATTCAGTGGAAGAGACTGACATATTTACATTTGACTTTCTGGTGCAAATCTCACTTTCTTAGTCTTCACTAAAATCAATCATCAGCCCAGAGAGTAGCCTACATTAAGCAAGCTCCCCAGGTGTGGGGTAATCCAGGTGTGGAATGGAGCCACATTTTAAGTCCTCATTTAAACAGGGCCAGAAGCGGTGTGGGCCTAAGAATCTCAGGTGGATTCCAAGGACTGGTACCATGACACAGCAAGACTACTTCCAAGGGATCCATGGGATTTAGAGCATGCTGACTCTGTCAAACCAGACAGGCAGAAACTACCAGAGATAGATAACCAGGTTCTACAGAAATCTGTTTAGTTGCTAGGTTGACAAATAGCTTGAAAGCTATAACTCTTCAAACCAGTGTGAATAATGCTTCTGATTATTTAATATCAGTGACAAGCTGCAGGTTTGTGTGTTTTCTTTTGCAGATCTTTTTGCTTGTCTAACTTGGGACTAAAAGTTCCCATGCCAGGATCAAATCCTTCCTTAACAGAGCTTGAAATGATTACAGTGGGTAGTAAGCCCCTTAAGAGATGCTTTGATTGTTTCATGAAATGTTGATTATCTCCAGGCCCTCTTTTGGACAACACATTATGTGTTTTTATTGTGTTTATTCTTGCATTTTGAAAGCCGCCTGGTTATATAGATGGAGGCAGCCTATAAATCCAATAAATGAATAATTACTTCTATGCACGTTTTTCCTTTTGGTAGTAGGCTGAATTAACCTGGGATTGTGCGTCAGAATTCAGAAGCAGAAGTTTAGGGAACTACTATTTTTTTTTCTTCCTCATATCGCCAACAATGCAATAGGAGAAACAACCTGTTCTTACCATAAAGTGCAATTCTGTGCCAGAAATGAATGCTAGCAAAAAGCTTGCTCTCTCACATTTCTATCTATTTTTGCTTTTCCTTGTCCTAGAAGTTTCATCATCATTAGTAGCTAAATATTTTTTTTAAATGAGATTTCAAGCTCTATTCTTCACATATTTGAAATCATGAATGTCTATAAACTCCTAAGGCAGAATCTGGTAATTTTGCAGTGACAGCCAACCAAAAGCGTACTGGAAACAAAATTCAATGGTCACCCTGTGAGAGAGATGGGTGGTTAATAAACTTGATACATAAATAGATAAAAATACAAATCTGTAAAACCTTACCTAAATAAGAGGAAGAAGCCATAAATTTCAAAGACCATTCCTATCAGAGGCCAACCAATAAGAACGATAAATACACCACCCAAGAAAAAACCGGTGGCTTTCACTTTGTGTTTCTGGAAAAAGAATCTGAAAGTTCTTTCTAAACCAATCACGAAAGCCAGCCCAGCCACAAATAAAACCTGCAAAAATGAAAACAAACGTATTTGAATATAGGTCCCCGCCTAGGAAATAATGATAGAGAAAATATTCAGATTCAGTATAAATGTTCTCAAAACATCTGTATCAACTTGCTACTGAAGGAAACAGGAATGTCTTAAAGGTATCTTCTACAATGGTGGCACAACCAAAACCACCAGTTTGTGAAGGAAGATAAACAATGTACAGTATAAACACTTAGGGGCACTACTAGCATGATATTTTAAAGAGGCACATGAGGGCAATTAGGAAATAAACCTCCATTTGGTTATCAATGACACTCGCAGATACAAAGCTTTTATAATTCACATTAGAAAACTACAACATTACATTACTTTTTGACATAACCACCATTCAAATTGAGGCACTTGTCATAACATCTTACAAGGTTTGGAATTCCTTAGTAGTAGTCGCTCAGCGCCAAATCTGGGCTATGGTGGGGCGGTGATCAAAAACATCCCAACGGAACTGCTTCAAAAAAGGTTCTTGGGTGCGTCTAGCGGTGTGCAGGCGAGCATTATCGTGAACCAATGCCACACCGGAAGTCAGCATGCCCTGACGCTTGTTATGGACGGCTCTTCTGAGTTTCACACTAGACTTCTGAATTGATGGTCAAACCACGCTCCATGAACTTCACTAGCAGTACTCCTTTGGCAACTTCACATTTGGCGGGATTCTATGGCACCAGTTCTGGTGTGGTGTTGGTTCACAATAATGCTTACCGCTAGACGCACCCAAGAACTTTTGAAGCAGTTCCATTGGGATGTTTTTTATCACTCCCCCCCCGAATAGCCCAGATTTGGCCTGAGTACTACTAAGAAATTTCAAACCTTGTAAGATATTATGACAAGTGCCTCAATTTGAATGGCAATCATGTCAAAAAGTATTGTAAAGCTGTAGTTTTCTAATGTGCATAATAAAAGTTCTGTATCTGCAAGTGTGTCATTGATAACCAGACTGAGATTTATTTCCGAATTGCCTTTGTATTTTTATCCCATCTTTATCATAATTCTAAATAACTCAAGGCAGTGAACATACCTAATACTCCTTCCTTCTCCATAACAACTGCCCTGTGAGGTGGCTGGGCTGAGAGAGAGGGGTGGACCAAAGTCACCCAGCTGATTTTCATGCCTAAATTGCTAAGGATTAAATATGGTAATAAACAGGGATGTGCAAAACTTATCATTGTAAAAATAGAAATCATTCATCCCCAGAATAATTATTATACACAACTAGTAATAAAATGTATCAATTAAGTAATGAATATCTCACTGGATGACATTTCTCACAATGCTGTATTCCAGGGGTGTCAAACTCAATTTCATTGAGGGCCGGATGAGCATTGCGGTTGCCCTCAAGGGGCCGGGTGGGTGTGGCCTACTGGGTGGGCGTGGCCTACTGGGTGGGCGTGGCTAGAGTGCATATGGCCTACTGGGTGGGCATGGCCAGCTCTACATCGTTCGCATCAAGGGTGCTTATGGGGGCCCGGGCAGGAGTGGGACAGATCTGAGGGTCTCTGGCAGGAGGAAGGTCTCTGGGCCAGGGCCAAGGCAGTGGGGGCCGTTCCCTCACTGTTTCCAGGATGGCTTCGCGGGCCACATGAAACCACTTCGCGGGCCAGATCTGGCCCCCGGGCCTTGTGTTTGACATGTCTGCTGTATTCTAATGTTCAGTTTTGTCTCCTCCCCTGAACAGAAGTATAGATTAAAACAACACACTGAACACTAAACATATATTGGCAAAACACAATTCCTGTTCAACTAGCAGATTGTAACCAAACAAGTACAGGTAGTCCTTGACTTACAACCATTTGTTTATTGACCATTGCAAGTTACAACAGCACTGAAAAAAGTGGCTTATGACCATGTTTCACACTTAGGACAGTTGAAACATCCCCATGTCATGTGATCAAAATTCAGACATTTGGCCACTGGCATGTATTTATGACAGTTGCAGTGTCCCAGGGTCATATGATCACCTTTTGCAACCTTCTGACAAGTGAAGTCAATGGGGAAGCCAGCCCCTAACTTAACAACTTTAGTGATTCACTTAACAACTGTGGCAAGAAAGATAGTAAAATGGGACAAAATTCACTTAACAATTGTCCTACTGAGTAACAGAAAGTTTGGGCTCAACTGTGGTCATAAGTCAAGGATTACCTGTAAACCATATTAAAACTTAATATAATAGTCTGGCAACCTATTTCAAAAAAGAATTGACGCCTTTGAACTGTGGTGCTGGCCAGAGTAACTAACAGAAAAGTGTTAAAATTGTATAAAACCAGATACATCACTAGAAGCTAAAATCATAAGACTACAATCTGATTTACTTTGTCCATACAAATGCGTGCAAATTCATTGGAGAAGACAATGGAAGACAAAATATATGGTTAGTGGAACAAGAAGGGGCAAGCAAAGAACACACTGGCTAGGCTACAAAGTTGAACATCAAACAACTGAAAGAAGCTGTGCTTGGCAGGGTAGCAATTGCCTATAAAGTTGCCAAGAGTTGGACACAATTAAATGGTTAACACAACAACAATGGTCTGACTCCTCTATGTCCCAGTTTCTACAACTTCCTGAACCACTAGCTACCCAATCTCATTTCTGTCTAGACAGTTGTGTGAATTTGACCAGAGGGGAATCACATGAATTGTTTGTGATAAATATAGATACTTTCAGAATCCTATTAAATGTTATTCATTCAAAACTACTTACATTTCCAATAGCTAAAAGTGCTTTGTCGAAAAACAGGATCATTCCAAAGAAAAGAAAAAATACTCCAAAACCTGTAAGACCCATCCCAATTTCTGTAAGACAAAAAAGGAGCATTAATTACTCAGTGTATTAGCAAGAAAATAAAAATAAAAAGTTAAAATAACCACAAAACCTTACACACAGTTACAACATTTGCCAAGGTCATTTTTAAACTAGCTCCAATTTAAAACAAAAACAAAAACTTGACACTTGCCTGCTTTCGAAAGAAAAACATGCTATTTTGAAGGGGCTTATAGTGTAAGAACATTTTTGGTCTTGATAACTGCCCCTTTAGTTCAGCATTTTGTCTCTAGAAATAGCCAGTATTTGATACAGTGTTGAACTACAGATTCAGCTGTCACATTTTCAGTCACAACTGTTTTTTTTGGGGGGGGGGAGGTGTGTCTCCCACAACAGGCTTTCCTGTAAGGTTTCTAAAACATTTGCTAATTGTCTAAAGTAAACAAACTCCCAACACTTTGCAGTGCTGAGATCCAGTATTCCCATTCAAAGCAGAATTCATGAGGAAGTATTAAATTCAATTAACACATTCTCCCTCAAGTTACTTACTGCATTTATAAACAATGCTGTTCCTGCCCATTTATTTCTCCACTGATCTTAGCAGAAGTCTTCTCTGCCCATGCACAGAAAAATTGGAGATATATTGCTGAGCTCTAGTATCAGCTGTACAGTTCAAAGCAGCCATGTAAGAAGCCCTACAAAGACGCGATTGCCTTAAAAAGATGAACTTTTGTTTTGCACTAATGCATCTTTGAAAGTATTTCTTTCAAACACTTTGCAAAGGTCCAACATAATAGGATAATGTCCACGTTGTACATAGTGAAGTCGAAATCACTTCTTCACTCATAATTTTGAGATTTTTTTAAAAAAAATCTACTTACACCCACAGGTTCTTTTTCAAAAGGCAACTGGGCTTTCTTTTTCCTTGAAGACGTTTCGCTTCTCATCCAAGAAACGTCTTCAGAACTGAAGAAGCTTCTTGGATGAGAAGCGAAACGTCTTCAAGGAAAAAGAAAGCCCAGTTGCCTTTTGAAAAAGCACCTTTGGGACAACCATGACCTGGATGACTGACAATCTCTACAGACATGTTGTTGTTGTTAATTGCAAAGTCGTGTCCGACCCATCGCGACCCCATGGACAATGTTCCTCCACGCCTTCCTGTTCTCTACCATCTATTGGAGTCCTTTTAAGCTCACGCCTACTGCTTCAGTGACTCCATAGACATGAATCTACTTTTATTGTTTCCATAAACAGTATTTTTTTAAAAAGGACCCATGATTAACTAAACACTTAAAACAGAGATTATTTTTTTTACCAAATAAAGTGAAACGTTAGTTTTATTCTAATATTAAATCTATGCTTTAAAAAAGTGGTATCTTGATTTCAACACAGATCTGGTCCACCTATTGTAGCATTGCAATTCATTATCTAAACACCTTACAATTAAAATGACCATTGCATATTATTACTTTATTGATTTATTAATAGTAGAAAGTAAGATAAACTTTGTATTCCTTCTTGAAACATTTATAAATTTGTACCTCAGAGAAGTAGGAAACAATACCCCAATGAAGGAACTACCAACTCAGGCAAACATGCTAACAGTAGCCAACAGCATAATCAGGTAAAGGTTCCCCCGCACATGCGTGCTAGTCATTTCCGATAGGTTGGCAGAAGCTGGGACAAGTAACTGGCGCTCACTCTGTTACGCGGCACTCAGGATTCAACCTGCCAAACTGCCGACCTTCTGATCGACGAGCTCAGCGTCCTAACCCACTGAGCCACCGCGTCCCAAACAGTATAATCAACATAAAATCCTCCAAGTGAGCTATTTTGCTTAGTGGACTTCAACCAAATAGAAACTGGACTGTTTCATGACAATGGAATATTTCTGCAAATCAACAGAGAAATAAAAGGATTCATACTTTATGTCGTGACTTAGACCAAGCTGCAGTTTTTGACAGAAAGATTCATACTGAGGTCATAAAGAGGTATCAAATATTTGACATTACCCTATTAGTAAAAGAGTGAACAGCAAAGTAGCTTCAGTGCTTAAAATTAACTGCTCCATGGGGACAGTACAGGAGGATGGAGCTGCAAAGGAGGACTATTATGGGGCAAAACATTGCAACATAGATAATGATGGCTCAAGCACAGATTAAAAAGACAGCTTAAAGGTTCCCCAGCAAGTCCTTCGGGAGAAGGACGGTATAGAAATAGTATTAAATAAATAAATAATACATTTCTGTATAACTTTTAAAAAGTTTGCTTTAAAAGTTGTAATATATTTGACACTAAATTGATTCTCTCAATTATGAATTATCTCCTTTAAGTATGTTTCATGACATTGCATAATGTTCATTTACATTACTTGTGTAAACATGCTAAAGATTTTCTTGTGCAACTTTTATGAGTAATAATGAAATCTTTTTATTTTATAACTTAACCAAAGGAGCACTAATTTATCCAATTGAGGTATGAATTATCATATGGTACATGAAAAAGGCTGCTTCTACATAAGACTGATCATAAAAGTATCAATTCTGTGAGCATTTACTCAAATATAGCCAACAGAATTCAGCACTACTTACTCCCATGTCAGTATAAACATTCCTGGAGCACTCATAAAAAGAATAGGTGAGAGATAAATTATTTTATTATTAATTCCTATTTACGAAATCCTAGTTAACTTTTAGATATAGTATAGTCATGAGAATTAGCCACTGATCACTCAATCTACCACATAGTGGTCCAGCTCTCTATGTTTAGACTTTATAACATTTGTGGAAGCAGAAACCTGTTTTTCCCTTATTAAAATCTCCATAACACCAAATACTTAAATGTGCAATAAATTATAGTCTGGCTTTAATGCAGTTCTGTATTTAAACACTTCATTTGGTAGCCATAGGAGAGAAGTTATTTCACAGGGGCAAAATAATTGGTTGGCAGAGGTGGAAAATTAATTCTTTTACACCTAGTCAAACAACTTAGGATCCCTCCTCTGCCAACCTTCAGAAGGCTAAATGCAAACTTTTAATGGATTGAAAAGACTGCATGAACCCATATCATTCAACTCTTGAATTATACAGAAAATTCCATGTATCCCACCACTGATGTACAGATTATTTTCCAATAGAAGAGAATAGTTTTTGGCTCAGGGTTGAACAATGGAGTCCCCGGTGCTCTTGAGTTTGGGTTACAGGCATTTCATTACCCAACTATGTAACATCAGGAGGGCTAGTGAGTGTGGAGTTTGCTATGAGGTATGCAACAGCTTACACTGCCAGGGTTGGTGGGGGTGTGGTTTTCACTTTAGTAGTTCCTTGATTAGGGTATAAAAACAAAGAGCAAACACCACACTCATTAGCACGCATGTCATTACGTAGTTAGGTAATAAAATGTCTGCAAGCCAACAATGAAGCTCAAGGACACCACAGATTATTTTGAACTGACATATGGCAAGAGAACATTTTCTATCTTTTTTTTAAAAAAATCTAATTTTCCGGATAGCTCAGCTTGGATGACTTTATGCCGGCCTTCCTTCTTAAATCCACAGACTGCCAAATGAATTTGGGTTTCGCATCCTAAATCCACCTACAAAAATCCAACAGAGCTGGAGGGCCCCCAGGGTGGAGAATAATATCTTAGGCACTCTGCCATTAAAGCATTGTCTGATGCTTCCTACAAAAGCCAATACCTCCACTTTTTATAACAGGACAAGGGGTAGAAGAACAGTGGTAGGAATAATAATGCCACCACCTGAGAGGTTGTGAGTCTCCTACCCACAAAATAACAATTGCAGGAGTACCAAATCATAACAATGTGTGTGTGTGTGTGTATGTGTATATATATATATATATATATATATATATATATATATATATATATATATATATATATATATATATGTATGGTAAGGGACGCAGTGGCTCAGTGGGTTAGGACGCTGAGCTTGTCGATCAGAAGGTCGGCAGTTTGGCGGGTCAAATCCCGAGTGCCGCGTAACAGAGTGAGCGTCTGTTACTCGTCCCAGCTTCTGCCAACCTAGCAGTTCGAAAGCACGTAAAAAATGCAAGTAGAAAAATAGGGACCACTACGGTGGGAAGGTAACAGTGTTCCGTGTGCCTTTGGCGTCTAGTCATGCCGGCCACATGACCACGGAGACGTCCTCGGACAAGCGCTGGCTCCTCGGCTTTGAAACGGAGATGAGCACCGGCCCCTAGAATCAGAAATGACTAGCACGCATGTGCGGGGGAACCTTTACCTTATATATATGTATATATAGGGACGCAGTGGCTCAGTGTTAGGATGCTGAGCTTGTCGGTCAGAAGGGTTGAATCCTGAGTGCTGCGTAGCAGAGTGAGCGTCTGTTACTCGTCCCAGCTTCTGCCAACCTAGCAGTTCGAAAGCACGTAAAAATGCAAATAGGAAAATAGGGACCACTACGGTGGGAAGGTAACAGTGTTCCGTTCGCCTTTGGCGTCTAGTCATGCCGGCCACATAACCACGGAGACGTCCTCGGACAAGCGCTGGCTCTTCGGCTTTGAAACGGAGATGAGCACCGGCCCCTATTGTCAGAAATGACAAGCACGCATGTGCGGGGGAACCTTTACCTTTAATGTATATATATGCATATATATATGTATGTATATATGTATGTATGAATATGTACGTATGTATGTATGTATGTATGAATATATACGTATATGTGTATGTGTATGTATATATACATACAGGGCTTTTTTTGTCATAGAATGCTCAGAACGGAGTTCCGGCACCTTTTTTGGATGGAACCTTGTAGGTAGGCAAGGCGGGTTGTATGACATGTGTGAGTTCCGGCACCTTTTTCTTTTACAAAAAAAGCACCGTATACATATATATATATACATACATATACATATACGCATCCGTGCAGCTTTTTTCTGCTGCTGCCTTTGGCAATTCATTTCTCAGCTTCCCAGGAGCAGGGGGACCCTTCGAAGCAGGTGCTTCCTCTGTTTGTGTGTATCTGTGTGCGTGTCTCCCACTCCAAGCCCAATTCAGGCGCTGTTAAAATTATTATTAGTACTAATATGAACACTCACTCGCAGGAGAGCAATTACGGGGTTGTGAAGCAGAGCGAGGAAGACGAAGCCAGGAAGGAGGACGCAAATGGGGATGATCATGCCAACAATCAGTATTACCACAGAAGCAGCAATATTTGGCCTCCGCTGCTTCCCCTCCCCCCATTCACTCACTCTGCGTATCCGTGAGGGAAATCATGATGTCGGTAAGAGCCGCGCCAGCCGGACAAAGAAGCGAAGAGAAGGAGCCGGAGCCGCCTCAGGAGCGCCAGGGGCCGTTCGCCACGTCCTCCGGAAACACGCAGCCCCCCTTGACTACCCGGCTTCGGCTGCCGACCCGCCTCCTCGCCTTCTCCTGCCGCCGAGGCGCCCGCTGCCGCCGCGGTCCAAAACGCCATCCCATTGGGGGCCAGAGCGCCGAGCCAATCAGCGCCCGCCTTATTCCGCTTCCTTTCCCCCCCCTCTCCCGGCCGCCGAGGGGGGGGGCGGAGCCTCGGCGGCGCTGAGGTGGCCGAGAGGTAAAGCGCGAGCCGACGAGCGCCAGCGGATTGGCTAAGGGGAGGCCGGAAAAAAGGGCAGAACGGAAGGGGCGGGGCCAAGGTGCCGGTTGGGCTTTCTTGAGCGGGGAGGACGGGAAAGCCGGAGAGAGAGAAAGGGAAAGAGAAAGAGGTTCGTCATTTTGGGAAAGGGAAGGGGAAGGGGAAGGTGCGGGCGTTAGGTCGAGGCCCAGGGCCGCTTCGGGAGGGACGTTATGTGTGGAGTCGGTGAGAATGGGAGATTATTACAATCCTGCAATGCTCTTCCCCCCCCCCCTCCGCCAGGTGTTGTTTTCCCGCTCTTTTATAGTCTTATGAGACTATTTCCCTGGGCTCCAAGCTCGCTGCAGATGGGGACTGCAGCCAACAAATTAAAAGACGTTTGCTCCTGGGGAGGAAAGCCATGGCAAATCTAGAGGTTTTGGTTATGGTCCTTACATGGCATGGGTCCGGGTTACCTCGGGGACCACCTGCTGCTGGTGTCAACTCCCCTCCGCCCTGTGCGTTCCCACAGAGAGGGCCTCCTCAGGGTGCCTCCGGTCAGAGAATGCCGGCTGGTGGCCCCCAGGGGGAGGGCCTTCTCTGTGGGCGCTCCGGATTTATGGAACCAACTGCCGGTTGAGCTCCGGACGGCACCAGACCTTCGCTCCTTCCGGCGCGGGGTAAAGACCCATTTATTTGAACAAGCAGGCCTGGCCTGGCCTGATGGGGGACGTTAGGGTTTTTCATGGGTTTTTATACTGCTACTGTTTTTATCTGGGCAATTGTTTAATTCTCTTTTAGTTTTTGTATTTTCTATTTATATATGCCCTGTTCACCGCCCTGAGTCCTTCGGGAGAAGGGCGGTATATAAATTTAATAAAATAAATAAATAAATAAATAGACAGCACACTAAAAAGCAGTGACGTCACCCTGCCAACAAAAGTGCGTATAGTCAAGGCTATGGTCTTCCCAGTTGCAATGTATGGCTGTGAAAGTTGGACCATAAAAAACGGTGAGCGCCAAAGAATTCAGGCCTTTGAACTATGGTGCTGGAGAAGACTCCTGCGAGTCCCTTGGACTGCAAGGTGATCAAACCGGTCAGTCCTAGAGGAGATCAACCCTGACTGCTCTTTAGAAAGCCAGATCCTGAAGCTAAAACTCAAATTACTTTGGCCACCTAATGAGAAGGAAGGACTCACTAGAGAAGAGCCTAATGCTGGGAAAGATTGAGGGCAATAGAAGAAGGGGACGACAGAGAATGAGGTGGCTGGATGGAGTCACTGAAGCAGTAGGTGTGAGCTTAAATGGACACCAGAAGATGGTAGAGGACAGGAAGGCCTGGAGGAACATTGTCCATGGGGTCATGATGGGTCGGGCACGACTTTGCAGCTAACAACAACAAGGCACCTTGGCAACTTTAAGACTTGTGGACTTCAAGTCCCAGAATTCTTCAGCCAGCAAAGCTGTTATCATGTAATGAGAGACTGATAGGACGACTCATTATGACAGAAAGGTGTGATTGTTCAAGGCAGATCTATCTTACCTAAAAACTCCAGTCCTAAAGGTTCTCTGAAAGCTTTGGCAGCGATACTGTGAGCCATGAGGGAAACGCTGGGTTTTTATTTTTACAGAAGAGGATATTTGGTAAACTAAAGGTAAAGGTTCCCTCGCACATGCGTGCTAGTTGTTTCCAACTCTAGGGGCCGGTGCTCATCTCCCTTTCAAAGCCGAAGAGCCAGCGCTTGTCCGAGGACGTCTCCGTGGTCATGTGGCCGGCATGACTGGACGCCAAAGGCGCATGGAACGCTGTTACCTTCCCACCATAGTGGTCCCTATTTTTCTACTTGCATTTTTACGTGCTTTCGACCTGCTAGGTTGGCAGAAGCTAGGACGAGTAACAGGCGCTCACTCTTACGCGGCACTCGGGATTCGACCCGCCAAACTGCCGACCTGATCGACAAGCTCAGCGTCCTAATCCACTGAGGTTCAGTTTAAAATCCATGAAAAACTGCTTGCTTTTCCTAATTGGAAGCAAACTCCTCGTTAGCACTGGTGCTGCCAAAAAAAACCCAACAGGTTGAGATTTCAAGTTAGTACATTTCTGGATAGAAGTTCCATTCTGATATGGAAGCAGGTCCTCTCCTTTGAAAGATTAGTCAGGGGTAGGCAACCTCGGCTCTTTTATGACTCATGGACGTCAACTCCCAGAATTCCTGAGCCAGCCAAGCTGGCTCAGGAATTCTGGGAGTTGAAGTCCATGAGTCATAAAAGAGCCGAGGTTGCCTACCCCTGGACTAGGTCATAAGCAGAAATTCCATAGGTGTAGCTGTTGTGAGCTTTGCTGCTCTTATTCAAATGCCAAATTTACATCTGAGCTGATCCACTATAGAGCATGGACAGAGTGGGGAATTCACAATACTTTATCTTTTTTTTTCCCCCTCCTCATCAACCTGGAAAACTAATGTTGGGGAAGGAGCTTCTGCATGTGAAATTATCTGGAACAAATCTGACACGATAGTATGGTTTAAGGAAGCCTTTAATATGGTGCTGAAAAAACCAGTTGTATAAATTAGGTGAACTTTGTTTTTGGAATGCAATGCAAGAAACTTCAGAAGACGGGGGATCTGATGAAATTCCTCCGATGAATACAATATTAGGGCCAACTCGTATGCAAGTCGTCTCTTCAATCTAGAGATTTTTTTTTAAAAGATTTATTTCTTAAAGAAAGGCTTTTGTTTTGCGACGTACTGGTGGTTGCATCTTTGTTATTTCCTTCTTTACATCGGCTTGTCTTGGTTTTAATGCTTTCTATGAGTCACTCAGTCCTAGCAAGGAGGCAATGGCAAATCACTTCTGAAATCTTGCCAAGAAAACTTCAGGGACTTTTCCAGGCAGTTGCCAGGAGTCAACACTGACTCGAAGTGTTCCCCCTCCCCTTAAAAAAAAAGATCCATAGCAGCGTTTCTTCACCTTGGCAACTTGAAGAGGTGTGGAATTCAACTCCCCAAGTTGAGCCAAAAAGATGAACTGAACAGACTGTATGCTGCCCTCTAGCGGCCACAATAGATTACATGAAAGAAAATATTTATTATTTATTTATTATTTATTATTGGGACTTGTTTGCCGCCCTATCTCCCAAAGGACTCAGGGCGGCTAACAACAATAAAATACAATAATCCAAAAGTTAAAAAGAAATTAAATTAAATGGCCCCAGTAGAATAAATTAAAATTAAGTTAAAAATTAAAAACATAATTAAAATCTCTGTCAGTCCAGGTCAGCCTGATGGAAAAGGAGTATTTTTGAGGCCGCGGCGAAAGGACCGGAGATCCGGGGCCATCCGAAGCTCAAGGGGGAGTTGGTTCCATAGGGCTGGCGCTCCCACAGAGAAGGCCCTCCCCCTGGGGGTCGCCAGCCGACATTGTCTAGCCGACGGCACCCTGAGGAGGCCCTCTCTGTGTGAGCGCACTGGGCGATGGGAAGTCATTTCCGGCAGCAGATGGTCCTGCAAGTATCCCGGACCTAAGCCATGTAGGGCTTTAAAGGTAAGTACCAGCACCTTAAATCTCACCCGGAGGACAACCAATAACCAATGCAGCTCACGCAGGATGGGTGTAATATGGGAGTATCGGGATACTCCCATCACTACCCGCGCAGCCGCATTCTGCACCAGTTGAAGCCTCCGGGTGGTCTTCAAGGGCAGCCCCATGTAGAAAGCATTGCAGTAATCTAGATCTAGGAATTATCTTTTACATCTGATTTTGTCCCAACAGTAGTAAAAAAAAATTGAAACCTGCATCGCTCATAAAAGAGTTTAATCCAATCAAACTATCAGTCTTCCAGTGTTGACAACATGCCAAATTTTTAAATTTCTCTTGCTCGGCCTGATATTCAGGTGAGTGCATATTTCAGGAAAAACTGTAAGCTTGATTGCTATTTTAGGATTTCTGAATTGGGCCTTACCTTATAAAAGGTATTGCGTTTCTGTACCTTTTGAATGTTTCTTTACAGTCTTTGCACCATAGTCTTTGTTTTTAGTTTAAAATCTGTAGATTAAGAAAAAAGTAAGCTGCCTTTAAAATGAAAAAAGCTATATAGTAATTATTATTGCTCTTTTCCACAGAGTTCAGGGCAGAGTGAAAGGTATTCCTTCCTGAGGACCAGTGGCATGTCGGAGATCTTAATGATTACATGATGTCTGTCAACCTGCTGGATTTAATGAGTTGTAAGTGGAACTCAGGATACTATGCCCGTTGAACAGAGTTTAAACACAAATATGGTCCAACGTTGGCACTTCATTCATCCTGTTTTAGCATAGAATAATAGTAGTCCTCAGCTAACAACCATTTGTTTAGTGACCATTTGAAATTACAACAGCACTGAAAAAAATGACTTGCTACTGTTGCACTATCCCCACGGTCACGTGATGCCCTGTTGTGGGGCCACGTTGTCACTATTTGTAACCTTCCCAGCTGGTTTCCGACAAGCAGAGTTGATGGGGGAAGCCAGATTTGTCTAAATGACTGCCTGATTCACTTAACATCTGTGGCAAAAAGTTGTAAAATGGGGCAAAACTCACTTCCTTGCTTAGCAATTTAAATGTTGGGCTCAGTTGTGGTCATAAGTTGAGGGCTACCTGTACGTGGCGATCATAATTTTTCCCCTTGAGGCGAGATCAACTCCCACCTTCTGACCTTTTGTAAAGGCCTGAAGATCTGCCTCTGCCGGATGGCTTGGGACCCCAAGGGGGAAGCAACACACTGGAGGTGGTTGATGAATTAAGAGTCAACCCCACTTCCCGTCCTACGCATCCTGCTCCCTCCCTCACCTCACCTCACCATCTTTTTTTTTATTAAAGAGTTTTACAAAAAATTTTTACAATACATATCCCCAAAACCCACCTGCCCCAAACCACCCCCCTCCCCCCCACTTCCCAGAGCTGAATACAGGGTCATAGATATATTTTAACTAAAATTATCCATTATAAAATTAACCAAATTCATAATGTGCTTTAACTCTCCTTTAACATTGATACATTCAAATTATTAAAAACATAATAACTTCAACAAAAATTAATACTAATACTAAAATTAATAATCTAAAATCTACTCATAAGCTAAATGGAACTTTTTAGTCCCATATTTATTCTGAATATAGTCTATCCATCTCCTCCAAAGGCCTGAAGATCTGCCTCTGCCGGATGGCTTGGGACCCCAAGGGGGAAGCAACACACTGGAGGTGGTTGATGAATTAAGAGTCAACCCCACTTCCTGTCCTACGGCATCCTGCTCCCTCCCTCACCTCACCATCTTTTAACTATAATTTTATTTTGGATCTTAACTCCATTTTCATCATATTAAGCACATTTATCTTATGGCTTTAATGCTTTTAAGGGCTGTAAGCTGCCCGGAGTTGCTTCAAAAGGAGATAAAGTAAAGCAAATAAATTTAACAAATAAATAAAAATAAATAATCCAGTATAACTATTCTGTGCTGGAGTAGTATTTTGGTTCTTTCCAGCACTGACAGAAATCTCGTTCTCCTATGTAAATCTTAGGTAGTGTGTTATCCTTGGAGATAATTTTTAAAGACAAAATAGACGATTTCTCTCAAACGACAGTTCGGTTTTCAAAACACTATAAACATTTTGAACTCGGACACTTGTTGATATATTGCTGACCACCCTCCTGTCATCTGTAGACACCTCTTTTTTAAAAAAGTCAGTCAAGGGTATCTTCGTGAAGTCATTCAATCAGCCTGTTTTTGAAAAACTTATTTTTTTTCCCCAGGAAGAAACTGGTGGAGCATTGCTTTGATCGATATTTGTTAGTAAGCACTTTAAAGGCGATGTCAACCACTCTTTCAGGTAACTCGTGCTTCTAAAATACTTTAATACAACAGGATATATATATATATATATATATATATATATATATATATATATATATATATATATATATATATACATACACACACACACACATATACATATACATTACACACACACACACACACACACATATATATATATATATATATATATATATATATACACACACACACATATATATATATATATATATATATATATATATATATATATATATTATTCAGAAGAGAAATGGGAATGCCATGACTGTGCAGTGGACATGTTTTATAGATCTTCTGGATTTGGGCTAAATTAGCCTTTAGTTTGGAGAGAAGAGGCCAAGATCCCCAGGGGGAGAGCGTTCTCGGTGGGCGCACCAGTCCTTTGGAACCGCTTACCGGCTGAACTACGGATGGCCCCAGACCTTCGCTCCTTCCGGCGTGATCTAAAAACTTATCTATTCGAACAAGCCGGCCTGGTCTGATGGGTTTGGGGTTTTAACATTGTTTTTAACTAACTTACTACATTGGGCACAATCATTTAACTTTAAATCTTGTATCCTGTATTCTTATTTTTATTGCCCTGTACACCGCCCTGAGTCCTTCGGGAGAAGGGCGGTATATAAATCAAATAAATCAATAAAATAAATAAATACCGGATATCATGATTGATAAGTTTAGTCACAATGAAGCATGTCTTTAGAGCTACTTTAGAGGCTTGATTGGAGCAAGCATAAGAGAAAGAACGATAATTCCTTGTATTGTATCCAGGGAGTATTAATTTCCCGCCAAATGGGGGGGAAAATGTTGCAATTTTTCCCTACTTCAGTGCTGCAGGAGGAGCTGGTTTCTGTTGACGATGAACTGCAAGCATTGGAAATCCAGATTCAAGAACTTCTTGAACATCAGCAACAACTAATTCAAAAGAAGACCGTCTTGAAGAAGAAAATAAGACAGTTTTCCGACACAGAAAGCGGGAGCAGCAAAGAGACTGAATCAGCAACTGAGGACTGGAACAAAGAAGGTCAGAATCTTTCATGTTGCCATTTAAATCAAAACAGTGACCTAATCAACATTGCATTCAATATTCAAAAGATAATCACTGCTATTAAAGTGCAACGGCTGTTAATTTTATGTACATCTGTTTTTTTCAATCAAATGAGGTGAAAGCAGCATAGTTCCTTTACTGCATGATGTCCATAATCATACTTCATGCATAGTTCCGTCTCTTGTTGCTTCAATGAATTTAAATTTGGGGAAGATTCTTCACTGCTATATTAAGCTGTCGTGACATTTTGACACACAAATAACCACCAGTTTGATGGTGAAGAGCCTTGGTGGAGCAGTGGGCTAATGCCTCCTTAAGTAACACCAGCTGCCTGCAATTAGTGCAGGTTCGCATCCCACCAGGCTCAAGGTTGACTCAGCCTTCCATCCTTCCGAGGTAGGTAAAATGAGGACCCAGATTGTTGGGGGCAATTAAGCTGACTTTGTAATAATGCCACTTGGGTGTGTGTGTGTGAAAGCCCTAATAAGCAGGCATATACATAGAATGAAGGCTACTGCTAAGCTTGTAAGCCGCCCTGAGTCTTCAGAGAAGGGCGGGATATAAATGGAATTAAAATAAATAAATAAATTTAGTTCAAAAGAAGTTGGCCGTAGTTCACTTGACTTCATAGTTGACTTCAGAATGGTTTTTCAGAAAGGGCATGCTGGCTCTTCATTCTTGTTTCTGTTGCACAGTGAGTTTGTTGGTTGTAAAGGAGAGAAAAATGGAGGTGGAAAAGCAGGTAGTTCTACATCATCTTCTCTGGTTGAGGTTTTCCAACTGAGTGGTCTCAGTATGGTATTTTCAACTTAAGGTAAAGGTGCGTGCTAGTCGTTTCCAACTCTAGGGGCCGGTGCTCATCTCCGTTTCAAAGCTGAAGAGCCAGCACTTGTCCGAGGACGTCTCTGTGGTCATGTGGCCAGCATGACTAGACGCCAAAGGCGCACGGAATGCTGTTACCTTCCCACTGTAGTGGTCCCTATTCTTCTACTTGCATTTTTACGTGCTTCCGAACTGCTAGGTGGGCAGAAGCTGGGACAAGTAACAGGCGTTCTGTTACGCGGCACTCAGGATTCGACCCGCCAAACTGCCGACCTTCTGATCGACAAGCTCAGCGTCCTAACCCACTGAGCCACCGTGTCCCTTATTTTCGACTTAGAAAATGGAAAACTTATAAAATTTGGTTCATTGTTGCCCTTTTGCAGAAAAAGCCCTTTAACTGTCTTTCTATACTCCAACGAACCTCAAAGTTCTTTTTAAAATGTTCTTTTCACAGACTTTCCGTGGTCCACAAAGATTAGGGACCTGTTACAAAAGAGTTTTGGCCTCCAGACATTTAGGCCCTTGCAGCTGGAGGCAATTAATGCAACAATGGCTGGCAGAGATGTATTCCTTGTCATGCCTACTGGAGGGGGAAAGAGCCTATGTTATCAGTTGCCAGCAGAGGGCTCTCCTGGTAAGTACCTGGGCTTTGTAACTCAAGCAACTGTTGTTGGCTGAAGTCAGTAAGAAGTAATGGATTCATACTGTATAATGTTCTTAAAAGCCTTTCCCAACCTATAGCTCTTCAGACAACCTAGGACAAACATAAAATATTTTCTTTCCAAATAATTAACTTCCATCTGCTGATAGGATAGGTGTTAAGCCAGGGGTCTTCAAACCTGGCCCTTTTATGACTCGTGGACTTCAACTCCCAGAATTCGTCAGCCAGCTGGCTGAGGAATTCTGGGAGTTGAAGTCCACGAGTCATAAAAGGGCCAAGTTTGAAGACCCCTGTGTTAAGCAATTCTAGTGCAACAAGCCATTACAATATAGACACAGCAAAGCGCACTCCTTGTTAGCACTGATGATGTTACCTAGTTTGGGTAATGAAATGTCTGCAAAAAAACCACCAAACTTAGGCAGCATCAAGGACCCCTCAGCTTTCCTTCTGCAGCATTACATTTTTTTTTTGTTAAATGAAAATGTGCCAACAAAGAAAATGCATTTTTCCAGTGACTAATTCGTACAATTTTTTTTGTTCCAGGCTTCACACTTGTGATCTGTCCTCTCATCTCCCTTATGGAGGATCAGCTAATGATGTTGGAACAGCTGGGTATATCAGCAACTTTACTGAATGCTTCCAGTAGCAAGGTATGGCGAGGTGCCAAGATGACTACTTACCAGAGATGTTGGTTTTCGAAAACAGCAGCTCTAAGTGAATCAGAGCAATTGTGCTGATTAGAATGAGTCTTGCCACTAAAGCGGCATAGAAAAAAGAATATTATTGAAAAAGATCTACATGTTGATGCTACAGCAGACAGCATTGGATTTAACACTTAATTGAAAAGCCGAAGGTGCTTTTCCAAAAGGCACCTGGACTTTCTTGATTTTTTTCCCCCCCTTGAAAACGTTTCACTTCAGTTCTTCAGAATTGAAGAAGCTTCTTGAACGAGAAGTGAAACGTTTTCAAGGGGGGAAAAAAAAAAGAAAAGTTCAGTTGCCTTTTGGAAAAGCACCTTTGGGACAACCATGATTTGGATGATTGAGAATCTCCATAGACTTAATTGCAAAATTCCAACTTGGAAATAAGATCTCTCTTTATCTGGCAGGCAAATCAGAATTTATTTCTGTGGCCTTAGTGTCCCAGATAATCGAGAATCCAGAGGTGAAAAGTGCATCTTCTCCTTTGGGTTTTGATTTGGAATGGTTAGTGCTGAAAGTGTGAACTGTAAATAAGCTTTATGCAGGTTGTTCTCAACTTGCGACTATCTATTTGGCAACCGTTCAAAGTTACAACAGTGCTGAAAAATGTCCAGTCCTCGCATCAATAACATCACATCACTCCCATGATCAAGTGATCACAATGCGGGTGCTTGGCAAGCCGTTCACATTTACTACAGTTGCAGTATCCTGCAGTCACACGGTTGCAATGCGTGAGCTTTTTTTGCAGATTTCCAGCAAGAAACACCTGCTTGGAAGAATGGGTTCACACTTTAAACTACAGCATTTGGTTCACGGCCAAGACTTTGGTTAACAATCATAGTGGTTTTCTTAGTGAACATTATAAAAATGGTAGCCAAGTTGGGTCCAACTCAGCTTAAAACCCCAACAACTTAGAAAACTCCAGTCACAATTATGGGACTAATAAGCACAAATTGAGGACTGGTTGTAAAAGGGATGATTTATATCAATGATTCCTTGCATATGGGTAATGGAGAGAGCTCCTGGATAAAGCAGGAAAGTGGAACAAATAACTATTATGCATTGTAATGGTCCCAAACTCCTCAGCCAGCATGGCCAATTGTAAGTGGTGTTGACGATTGTTGGAATGAAGGACCACTTCTCTGAAATAGATACTTAAATTAGGTATTTTTGGTGGTGGGGGAAGCAGAACAGCATTTATCCTACTTGGATGAATATTTGGATTGCTGTTTAACACAGTGTGTTTCAAACAACTTTAGGGGGTGGATTTCAATCCATGCTGCCTGAGGAACACTGGGAGTTGAGGTCTGCCCATCTTAAAAGTTGCCAAGTTTGAAAAAACACTTTTTTAGCACATTGCCAATACATAGTGAGATGCATGATGCTCCTTTGTCCAGTTTTCCGCACCTCGGGAAGAACTGCAAGGTAAAACATTAGAAAACAATCTTTGCAAATGTTTGAGGTGGCTTTGTACCAAAATGTGCGACAAACTAATCCGTACTGAGTCAGGTCTTGCCATTTTCTAACTGACTTGAACAATCTTCTTTTCTTTCCCCCCCCCCCCCCAGGAACATGTGAAGTGGGTTCATGCTGAAATGCTGTCTCGCAACTCGCAGCTGAAGCTTCTTTATGTGACTCCAGAGAAGATAGCGAAAAGCAAGATGTTTATGTCAAAGCTAGAAAAAGCTTACCAAACAGGACAGCTGACCCGGATTGCCGTAGACGAAGTCCATTGCTGTAGCCAGTGGGGACATGACTTCAGACCTGGTATATCTACCCAGGAGAAACTTAATCCAAAGAGGAAGAATTGCTTTTTTTTTTCTCTGCTAGCAAATGAATTGCTGTTCTTCCCCTGTCCACGTTATCCTACACTTTTTATCTTAAGTTAGTGGTAGGGCGATTTTCCACTCAAAATAAAAATGTTGGCAACATTTTCAGAAATGCTTTTCCATTGCTTTCTGTTCTGTCCCAGCCTACGTGAGTCCTTGTTATGCTCACAAAGAGAAACCCCTCTTCCAAGAAACGCAAGAACCGCAAGAAAAAACCAACCCCTTTTATTCTCACAGACCTGAGTCAATGTCCAAGGCAAACAAACACAGTCCACAGAAACTCCATCCTCGACACAAACGGTTGCCTTCAACAACCAGCACCTCCCACACCTTCCCTTTTATAATTCAGCCAAGATGTGGCTTCCTAATGCCTTCTCCTTTGCCTTTGGAGCCACCCCATTGCATTCCTCTGTCCTCCTCACTTCTCTTACCTCCTCACTTCTCTTGCCTGCGCTTTCATGCATCCTGGATTTATCCCAGCTGTTCTTCATCACTGTGCAACTCAGGCTCCCAGCACAGCTGTGTCTCAGCCTGAGCGTGAGTAGAGGGGCCAGGCTCCTCATCCGACTGTAAGTCTTGGAGCTCCTCAGAGCCTTCCTCTGACTCTAATGTCACTCCAGGACCCTCCTCCTCCTCCTCCTCAGATTCCTCAGACTCAGCTGCTGGATCCACTGGCTGGCGAAGAATCACTGCACTTTCTTCTTCCTAGGGCTGACTGAGAGGGACTGGCCAAAGTCAACCAGCTGGCTTCGTGCCTAAGGCGAGACATGAACTCACAATCTCCTGATTTCTAGCTTTGTGCCTTAAATCTCTACACTCAACTTGGCCCACAATCAGTGTGATATAATGCATCATCTCTGCTCTTCTCTTACACATCCAGATTACAAGTTGCTTGGGATCTTGAAACGGCAGTTTCCCAATGCGCCATTGATTGGATTGACTGCAACTGCAACGGGACATGTGCTGCGTGATGCGCAGAACATCCTCTGTGTGCCAAAATGCATCACCTTCACAGCGTCCTTCAACCGACCCAATCTCTACTACGAGGTACTTCTGCTACATTAGTTTCCCCACCCCATTTCAAATTACTGAAATAGATCCTCATTTGCCTCTATATCTTCTGGAAAAGTGTCCAGGATTGCTGGAACTCAAATCTGGGAATCACTAATTTGTCCTTCCTTGTGCTTTCATTGCTGATATTTACTTAGAACAGTGTTTTAGATTTTTGGCAACTTCAAATTTTGTGGACTTTAATTCCCAGGATTCTAAAGCCATCCCACTGGCTGGAGAATTCTGGGAGTTGAAGTCCACCCATCTTAGTTGCCAAAGCTGAACAAATACTGACTTAGAACAGATGGCCTCAGCATTCCATACTGAGAGACTGTTTTTCATTTTAAATGTATGCAAGGCTTAGCTGACGTGAAGGGATTTTTGAATGCCTTTTGAAAAAGTTTTGAAATCATTTTAGGTTCGTCAGAAGCCATCGTCTGCTCAGAATTGCATTGAGGATATTGTGAAGCTCATCAATGGAAGATACAAAGGCCTTTCAGGTGAACAGTCTAAAGAATCCCTTCCGAGAATATGTTAGCATCTCTAAGAGATCACCACTGTTAGCCTCTTCCCACACCCTATTTGAGTACTGAGGACGTGTTCAAAATAGAGAATGTGTATTGTTTTGAATCTAACAAAAAAAACCACATTGCTTTCTTAAGAACTTGCTGTGGATTTGTGTGTGTGTGTGTGTGTGTGTGTGTGTGTGTGTGTGTGTGTGTGTGTGTTCTGGGTTTTGGCTGAAACAAAACTTCAGCAATGTGGATTGGTTTTAAAGGACAAGTAAGGGAATGCTGCCCCTTCCATCTTCCTAGGGCAAGAGTAGGCAACTTTGGCTCTTTTCTGACTCGTGGACTTCAACTCCCAGAATTCCTGAGCCAGCACAGCTGGCTCAGGAATTCTGGGAGTTGAAGTCCACGAGTCAGAAAAGAGCCAAGGTTGCCTACTCCTTTCCTAGGGCTTTCTCTCCCATCGGCTGCCACCACCAGTGTTCCATCATAGCAAATCCCACTGCTAGAGAATTCCTGAAAGCCTGGCACTCAGGCATACTTGCCATCGACAGGGACATAGACATAAACAACACCTACATGCTTTTCAAAAGAGACAATCAAAAAGCCAAAGAGGCTTAGCCCCGGGGTACTTGCGAGACCACCTGCTGCCATTGTCAACATCCCATTCGCCCGGTTCGCTCCCACAGAGTCGGCCTCCTCAGGGTGCCGTCGGCCAGGCAATGCCGGCTGGCGACTCCCAGGGGGAGAGCCTTCTCTGTGGGCGCGCCGACCCTCTGGAATGAATTACCCCCAGAGCTGCGGATGACCCCTGACCTTCAGTCCTTCCGCCGTGACCTGAAGACTTGGTTGTTCCAACAAGCGGATCTGGACTGACTACGGTTTTTAATTAGGTTTTTATCGGGTTTTTAAAATTGTCACGTAATTAATGTATTTATTGTTTAATTCTTTTTTAAAACTTTTCATCCTATGTTTTTTAATTTTTATTGTTGTGAGCCGCCCTGAGTCCTCAGGGAGAAGGGCGGCATATAAATTTAAATAAATAAATAAATAAACAGACCAAAACACCTTCTCGACAACAACCAGATGAGCACAGATTAGCACGAAGACTTAACAGTAGACAGTCAAGAAGCAAACAACACTCAATTAAAGAACTGCCAAATAGCTTAACGGTAAATAACCCAATCGAGGAATCACCAAGACAGGGCAAGCCAGTATTTTATAAAATGAGAGGAAACCTCATTCCCTACTAATACTGATGATGTTACCTAGTTGGGTAATGAAACGTCTTCAAGAAAACTACCAAAGCTCAGAAAGTACCGAGGACCCCACAGTTCAACCCTGAGCTACAAATATTCTATTGAAATCCCACTGACCTGCTTGCCTCTTATCTTATGTTTTCATCCTTCCCTCCCCTCCTCCTCCTCATCTACTGCCATCATGATCAAGAGAACCCCTAAACCACGGGTGTCAAACTCGATCGCGTAGCGTGACTTTTTTGCCTTTGTAGAGCCGGGGTGGGCGTGGCCTGTGCATGATACGTCCAGCCTGCGACGCTCCAGTTTGACACTCTTGCCCCTAAACCTTTGCTTTTTCCTGCTATTAAGCCTCCCTCCTTTAGGGACGCGGTGGCTCAGTGGGTTAGGATGCTGAGCTTGTCGATCAGAAGGTCGGCAGTTTGGCAGGTCGAATCCCGAGTGCTGCGTAACAGTGAGCGCCTGTTAATCCTCCTAGCTTCTGCCAACCTAGCAGTTCGAAAGCACGTAAAAATGCAAGTAGAAAAATAGGGACCACTACAGTGGAAAGGTAACAGCGTTCCGTGCGCCTTTGGTGCCTAGTCATGCCGGCCACATGACCACGGAGACGTCCTCGGACAAGCGCTGACTCTTCGGCTTTGAAATGGAGATGAGCACCGGCCCCTAGAGTCGGAAACGACTAGCACGCATGTGCGGGGGAATCTTTATCTTTTACCTTTTTAAGCCTCCCTTCAAAGGAAATCCTTCTCCCAGGAACAGCCAACATTTGGCCAATATCAGGAATAAAACTGCCCTTATGCATGTTTCAGTTCAAGCATAAATCACCCAATATCAACTGTTCTGTTCGCTGAATGATTACACACGGAACATGCCTATCCCTGCTGAATACCGCTAGTCTAAATGGGTTAAATAACTCTCTCTTTTGCCTATATTCTATTATGTTAAAGAGTCTTACTCATTTTGTTGATGCAGGAATTATCTACTGCTTTTCCCAGAAAGATGCTGAGCAAGTTACTATGAGTTTACAAAAACTGGGGATTAAAGCAGGTACTTACCATGCAAATATGGAGCCCAAAGATAAGAGCAGAGTTCACAAGCGGTGGTGTGCCAACGAAATCCAGGTGGAGTCTGTGATACAGAAATTTTTCCATTCAGCTGGGATGACTTAGTCCTGATTTCCGTTTGTCTTTTATGTTTCAGGTTGTGGTGGCCACGGTTGCTTTTGGCATGGGAATCGATAAGCCAGACGTGAGATTCGTCATACATCATTCCATGAGTAAATCCATGGAAAATTACTACCAAGAGAGTGGACGTGCAGGTATACTTAAGTGAGGACATATTCTGGGGAGAAATTAGTGTTTCTTTTCTGTGTGTGTGTGTGTGTGTGTGTGTGTATGTGTGTATGTGTGTGTATGTATGTACATACATACACACACACACAATTTTTTCCATACATACAATGATAGTTTTTCAACCAACGTGCTGTCTTGGGTTTACACGCTAATACATGTTTAATTCCTAATCCTTTCCTCCAGCCAATGGTAAAATAAATCCCAAGTTTGATAATAGTCCGTTTCTTCTTTTTCTTTCAGTCTCATAGTCGGTCTGTCCATCTCTGTGCATTCTAGTATCTTTTTAAAATTATTTCTTCATGTGATGGTATTCCTTCCATATTTCCAGTGTTGCGCAAATATAATTCTTGCCGCCAAGTCAAGTATAAGCTTTGTTTGTTAGTCTTTTTTGGCATTATACCTAATAAAAAAAGTTCAGGTTTAAAATCAACATGTTCTCCTAACATCGTTTCTAGCCAGGTATGTATCTTTTCCCAATAATTCTTTATCACATGTCCACCAAACAGGATAATATGTGTGTTTCTTAGCTGCGGGTGAAAGCGTGTGTGTGTGTATGTATGTATGTATCTGTGTTTGTTTGTTTTTTTAAAAAAAAAACTCATTCCAGGTCGGGATGACCAGAGAGCTGATTGCATCTTGTATTATGGCTTTGGTGACATATTCAGAATCAGCACTATGGTGGTGATGGAAAACGTGGGGCAACAGAAACTGTATGGCATGGTTTCCTACTGTCACGATATGGGAAGGCAAGTAGTTTTTTTGTTTTTTTTCCACGCGTGGGACTGAGAGATGTTCCTTGTGTTGCAATTACAGGTAGTCCTTGACCTACGACCGTGATTGAGCCCAGAATTTTGGTTGTAAATCACGACAGTCGTAAAGCTGTGGTCACCACATGACCAGACCTGATTTTACGCCTTTTTTTTTTTTGCGCTGGTGGTTAAGTACGGTAAATGCGGCAGTGTAACGTGAAGGCAGCAGTTGTTAAGCGAACCCAACATATGCCGAAGGGCAGTTTTTGCTGGGAACTAAAAGTAAAGACCAATTTCCAGCAGAAGTCTGGTAAATAAAGTCAGGTGGCTGTGGGACACTGCAAGCGGCTGTAAATGTGAGCCGGTTGCCAAGTGCCCCAAATGCAGTCCACTGGCCCTCGGGGGAAGGGCAGCTGTCAGAACTCCCAAAAACGAACACTAAGTCCCTTTTTTGGACCATTGTAACTTCAAACTATCGTTAAGTCACTGGTCGTAAATCAAGGACTCTCCGTACTATCCAAATGCTGCTGGTGATATAGAATTGATTCAGTTATAGACGTTCTGTTGTTTTATTAAAAAAGTAACCAGGTTGGCTGGCTGGCAGGAAATGTAGTGCTTTTAATACTGCCTTACTTGAATTTGTACCTGCCCTCCATATTGGTTTCTCTTTAAATTTATATCCCTTCGATGGTCATAACAATTATTCCTTAGCATGCTGGCTAGGGGATTCTGGGAGCTGAAGTTCAGACAGCTTAAAAAGGTTCAGAAACACGGCTCTAAAGATTGGTACAGATAGTCTTTGAGTTACGATCACAGTGCAGTCCCTCAGTATGACCGATCCGATTTTATGACTTTTTTTGCAGTATCTTAAGCCAACCCATTGTTTGCTACAGTGCAGTTTGGCCGAAAACTGGAAATAAGTGTGAGTTTTTGGCAAAAACCATTGTAAAACGCAGTCGTGTGACAAATGTTGCATTGTTTTAAAAAACCTTGTGAACCGCCCTGAGTCCTACGGGAGAAGGGCGGTATATAAGTTTAATAAAATAAAATAAAATAAATAAAATGCCGCCATGTTGCCGAACTGTCAAAAGTGTGTGGTCATGTGACTCCGGGGTAGGTGCTGACTATCAGAACTTCAGATCTGGGCTTGAAGTCTCTCTTTTTCAGGCAGGCCGTCACTTCAAACAGTTGCTCAAGTGATTGCTTATAAGTCAAAGACTATCTGTAGACTGTAGATGGTTGCTTGTATCGACCGATTGATTGCTTCTGACTGGTATTTCTGTTGCAGATGCCGCCGGGTCCAAATAGCTCATCACTTTGATGAGGCCTGGGATTCTGCCAGTTGTAATAAAATGTGCGATAACTGCTGCCAAGAAGAGAGTAAGTGGGAGAGCAGGAAAAAGAAAACCCAGAGAAGAGAATCGCTACCAAATTGGTTTTTCCCAAAGTGGAATTAATAAGAGCTTGAAGATGAAAGTGATAATTTGCATAGGCATAAGCTGGTCGTGAGTCATTGTTCCAGATTCCGAAATCCTTTTGTATATCTCTGCTTTAGTTCAGCCATGAGCGTAACGGTTCACCAAGCACAATTAGAGATTTTTAAGAATATCGTCAAACTTTCCTGCTGATAAAAGTTAGCGTAGCATAGCCTCCGTTCACAAATCAAATGAGTAAGTATTTCTCTGTCAGGGCTTTTTAAGGCATTTGCGTAATACGATTTGTTTGAATCACATGCAAATGAGAGAGGATAGCAGAAATATCTTAGGCACGAGTTATCTTTTTATACTCTTCCCAGTCTAATGTTTACTTACTCATATCTCACAAATGACAAGAGATTCATGTGATAATCACAGGTAACACCGTTCTTTCCCAAGTTGTAAACTGGTTATATCAAACGCCTTCGCTAATCTATAATTTCTTGAGATTTAATCGCTAAACTGAAACTCCTAATGTCTGGAGTACTTCTGCAGTATCTTCCTAATCAGCTTTTCTATCACTTTGGAAATCTGCCTGTCTGAGAATTGAGCAAGGGGTTTATGAGTTTAGTTAACCCCTTTTTTATGGTTCTTTTTTGCCTCTGAGTTCCTAATATACCAGAATTGGAATTAGAAAGCATCTCACATTCCTTACTCGTTCAACTGTCGTTTTCCTAACAGAACAATTCATCAGTGCAACAACTCGTCTCCAGAAATTGTGAATGCTCCAGCACCAGTAATTTTTTTAAAACTTATTTGTCTGAAATGGCATAGGGCTTCCTGCCTGAGCAGGGGCTGGACTAGAAGACCTCCAAAGTCTCTTCCAACTCTTGTTAATTCTGTTTTGTTCTAGATTAGCCATCAGTAGAGTCTTCCCAGAATCCTTTGTTTCAGTAGCTTGGAAACAAATGCTATTTCTTGGAGATATTCCATACTTGAGTCACAGTAATTTTGTCCAGATTAAATTGTATTGTCCATTGTCATGGGGAGGGGGAATGTGTTTTTTTTTTAATCTGGTGATTTTTCAGGGTTTCCCCCCCCCCCCAGATCTTCTGCAGGATGAGGCTTGGTACACAAATATGCACAGGCAGAATTTTTTTTACAGTTTCTATCTAAAATAGAAGTGGTCCTCGACTTACAAGCATTTGCTTAGTTCAAAGATACGACGTTACTAAAAAAAAAAGTTAGTTACAGCCTTTTCTTGCACTTACGGCTGTCACTGCATTCCCCATGATCAAATTTTGTGTGCTTGGCAGCCGGTGTGTAATGACAACAGCTGTAGCTCTTTATTTATTTATTTATTCTTTTTTAATCTTTAATTTCTATGTTTTTTAATTTTTTATTGTTGTGAGCCACCCTGAGTCCTTAGGGAGAAGGGCGGCATATAAATTTAATAAATAATAATAATAATAATCCCGGAATCATGTGAATGCCATTTGTGACCTTCCCAAGCAAAGTCAACGAAGGAAGCCAGATTCACATAACAGCCACATCATTCACTTAAATGTTTTTCCTTAACAACCATGGCAGAAAAGGTGGAAAACTGGGCGTGACTCACTGAACAACTGACCACTTAGCAACCAAAATTCTGGTCTCAATTGTGATGGTGGCAATTTGAGGACTCTGTATCCTTGAATCTGAAAGCAGCTCTCTTCGTAGCTGAGATTGAGAAGATTAAGAGGAACTATTTTCATCCATAGAAAATAACATAATAATATTCAGGAATCTGAAGGAATATTTAGAATCCTGGGCTCCTCAGGGAATATTTCTGTAACTTGCATCCTCCAGCTGTGTTAAAATCTAAAAAAAAAAATAGCCTTTTAGTTACCATTTCTTTTCCTCGGAGTACAGTTTAAAGTGTTTACCAGCAATTACGTGACTGGTTTGTGGAGGTGAACATTTAGGATGTTACTGATAGACTTGCATAGACTTTCTTTGGCAGGCAGGATTTGAATTAGGGATGCATAGTCTGAAGCCCTGAATCCATGGTCCCTAGAGCAGAGGTCCCCAGCCTTTTGGGTACCAGGGACCGGTTCTGTGGAGAGAGGTTTTTCCACGGACTGGAGGGGGCGTGGTTTTGTGTGCTGTCTGCATCCCACGGATGGGGCTTTGCTTGTTTGTGCGGACCAGTCACTGGCATGCTGCAGCCCTGTACTGGTCCACAGACCGGGGGTTGGGGACCCCTGCCCTAGAGCCTCTTTGATGCAGCTGATCACTGTATGAGAAATTAGAGGGATTTGGCCTGTCGACAAAGAGATCCTGTATTTCCAGATTTGTTTGGACCACTCTGCTGGGTGGATCCCTGATTTTTTGTCCTTTTCATTTTTTTGTTTTCCACGTACGTAGAAACATGGGAGTTGATTACCCAAAAGGTCCCATGTGTAGAGCAGAAACTGAATCCAATCACTGCTTTTTATCTTCCTTGCTTACCTTGGCAATAATATTTGCTCATGTGTGCTAATTCTCTCCTCTCAGCACTGGAGAAGATGGACGTGGCGGAGCACTGCAGGGAACTCATCATGATTCTAAAGCAAGTGGACCAAAGGAAGGAGAAATTCACTCCTCTGAAATTGATCGATGCTTGGCTAGGGAAAGGTCTCTCCAAACTGGGATTGGAGATTGCTGCTCCCAAACTTCCCCGTGGGGTACTGGAGAGAATCGTTGCCCATTTGATTCTGCAACAGTATCTGAAGTAAGTCCGACGGCTTTTTAAAACCTGCCCTTTCCCGTGCAACCCACATGCATTCTTCATCACCACAGTGCTTGTACCTCTTTCACCAATTGCTGGTTTTAGCAGTTGGTGCCTAATCTTAGTGCAGGGGTAGGCAACCTTGGCTGTTTTATGACTGGTGGACTTCAACTCCCAGAATTCCTGAGCCAACATGGCTCAGCATGGAAACCTCTCCCTTTCCCCTCAGCGTGGCTGGCTGAGGAATTCTGGGAGTTGAAGTCCACAAGTCATAAAAGAGCCAAGGTTGCCTACCCCTGACTTAGTGCATGTCCTGTAAACCTGCCTAAATCCTTCCTTTCAGTTAACAAAAGACTTTTGTCTTCCAGGGAAGACTTCAGCTTTACAGCCTTTGCCACAATATCCTATGTGAAAATAGGACCCAGAGCTAACCTTCTGAAAGATAAGGCTCATGTTATCACTATGCAAGGGATAGTGGGCACAAATAAAACTGCTAAGGTGAGACTGTTTTTCCCCCCTTCTTATTTTTTAACAGCATTATCCAGTAATTCTGTTTGTGGTATACTTCAGAGTTATTAATCTTCACTATAGAGAAGACGCGGTGGCTCAGTGGGTTAGGACGCTGAGCTTGTCAATCAGAAGATCGGCAGTTCGGCGGGTCGAATCCTGAGTGCCGCGTAGCAGAGTGAGCGCCTGTTACTCGTCCCAGCTTCTGCCAACCTAGCAGTTCGAAAGCACGTAAAAATGCAAGTAGAAAAATAGGGACCACTACAGTGGGAAGGTAACAGCATTCCGTGCGCCTTTGGCATCTAGTCATGCCGGCCACATGACCACGGAGACATCCTCAGACAAGCGCTGGCTCTTCGGCTTTGAAACGGAGATGAGCACCGGCCCCTAGAGTCGGAAACGACTAGCACACATGTGCGGGGGAACCTTTACCTTTACCTTATAGAGAAGTGCATTAGGATGTTAACTATTCATATCTTTGCGTGATTTATACCTGTTAAATGGTAGAGACAAATTGAAAAGACTCGTAGCTCTGCTGCCTTTCCAGGAATAGCGAGGGGATAATTTTGAATTCCGGAAGAGGCAGCTGCTTCTGCTTCGATTTGATTTCCCAAGACACTTTCTGTTAGTCTTGAATCTTCCAAGGGTAACAGAATTCAATGCGATTTGCATTTTGAGGTGGCTGTAGTTTTCCTTGTGCCCGTCAACTTGTAGCAAGAACTGCCTGTTTGAAAATTCTACCCTATACTCTCCTTTCCCCCCCCACCCTGAATGCGTGTGTAGCAGGGCTGGCTGAAAGGCTCTGCGGGAGCCTGCCCAAGGAGAAGGAAGCTCGGACAGCTGCTACCAGTTTTGGGCACGGCGGGCGTAGATCAGGCAGAAGGAAAGAAAAAGTTGGAAAGAAAGCTCAGGATATCCTGAGCGGAGACGAGAGAGAGAGAGAGGAGAGAGAAAGTTGCTGGGGATGCTAAATTCAGATTTTAACAATAAAGGAAAGGATATATTTTGAAGGCTTGCTATAGTATAAGCCAGGGGTAGGCAACCTTGGCTCTTTTATGACTCGTGGACTTCAAATCCCAGAATTCCTGAGCCAGCATGGCTCAGCATAGAAACCTCTCCCTTTCCCCTCAGCATGGCTGGCTCAGGAATTCTGGGAGTTGAAGTCCACAAGTCATGAAGAGGCCATAGTTTCCCTATGCTGGCTCAGGAATTCTGGGAGTTGCAGTCCACGAGTCATAAAAGAGCCAAGGTTGCCTACCCCTGGCCTAATCAAAGCAATGCCTTTTCCGTCCCTATGACATAACTCAAGAGAAAAGCAAAATATTGCCTTTTTTATGGGCCACCAAAACTTTCAGGGAGAAGACTCAGGAAAAGCACCACCCCTGTCAAGTTTGCGTTTGCTTTAATCTGTTAAAAATGGCTTCATCAACAGGCGAAATTTTCCCAACTATCCAGTCCAAGGACCCCAGGAAAGAAAATGAAGTTTACATCCCTAAACCAGGAAGGAGACTCTCCTTCAAAGGATCACGTTAAAGCAAAAAAAGTCAAACTTACGGCTAACAAAGAGGAAGATGAGCCTGTGATCGTAGATTAAGAAAATAGCTTTTGGGGACAACCTGCACATCTATGCACGTGGGAAGACAGGCCAGAGAGCCAGGAGAGAGAGAAAAAAACCTGGTTGGTGAAAACAGGCCACATATTGGTGACTGCTATCATCTGCTGCTTCCTGGCTACAAAGTCACGTTGGCAAAAGAAACTGCTTTCCTTACGTTTTTGAACATACCTACACCCTTATTCAGATTTTTATAAATACAGATGTAAAACCTGTGGTAATGGAACCGGAGCGTCTGAGGCAAGCGTTAAGAGGCCTGGCATATTGGAAAGTAAGCTTGTCTTCAAAAAAAAAAAAAAAAAGAAATGGCTTTTCAGAAAGGGAAGTTCCTCCTTGGCGCGAACTGTTCCAGTTTGCTGCTGAATTTTTTTTTTTAGAAAAAAAAGCCTTGAAATGCAAACTTTATATAATCGCTTCCCCTTGAAAAGTCCAGGGTGCAGAGTAATTCCTAAAAGCCGAGTGATCCAGTGATCGCGGATAAAAACTCAGTTCTGCTATCAATGTTCAAACCGAGAGCACAATGCAGCGTGTTTATTTTAGCTGCTCTCACTAGAAGACATAGCAGAGTGGATTTACGTCGAATAAAGTTTCCGATTTAAAAAGTGAAGAGAAACTGGGGAAGAACGCTTGAAAACTCTGGGTTCTGTTACTTAAAAGAGGCCCTTTCATCTGTACAAAAGGTCTGTGAACGTAGAATGCAGTTCCATTAGTACTGCTTCCTTTTTTTTACTCACATAATCAAAGGATCATGCAAATTCTCCATGTTGACGTTGTCTTGAAGATGTGATTGGTGTTGTACAAGCACTCAGGCTCCCTAATAACATAATCAAAGATAGTAATGTAACTGAGCTCAAAGTAGACCTTTGCTTTTTTCAATTCAACTGTTTGATGATGCTCTTAAATGAAGAAGCAACAAACGCCTTCAGGATTTAGAATCCATCTTGGCTTCTAAGTATAGAAATGATGCTTCAAAGCAAATGTGTACTGGAGCAGTGTCTGAACCCGGTCACTTTAATATCTGTTAAAAAATTTTTAATTGTGGCTTAAGTCTTAATACTTAGTCAATTAAAACCTTTATGTAATCTAATGTATTTTCCTTTTTAAAAAAAAAAACTACAATAGACGCCCTTTATTATTACATCAAAGGTATTATCCCCAGAATATGAAGAAGCTGCCTTGAAATTCTGAAAACTGTCCTAAAAGTTTAAAAGGAAAGTATAATTTAGAAACGTTTAGTTTAGAAAAGAGTTAGAACATAATGAGTATCTTGTGTAGAGCCTGGGGTCATATTTTTTGCAGAAAACTCTTGAGCATGTGAGGTTTGATTGTAAATGTTTAGGCCTGCTATAAAAAAAAACAAGACTACATCAATTCCCACTTTGTATTAAGCCATGATTTTGCACAATGTGAATTTACAACCTTGGGCAAATGTTGCTCCTTATTCAGCTATCATTTGCTAGGCTAGAGAAAGGCACGTCACATTCTAATGATCTCTCTATTTGATCTGTTTCTTACAACCAGTTTCTTTAGCCTGGTACCTTGGCGCATTAAAATGCTGCCATCAGACCTTTAGCTTCGTATTTTTTCTTGGCTGGGAAAAGTATAATCATAATAATTAAGGACACGTGCCTCAAATATGACTTGTATTTTCAGGAGAACCTCTGAAGCCCTTGGGCATTTTGGATCTGGAGGTTTAATCGCCACAATTTTATAAGAGGCCAGTAACACGCTTCAGATTTTAAATGTTCCTCTTGGCCATAAGGTTTAGGAACTCCTGTTCTCCAGCAAGTCCCTTTGTCTTCCATATTATTTCCAGCTTAGAAGAATGGATGCCTTTTCAATAAGATTTCCACTAGAAGCCTATCCTCACTTGTGGTCTTTTACAAATGCAAACCTCTGTGCTATAAATTAGGGTTCCCAGTGCTTGGGGTCCAACAGGCACACATCTGAACTTTTTTCACAGAGCACCAATTTGCAATCAAGCAAACACTAGACTATTTTTTTTTATTGAAAAGTTTTAAAATACAGTTTTCCTTTAAAAAAAACCCCCCTTCCCCCTCCCTGCTCCCCCCCTACCTCCCCCCTACCTCCCCCCCTCCCCCCCTCCCTCCTCCCCCCCCTACCTCCCCCCCTCCCCCCCGACTTCCCAGAGCTAAATACAAGGTATATATATATAAAAAAGCAATCATAAACAACCATATACTAACAACTATAAATTCTAAAATCCATCACTCTCTAGCTTATATAGGATAAAACAAACCTTAGCAATATTAAATATATATAAAATACTAGAATAAAAAAAGAAAAAAAAACGAAAGAAGACTTATTCGAATGCTACATAAAACTTCTTAACCCTATACTTGTTCTGGATAAACTCAATCCATTTTCTCCATTCCATAATATAACATTCTTGCGAATGATCTTTCAAATAGGCCGAAATCTTCGCCATCTCTGCCAGGTCGGAAACCTTTAAAGTCCATTCTTCTATGGTCGGCAGTTCCTCTTTCTTCCAATATTGACCTATCAAAAGTCTTGCTGCCGTAACTAAGTTCAACATCAACTTAGAGTCCACAACTGTAGCGTCAACAATTATTCCCAACAAAAAAAATTGCGGACAAAACTTTATCCTCCGTTTAAAAATCTTCTGCATATTCCACCAGACTTTTATCCAAAAAACCTTAACCTTCTTACATGTCCACCATATGTGAAAATATGTTGCATCTTCATCACCACACCTCCAACATTTAGGCTGGTAATTCGGATACATACTTGCAAGCTTTTTAGGATCTAAATGCCATCTATAAAACATTTTGTAAAAGTTCTCTCTTAGATTTTGAGCTTGAGTAAATTTTACATTCCTCACCCAAATCTTTTCCCACGTGTCCATTGTAATAACTTCCTGAATGTTTTGGGCCCATTTTATCATACAATCCTTAACAAGCTCTGTTTCTGAATCAATCTCTATCAATGCAAGATATATCCGTTTGATATGTGCTGGTCCCTGATTTCTAATTTGCTTTATCAAATTTTCATCAATCATTGCAAATCCATTTTTCTGGTCTTCTTTCCACCTGGCCCGTAACTGAATATATTGAAACCAAGTTTGAACAACCTTTTCTTCTCGCAAGAGGCTATATGATTTCAAACACCAAACATTCCTTTCCAGGCTTAAAATTTCCTTGTACGTAGTCACATCATGTTTGAAACCAGCATGTATATTTTCTATTGCGTGTTTTGGAATTGCCCACAATGGTATCTTGCTGCTTAACTTATGTCTATACTTCTTCCAAACTCTCAGCAATGCCTGTCTTAAAATATGCATCCTAAACACAGTATCTACCTTCTTATCATACAACAAATATGCATGCCAGCCAAACAACAAATCATGGCCCTCAAGATTTAATAACCTCGGTTGCGTCAAATTAATCCAATCGCTTATTCCTACTAATGCAGCAGCTTCATAATATAATTTAAAATTAGGCAATTTAAGGCCACCTCTCTCACGAGTATCCTGCATAATCTTAAGTTTAACTCGTGGCTTTTTCCCTGCCCAGACAAATTTATTAATACCACGCTAAAACACTAGACTATTAAATCTCCTATTCTCCATCCCTTTTTCATTTGCAGTGGACACATTTTTAATAATGTTGTGCAGTTCTCCAGTTTGATGTGCTAAATTGCCTGTGGGATATTCTTTCTGTTGAGAAATAAACTTCAGGCAGCAGGTTGGCTTTTCAGAGCATTCAATCTAATTATTTAAATAATTTTTTGTTGAGCATTTTACATTTCAGCTTTGAAGGACAGGGGTAGAGAGGTAGACACAGAGGCTATTAACAGCATTTGAAAATAAGTCAGCCATGACCCAGCTAGGATCAAGTTACACTTTTACTCCAGAATGTAAACCGTTCATGCCGTAAATTATTTTGCACGATAAAAGGGGTACTTTAAAATAAAAGAGAGTTTCTTTGGCTTTTCGTCAGATTCTGCATGCCTTTGAAAATTGGATTCGTCTAACTCAGCGTTTCCCAACCTTAGGAACTTGAAGATGCGTGGACTTCAACTCCCAGAATTCCCCAGCCAGCATAGCTGGCTGGGGAATTCTGGTAGTTGAAGTCCACGCATCTTCAAGTTCCTAAGGTTGGGAAACACTGGTCTAACTAAAAGTCCATCCCAGTTCAGGAAAATCCTTCTTGTCTCTTCAGAAAAAAAAAACAGTCACAGATATTGATTCTTTCCCCCCCCCAGATGCTTAATCGAAATAATCCTCAATATCGATATTTGGATCCAAAAGACTTTCGCCATAGCGGGAGAGATCCATCTGATTTAGAATCAAGTTTTCAAAGGTTTCTTCCAGGTCCGTTTCTCCTATCAGCACTGCTCCCAGCATTCGTCCGTTCTGCATCACCACTTTGATGTACTCCCGTCCTTTGGTGCACCTCAGCATCAATTCGTGGTCCAAGCCCAGGCCTTGAGCATTATATTTTCCCAGCAGCACCACCTAGACAAAACACCCCAAACCATAAAGTCTTGACATGTCTGAATTGTTAAACATTGTCTGAAATGACATAGGGCAGAGGTCCCCAGTTGCAATGTATGGCAGTGAAAGTTGGGCCATAAGAAAGGCTGAGCGCCAAAAAATTGAGGCCTTTGAACTCTGGTGCTGGAGAAGACTCCTGCGAGTCCCTTGGACTGCAAGGTGATCAAACCGGTCAGTCCTAGGGGAGATCAACCCTGACTGCTCTTTAGAAGGCCAGATCCTGAAGCTAAAACTCAAATCCTTTGGCCACCTAAAGCGAAGGAAGGACTCACTGGAGAAGAGCCTAATGCTGGGAAAGATCGAGGGCAAGAGAAGAAGGGGACGACAGAGAATGAGGTGGCTGGATGGAGTCACTGAAGCAGTAGGTGTGAGCTTCAATGGACTCCAGAAGATGGTAGAGGACAGGAAGGCCTGGAGGAATGTTGTCCATAGGGTCGCCATGGGTCGGACACGACTTCGCAGCTAACAACAACAACAACAGAGGTCCTCAACCTTTTGGGCACCAAGGACCGGTTCCGTGGAGACACGTTTTTCCACGGACCGGAGGGGGCGTAGTTTTGTGTGCTGCCTGCATCCCGCGGATGGGGCTTTGCTTGTTTGTGTGGACCGGTTGCTGGTATGCTGTGGCCCGGTACCGGTCCATGGACCAGGGTTTGGGGACCCCTGACAGGGTTTCCTGCTTGAGCAGGGGGTTGGATTACAAGACCCCCAAAGTCCCTTCCAACTCTTGTTCTGATACACAGGTAGTCCTCAAGCTACAACAGTTTGCTTAGTGACCATTCAAAGTTACAACAGCACTGAAAAAAGTGATGTATGACCGTTTTTCACAGTTACGACCTTTGGAGCATCCCCAGGATCACGTGATCAAGATTCAGAAGCTTGGCAACTGGTTCGTACTTATAACCGTTGCTGTGTTCCAAGGTCATGTGATCCCGTTTTGTGACCTTCTGACAAGCAAAATCAGTGGGGAAGCCAGATTCACTTAACAACCGTGTTACCAACTGCAGTGATTCATTTTTTACAACGGTGGCAAGAAACATCGTAAAATGGGGCAAAATTCACTTAACAGATGTCTCTCTTACAGAAATTTTGGGCTCAGTTGTGGTCGTACGTCGAGGACCACCTGTACGCCTAGTGTAAAAAAGCACAGAAAACACTACACCCATTACTGATTTCTTTTGGATCGACTGTGCAGAATAAGACTGTCTCCTGTACTTTTTTTTTTATAAAGGTCTTCTGCAGGGAAAGTAATTTCAAATATCAAAATATTTAACATCTGTCCAATCACACAGAACTTAATACTATGCATATTTTTAGTTCCTTGGATATTTAAAGACCATGACAAGCCTTTTTCAACTCATGTTCTGTGCACATCTGGGCCTGCTGCTATTAAAAACCAGACACGGCAATTTAGGAATTCAGTATGAAAATGCCATTATTTTAGTCACCAAGAATTTGGAACATTAAAGTGTCTTGGGCCAGATGCGTTAAAACGCCTTCTCAGAGGTTGCAGTTGGTAGCAAGTACTTATTTCTGCCCAAATTTGCATCTGCATTTAGAATTTAGAAAGAGGCCATTTAAGACATCAGATCCAACTTTTGCTCAGTGCAGGCTCCTAATTATACTATCCAGAGCAAACAGCTATCTAGTAGCAGTACACAAAACATTTTGGATTTGAAACTGCGCAAAACATCTACTTATGTTATTAAACCAGGGGTCTTCAAACTTGGCAACTTTAAGACTGGCTGGCTGAGCAATTCTGGGAGTTGAAGTCCACAACTCTTAAAGTTGCCAAGTTTGAAGACCCCTGCATTAAACGTTTCAAGCTCAGAATGGCTCCCTTTGAACTCGAAAGCATTATTCTGCCTTTTGGAAAATCCATTTAGAATTGAGTGTGGAATATTTTATATATCACTGCAATTCAGTTTGTGTAGGAGTGTAGGCCTACTCCTCCTTTGGCAATTGCATCCACTGTGCTGAGTAGAGTTTTCAAATGTTCCACAGTCAACAGAACTTTGCTGATCAGCTGCACAAGTATGGCTCTGATTTTTTGCAACACAAAGTCGTCAACTTCCACCCGGTGGTTAATCTTTTAGATTACAAGGTAGTCCTTGACTTACAACCGTAACGGAATCTGCCCATTATGGGCGTAAAGTCCTGGCAGTCATAAAGCAGGCCACCCACATCAGCAGCCCGATTTTAGGACCTTTTTTTGTGGCAGGCATTAAGCGAGCCCATTGTTTTCTCTGGGGCATTGTCATGAATTGAAGTCACACAACTGTAGGGTGCTACAAATGGCCAAAAATGTGGGCTGGTTGCCGAGTGACTGAAATGCGGTCATGTGACTGCAAGAACGAGACCGGCGATTGGAAACTGGCTTGTAAGTACACTATACGGTGGGAGGGGGATAATAACTTTCAACGGTCGCTAAGGAACTGGTCATCACCCAAGAAATAGCTTTGTGTGTTGCAAATGTGTAGTAATGGATGCCAATTCAATACACAACAGGTCATTAGCTCAGCTGGCATGAAATGAGGAGAGCATCATTTCTCTGGCCAAGGTTTTAAGCCAACGGGGTTACCTTGTAATTGAAAAACTTTGTAGAGTGAGCAAAGAGTTCAAAGCTGAAATCCGTATCTAGAGGTTCTCCTGAAGAATCGGCAGCCATACATTTTGCCGCGTACCATCCCATCTGGCGTGCCTGGGTCCAAAGCCTCATCTGAAACAGAAGCACAAAAACAAAACAGTTTCATCCCTATATGCAAATCGTTGCTTTGGAATTAAGAGCATGTAATTCTACAGCAGGGACGCGGTGGCTCAGTGGGTTAGGACGCTGAGCTTGTCGATCAGAAGGTCGGCAGTTTGGCAGGTCGAATCCCGAGTGCCGCGTAGCAGAGAGAGCGCCTGTTACTCCTCCCAGCTTCTGCCAACCTAGCAGTTTGAAAGCACGTAAAAATGCAAGTAGAAAAATAGGGACCACTACGGTGGGAAGGTAACAGCGTTCTGTGCGCCTTTGGTGTCTAGTCATATCAGCCACATGACCACGGAGACGTCCTCGGACAAGCGCTGGCTCTTCGGCTTTGAAACGGAGATGAGCACCGGCCCCTAGTCGGAAACGACTAGCACGCACACCTTTACCTTTAATTCTACAGCACAGTCCCATGGACTAAGTGTTTTCTGATGAAATCAGTCTATCAGAGCAACCTGGCCTAGGCCAAATATGGAATGGAGCATTCTGCTTTTGCTTTCGCCTTTCAGCCCCAATCTAGAAGCCTTCACGGGCAGACGCTACTGCGACAAACTATTTCTGTGTTAAATTTAAATTTACCGGCAAAGAATTAAATGGAGACTAGTATAGCTATTTCGAACTATTTAGCTCTCATCAGCTAGCTAGCCATACCCTTCTGAGATTCGAACCCGGGCCGCTTGCACGTTAGGCAGCTGTATTAACCTCTAGACTACAGGTTCTCGCTTTGTCAGCTGTACCCCGGGGGGGGGGAGATTAAGTGTTTTCCAATGAAAACCGTCTAACAGAGCTACCTGGTCTACCCAAATATAATAATAATAATAGTAATAATAATAATAATATAAAAATGATGATGATGATGATGATTTTAGAAGGAACCTTGGAGGTCATCTAGCCTAACCCCCTGCTCAGGCAGGAAACCCTATGCCATTTCAGACAAATGGCTGACCAGTCTCTTCTTAAAAACTTCCAGTGTTGGAGCATTCACCGCTTCTGGTGGCAGGTTGTTCCACTGGTTAATTGTTCTAACTGTCAGGAGGTTTCTCCTTAGTTCCAGGTTGCTTCTCTCCTTGGTTAGTTTCCATCCGTTGCTTCTTGTCCTGCCTTCGGGCGCTTTGGAGAATAGCTTGACTCCCTCTTCTTTGGGGCAGCCCCTCAGATATTGGAACTTCCGCTTACTAGTCCCATGGACTAGTTTAAAAACTTCTGCTCAAGAGTGCTCCTTCACAAGGGGGATTTGCAATAAATATTTGGAGCCTGACACGCTCCAGTGTTCCAGGTTACTGCAAAACCTTAATCTTATGGCTTTTATTTTATAAACACTACTGAACAGCCCCCCTTCATGGATTACTGCCTTGTCGTGGCGAAGGGGCTTGCGTAATTCAATGAAGCTATGAGCTATGCCGTGCAGGGCCACCCAAGACGGAAAGGTCATAGCAGAGAGTTCTGACAAAACGTGATCCACTGGAGAAGGAAATGGCAAACCACTCCAGTATCTTTGCCATGAAAACCCTATGGACAGTACCAAAAGGCAAAACGATATGACGCTGGAAGATGAGCCCCTCAGGTCGGAAGGCGTCCAATATGCTACTGGGGAAGAGCAGAGGGCTAGTACTAGTAGCGCCAGAAAGAATGAAGCGACTGGGCCAAAGCCGAAAGGACGCTCAGCTGTGGATATGTCTGGTGGTGAAAGGAAAGTCCGATGCTGTAAAGATTTTTTCTCCATAGGAACCTGGAATGTAAGGTCCATGAATCAAGGAAAGCTGGACGTGGTCAAACAAGAGATGACAAGACTAAACATCGACATCTTTGGTATCAGCGAACTAAAATGGACAGGAATGGGTGAATTTAATTCAGATGACCATCAGGTATACTACTGCGGGCAAGAATCCCTCAGAAGAAATGGAGTAGCCTTCATAGTCAATAAAAAAATAGGAAAAGCAATACTGGGATACAATCCTCAAAATGACAGAATGATTTCAGTTCGAATCCAAGGCAAACCATTCAATATCACAGTAGTCCAAGTCTATGCCCCAACCACCGGTGCTGAAGAGGATGAAATTGACCGGTTCTATGAAGCCCTACAGCACCTTATAGAACTAACACCCAAAAACGATGTCCTTATCGTCATGGGGGATTGGAATGCTAAAGTAGGAAGCCAAAAGATAACTGGAATAACAGGCAAGTTTGGCCTTGGAGTACAAAATGAAGCAGGGCACAGGCTGATAGAATTTTGTCAAGAGAATACGATGGTCATAGCAAACACTCTTTTCCAACAACCCAAGAGACGGCTTTACACATGGACATCACCAGACGGTCAACACAGAAATCAGATTGACTATATGCTCTGCAGCCAAAGATGGAAAAGCTCTATACAGTCAGTAAAAACAAGACCAGGAGCTGACTGTGGCTCAGACCATGAGCTTCTTGTTGCAAAGTTTAGGCTTAAATTAAAGAAAGTAGGGAAAAGTGCTAGGCCAGTCAGGTATGAATTAAATCATATCCCTGTTGAATATACAGTAGAGGTGACAAATAGATTTAAGGAATTAGATCTGATAGACAGAGTGCCTGAAGAACTATGGACAGAGGTTCGCAACATTGTACAACAGGTAGCAACCAAAACCATCCCAAAGAAAAAGAAATGCACGAAAGCAAAATGGCTGTCTGAGGAAGCTTTGCAAATAGCTGAGGAAAGGAGGGAAGCAAAAGGCAAGGGAGAAAAAGAAAGATATGCCCAATTAAATGCAGAATTCCAAAGAATAGCTAGAAGAGATAAGAATGCCTTCTTAAATGAACAATGCAAAGAAATAGAAGAAAACAATAGAATAGGGAGGACCAGAGATCTTTTCAAGAAAATTGGAGAGATGAAAGGAACGTTTCATGCAAAAATGGGCATGATAAAGGACCAAAATGGCAGGGACCTAACAGAGGCAGAAGAGATTAAGAAGAGGTGGCAAAATTACACAGAAGAACTATACAGGAATGAGCTTAACATCCCTGACAATCACAATGAGGTGGTCACTGACCTCGAGCCAGACATCCTAGAATGTGAAGTGAAGTGGGCCTTAGAAAAGCTGAGCAACAACAAAGCTAGTGGAGGTGACAGTATTCCAGCTGAGCTATTCAAAATCTTAAAAGACGATGCAGTAAAAGTGCTACACTCAATTTGCCAGCAAATTTGGAAAATTCAACAGTGGCCACAGGATTGGAAAAGATCAGTTTACATTCCAATTCCAAAGAAAGGCAGTGCCAAAGAATGTTCAAACTATCGCACCATTGCACTCATTTCTCATGCTAGTAAAGTTATGCTTAAAATTCTACAAGCTAGACTCCAGCAGTATGTGGATCAAGAACTACCAGAAGTACAGGCAGGATTTCGAAGAGGCAGAGGAACTAGAGACCAAATTGCTAACATACGCTGGATCATGGAGAAAGCTAGAGAGTTCCAGAAAAACATCTACTTCTGCTTCATAGACTATGCTAAAGCCTTTGATTGTGTGGATCATAACAAACTGTGGCAAGTCCTTAAAGAGATGGGCATACCAGACCATCTTATTTGTCTCTTGAGAAACCTATATGTGGGCCAAGAAGCAACAGTGAGAACTGGACATGGAACCACTGATTGGTTCAAAATTGGGAAAGGAGTCCGGCAAGGCTGTATACTGTCGCCTTGCCTATTTAATTTATATGCAGAGCACATCATGAGAAAGGCAGGGCTAGATGAATCAAAAGTTGGAATTAAGATTGCCGGAAGAAACATCAACAACCTAAGATATGCAGATGACACCACTCTAATGGCAGAAAGTGAAGAGGAACTAAAGAGCCTCTTGTTGCGAGTGAACAAGGAGAGTGCAAAACTTGGGCTGAAACTAAACATTAAGAAAACCAAGATCATGGCATCTGGCCCTCTCAATTCCTGGCAAATAGATGGGGAAGAAATGGAGGTAGTGACAGATTTTATTTTCCTGGGCTCCAAGATCACTGCAGATGGGGACTGTAGCCAAGAAATTAAAAGGCGCTTGCTCCTTGGGAGGAAAGCCATGGCAAATCTAGACAGCACACTAAAAAGCAGAGACATCACCCTGTCAACAAAAGTGCGTATAGTCAAGGCTATGGTCTTCCCAGTTGCAATGTATGGCAGTGAAAGCTGGACCATAAGAAAGGCTGAACACCAAAGAATTGAAGTCTTTGAACTCTGGTGCTGGAGAAGACTCCTGCGAGTCCCTTGGACTGCAAGGCGATCAAACCGGTCAGTCCTAGAGGAGATCAACCCTGACTGCTCTTTAGAAGGCCAGATCCTGAAGCTAAAACTCAAATACTTTGGCCATCTAATGAGAAGGAAGGACTCACTGGAGAAGAGCCTCATGCTGGGAAAGGTTGAGGGCAAGAGAAGAAGGGGACGACAGAGAATGAGGTGGCTGGATGGAGTCACTGAAGCAGTGGGTGTGAGCTTGAATGGACTCCGGAGGATGGTGGAGGACAGGAAGGCCTGGAGGAACGTTGTCCATAGCGTCGCGATGGGTCGGACACGACTTCGCAACTAACAACAACAACTGAACAGCCGGATGCTAAAAATTGAAAATGGAAGTCCAGACGTCTTACAGTTGCCAAGGCTGAGAAAGCACTGGTTAAGAAGGACAATAAATACATGGCTACACAAATGTATAACTAATACATGGGCTCCTCCCAACGTTATTCCCTCTGTAAGACACACAGATAGATCTCTTTAAGCCCAGAACACGTTACCATTAGTTTTACCTGCTGCCAAACAGGACTGGGTTCCCATGAGGTTGTGCAAATATCTCCTGCAGCGTAGATGTTCGGGAGAGAAGTATGCATATATCTGTCGACTTTTAGACCTCCATCTTCACCAAGCGCAAACTAAAACATTTCGGAGATGAATGAAAATTTCAGTGAAAAGAAAAAAAACACCAGCGGATATATCATTCCGCTCTTTTTGCACGATAGCTTTTTTTTTAAAAAAAGGCCTACTGTAGCTCATTCCCAATTATAATAATCTCGACACAAAAGATCTCCATGATTTGAACTGCTCTTGCCAGGAATACACTAGTCCTCGACCTATGACCATTTGTTTAATGATGGATGAAAAGTTATTAAGTTGACTCTGGACACATACATTGAATAAATAACAATCCTGGAAAAAGTGACTTAGGGCCCAACTTCAACGTTACAACCCTTTCACCATCCCTGCAATCATGGGATTTGGGTGTGAGGGAGGACGTGACATGGATTTTGTAACTTGTTAACTAATATAGTTACTTTGTATTTTAACTTAACTTATTTTCTCTCCTTTAAAATGATGTTCAGGCTCATTACAGACTGGAATGTAGGAATAGCTTTTAACATCCCTAAACTGAAAAGATGAACTGGGGGATCTCCAGATAAGAAATAGTTTGTTAGTATAAACTGGGGTCTGGTTTATCTCTTTCGTGAACTTTAAGCAACCTTTTTCCCTTACAATTTACGCCCCTTCTGACTGTCAGACCTCATTTCAGTGAACATGTGCGATATCATGGGATGCAAATATGTAACATGTTTGACTACGTGTAACTGATTTCCTATGCAAAGGGGGAGGTTACTTGTATCCTGTCCAATCAACTTTCCTTTTGGATTTTCTGTTGTGTTAACTATAAAAAATAAATGTAAGATGGGTCTTGAGCTTCTCCCTTTTCATAGGAAGATCCCACTTTATCAGGGTGTTCTAATGAACTGCTTTTAAATGATCTTCCGACTACGTTGCTTATTGGGAAGGTAAACTGAGGCAGAACCTAGGGCCAGATTTGGCTCTCAAGGTGCTTGGCAACCAGCTGACATTTATAATGATTGTAGGGTCTTGTAGTCATGTGACTGTGATTTGCAACCATCCCAGCCTGCATCAGATAAGAAAAATTAATGAGGAAAGCCAGATTTGCTTAATGACCGTGTGATTCGCTTAACAAACCGGTTGCAAAATTCCAGTCACAAACTAACAAAAAAAATCATGTGTATATTATTTTAAAAAGAAATTTGGGGGAGAGGGAACACCTGAAAGACCATGGGGCTTTGGGTATCAAAATAATCAAGTCTCTTTGGAAGACAAACTTTCAGTTATTTTCAGATACGAATCCTTACATTATTACCATCAAGGAATGGCTGAACGTTCGGCGTCACTCCAGTCGCGCTAACAATGAAGTCACAGCCATAAATCTTCCCATTGGTGAGTTCCACATAGACAGGCCAAAGCTCTGCAAGAATGAAATATTTAGGCATTAGATTGCATAATATTATATAGGGGATATGAAAATCAGCCAAGAAATCAGGGAAAAGGGAAAATGTATTCCTTCAATACGCCAAGGGTCTCCAAACTTGGCAACTTCAAGACTTGTGGACTTCCAATTCCCAGAATTCCCCAGCCGGCATGGCTGGCTGAGGAATTCTGGGAGTTGAAGTCCACAAGTCTTCAAGTTTGGAGACCCTTGGCATAGATGATCACTTGAAGCAGTTATGCTTATAAATTCTAGGCTTCTGGAGGAAGCTAATGCTGCTAAGAATATAATCATAATTCAGCAGTTCCAGGATGTGAGGTAGGAGTGAAAAATCTGGAAGATGTTGTAATGGTACTGTATGTGGGAATGACTTTTGGAGATGAGGGGTGGTAAAAGATAAGCTGTGTTGAGAATAATCGGATAAGGAGGGGGAAAGCAGAGCTGCATAATGGACAGAGAAAGAAGCTCAGAAAAGAGACGGTGGGAGATTTGCACTTTTAGACTTGCAAGGTTCAGTTAATGTAGCCTTAGAATAAAGTAGAGTTAGCTCAACTGGTACAGGAGCCTGATGGCTTGCGTGGTAAGGAAGCTGGGTGGGAGGTTAGCTATCCTGCGTCCGAGACTTGAGTTTTGCTGTGGGCTGGGTTAGTTCCTGTCCTTTGCTCCCAACTCCTGCCAGGGACAGCAAAGGAGGCCCCAACTGGGCATCCTCCGGGCAACCACGATGTCACTGGCCAATCCTTTCCACCCAGAAGCACCTCAGTGCTCCCGACATGTGTGCAGGTTATGTTTCCGGTATGATCTTGCTGCAAGGTTGACAGATGGCCACACAGCCTTGCATTGCAAGTCCCGCCCCTTTAGAATGTGCAGATAAAAGGGGGCGGAGCTGGCATCCCGATGCTCCATCTGTTACTTTGCCGATTTT
>NC_139515.1:80477695-80648948 GCF_947247035.1 Vipera ursinii | reverse complement strand
CCCTTCGGTCTGCGGAAAAACCTCTCTCCACGGAACAGGTACCAGTGCACAAAAGGTTGGGGGCAGATGCTCTAGGGACCCTGAGGATGCAATAGCCAAACCCCACTCTTCCCAAGTTTAGAATTGGGAATGAGGTTGAGAATTACAACAAAATTTCATTGATGCTTGTGACAAAAGGCAGGGCTTCAATTGTGGTTCCCATGTGAACTCTTTGTCTCTGCCTCTCTCTCTCTCTCACTCACTCACTCACACACACGCACGCACACTCTCCTGGTTTCATACTTGGGGAAACAACTTGGAATTGATCAAAGGATATCAGCACATTCACTATTATAGAAGCCTATCAATCATCTTCTAATTATACTGTATGTTCAAAACAACTGGATGCTACACAATAGCAAAAGGTTATAATATCTGTTGCCAAGGAGAAATTATTACCTATTCTACCATCCAAACTTACTTACACCAATTCCAGTGCAATGCCACCGTTTCCTACAATGGTTATTCTTTTAGCTTTCGCTAGATGTTTCTGGAATTCCTACATATGACAAAGAAAGATACTTATTAGCACAGAAAAAAAAATCTGCTAAGTCATCTCTAAACCAAAGCAAAATTCCACTGGTATCAATTAGAAACAGAGATGTCTAGAATTCAGATAATAATAATAATGATGATAATGATGATGATGATGTTGATGTGCTCAGGCATTCTGGAAAAAAGATAATACTATCTATTTTTCCCTATTTTAATTTTACTTCTTTAATTAGTTTTATTCTTTTAACATTTCTGAAATTATCCTAGAGACATTTGCCATTGAGTGAATTAAAAATATATTCCACCACTTCAAAAAAAATTCTATTTTAATAATCCTTCTATTTCATGGTCCTGAAATGGAGCTGCTGAGGAATTCTGGGAGTTGAAATCCATAAGTCATAAAAGGACCAAGTTTGAAGACCCCTGCTATAGACTTATCCAATATCAGCCAGCACCTGGAGAGGGCACGCTGGAAACAATATATATGAAACAATATCTTACCACTGCGCTGTCTGTATCTCGGATCCCCAGGACGTAAGGATTTCCTTCTGTAATCAGTTTTGGTTTTGCTCCAGCACACAAACAGAGTTTTTCAAAGGTATACTCCTGACCAGCTTTAGTGATGATCCTCTGCAACCACATTAAAAAATGAAAAACCAAAAGAAAGAATTAAAGCAAATTGTTTGTTCTGACATCAGGAACCAATGAAGACAAAGACTGGTAGTTTGTGCTACCGTGAAGCATTCAAGGAAAGTGAACTAACTATTTGTATTTCCAAAGTAATGCTGTGTATTATTATTAGATTTATTAGATTTATATCCCGCCTTTTCCCGAAGGACTCAGGGCGGTTTACAGGGCATTTTAAAATCATATCAATATAAGTACAAAGTTAAAAGAGAATTAAAAGATTAAATTATCCCTGAAAATAAAACCCCAGTTAAAATTCTCAGCCTGGGTCAGAGAGCTCAAAGAGCCAGGTCTTCATGTCTTTGCTTGGTATTCTTCTTTCTATGCTGAAGCATCTTGAAGTAAATGACCATAAATGCAGCAATGAAATATAAAATTAAACCTCGCATTAATACATTATACAGCAAAACAGTATTCAGTCAAACAGATTTGTTTTAAAAAGTGGGGGAAAGAGAAAATGCATTTATTCCAAGATTCCTACCAGGAAATCATGGTTAAAAAGGTGTGTTTTCATTAAGGGCCTAAAAGATGTTACTATTCTAATTTTCTTCAGCCAGTTGAGAAAACGTAAGGGGAGGTCCACACGGACAGAATTTTAGAACAGAATAGAATTCTTTATTGGCCAAGTGTGATTGGGACAAACAAGGAATTTGTCTGCCATGCAGGAGTTCTCAGCGTATATACTGTACAAACAACAAACTGACAAATCAGACTCTGCATAAATAAATAAAACTGAGTAGATAAATCTTCAGAACCTAGGTTACCTTCCACCAGTTTTCTTTGTAATGGATTGCTGAAAAGGAAAGCAACATTCAATATTATCAATGACAATCAAAAGATAAAGCTTTTCTTTACATGATCTTTGCTCTTCAGTTGCCTCACTGCAGACTGTATAACTTTAATATTGGGGTAGCGTTTTCCTAAGATGCTGTTTGCTTGTTCCTCAACATCAAATTCTTCTAAAGTTCGGGAAACCTGTTGAAGAAGTAGAATCGAGAGCTCAGTCGGGGTTCTTAATTTAGAACTTTTTTTTTCTGTGTGTGCATTTGAATCAGTTTTGACTCATGGTCAGGTCTTGCTAATTTTCTTACCTTCTTCTCAGGGCTAAGAGAAGATGACTAGTCTAAGGTCACCTGGCTGGATTTCTACATAAAGAACTCAAGAGTTTCCCTATTTCTAACCTGGTGTCTTAATCACCGCACCACAATGGCTTCCGTTTAAGATCCACTGACATACAAATACCCCAGAAACATATCTAAAAAGGCATAGTATTTACTAATTCATGTACGATGGTACTGATTAAATAAGGCATTTGGTTCCCCGGTCTACTTTTTTTTTCTTTAGCCCAAAAAAAGGAGAAATAAATCTGTCTTACCTGTTTGAAGTTCACCACTGCTTTTATAACAGGAGAAGCAGTAATTAAAAAAATATCATCAGAGGGAAACTCTGCAGCCAGCTTGTAAAAAATAAATAAAAATAAAGGAAGATATTGAGGTTATTGTTCGGGGGTATTTTGTGCTAAACGGCGTATCTGTCTATGATTAAACCAGAAAGCTGGCTATTGCTGTATGAATATTGGCATTTAAATTGTAGACCAACTAAAATCATGATGTCAGGCACAAGTAACCAGGAACAGGAATTTAGTTCAAAGCACTTCAGGTTTATTACATGCTACCTATACACAAGGGACGCGGTGGCTCAGTGGGTTAGGACACTGAGCTTGTCGATTAGAAGGCCAGCAGTTTGGCGGGTCGAATCCCGAGTGCCACGTAGCAGAGTGAGCGCCTGTTACTCATCCCGGATTCTGCCAACCAGGCAGTTCGAAAGCACGTAAAAATGCAAGTAGAAAAATAGGGACCACTACGGTGGGAAGGTAACAGCATTCCGTGCGCCTTTGGCGTCTAGTCATGCCGGCCACATGACCACGGAGACGTCCTTGGACAAGCGCTGGCTCTTCGGCTTTGAAATGGAGATGAGCAGTGGCCCCTAGAGTCAGAAACGACTAGCACACATGTGCGGGGGAACCTTTACCTTTACCTATATACACGAATCTGATCTTACTAATGGTCAAGGCGAATTGGACCTAGAGAAGAGTCAAAGGAATTCAAGGAAGGCTGGGCTTAGAACTTGTTACAACAGAGCCATTCCAAACTAATGACATTGGCCCTGTGCTCATCCTGGTCATCTCCTACACATGAAGAATTATCATCCTTGACCTTGCATGACATGAAGACGGCAAAATCTGTGGCATGGAGTTAATATAAGGCAGGGGTCTTCAAACCTGGCCCTTTTATGACTTGTGGACTTCAACTCCCAGAATTCCTCAGCCAGGCACCCTGGCTGAGGAATTCTGGGAGTTGAAGTCCACAAATCATAAAAGGGTCAAGTTTGAAGACCCCTGATATAAGGAGGCCACAATTAGTCCTCGACTTACGATCACAATTGAGCCCCAAATGTCTCTTGCTATGTGAGATATTTGTTAACTGAGTTTTGCCTCATTTTACGACCTTTCTTGCCACACTTGTTAAGCGGATCACTGCAGTTGTTGATCACGTGACCTGTGGGATGCTGCAATGGTTGTAAGTGTGAAAAACGGTCATAAGCAGTGGTGGGATTCAGCTGGTTCGCTAAATTTTGTTGAATTCGAAGAACCAGTGACATCAATGCCACTTCTGGAAGTCTGTTCTAGGCCTCCCAGGCCTAGAACGGTCCACAGGAAGTGCATTGATGTCACTTCTGGAAGTCCGTTCTAGGCCTCAGAGGCAGAGAACCAGATGTTAAAGTATTTGAATCCCACCACTGGTCATAAGCTACCCTTTTCAGCACTGTTGTGGCCATTAAACAAATTGCTGTAAGTGGAGGACTACCTGTATTGTATTTTCAGTCTGCAGAAATCGATATGGCCACTAGGTGGGAGCAGAGAGATGCAGAAAATGTCATCTTAATGGAGGGTTTTTCAAACTTGGCAACTTCAAGATGTGTGGACTTCAACTCCTAGAATTTCCCAGCATGCTTGGTAGCTGGGGTATTCTGGGAATTGAAGTCCACACATCTTTAAAGTTGCCAAGTTAACTGATCTAGTTGTGTGTGAGTGTGAGAGAGAAAGAATACTCCTCACAAGATGGAAAATGGCATTTCAATCTGATCTTTCTGATTCTTTTTCTCAGTTGCTTCATTCTCTTTTCATGGGATGGAAGAGAGTGACCCAATATAAAATACTGGATTTTTAATTTTGGAAGACTGGATAAAAAGTGTTGCCTTGTTCTTAGGAAATAAATTTCTAAACAGAATTAAAAGTGCATATAGTCAATGCTATGGTCTTCCCAGTTGCAATGTATGGCAGTGAAAGTTGGACCATAAGAAAGGCTGAGCGCCAAAGAATTGAGGCCTTTGAACTATGGTGCTGGAGAAGACTCCTGCGAGTCCCTTGGACTGCAAGGCGATCAAACCGGTCAGTCCTAGAGGAGATCAACCCTGACTGCTCTTTAGAAGGCCAGATCCTGAAGCTAAAACTCAAATACTTTGGCCACCTAATGAGAAGGAAGGACTGGAGAAGAGCCTAATGCTGGGAAAGGTTGAGGGCAAGAGAAGAAGGGGACGACAGAGAATGAGGTGGCTGGATGGAGTCACTGAAGCAGTAGGCGTGAGCTTAAATGGACTCCAGAAGATGGTAAAGGACAGGAAGGCCTGGAGGAACGTTGTCCATAGGGTCGCGATGGGTCGGACACGACTTCGCAGCTAACAACAACAACAAGCCACTGGGACCATTCTCCATAAATTTATGCATTTATTTACAAATTTATAATTTTCGATGGTAATCAAAATCCACAACAGATATGAACTTTTCACAGCAATTTAATACAACCCCTTTTCTCATAAGAGTGAGAAATGCAAATAACAATCTACAATATAGTCCAGGAAGTTGTTCTTGTTTGTCACTTGGACATAAATTGCCTGCAAAATATACAAAATATCAGTTGATTAAGCTGTCCCAGGACTTAACACAGAACAAAATCCTCGGTACGTCTTGCTCTCCACTACTAGCATGCTAAGTTTTTCCATTTTTTCCTAGACCAGGGGTAGGCAACCTTGGCTCTTTTATGACTCCCAGAATTCCTGGGAGTTGAAGTCCACGAGTCATAAAAGAACCCAAGGTTGCCTACCCCTGTCCTAGACCATAAAAAAACTTCATTTTTTTTTCTTTTTCTTTAATGACATCGTAAAAACAAACGAACTGGAATCCTTATCTTAGAATAGATTTGGAAGGGATCTTGTAGGTCATCTAGTCCAACTCCACCCACCCCTCCCAGACTCGCCCTGGGCGAGAACGACTTCGTGCAGCGGAGGTCACTGCTGGTTAATTTCATAGGGTGCAAAGGTGCTGGATCCCTACCTTTCCTACCTCTCCCCCCCTTTTTTAAAAATAAAATAAAATGAAAGCAAACATGGGGTACGAAGCAACCCGGAAACTGTCCGTGCGCTGACATCTTCACTTTTAACTCTATGAACCAATCAGGAAGTTCCCATCCCCAGGTAAAATACCCTAGTCAACGCAGAGGACAGAAATTTGCTACCGAGCGCATGCGCACAAACGCGCACGCCGTTAATGGCAAAGGACGAGAAGTTACCCGTTCGGCGCACGTTACTCCGGCGATCCCGCCTCCTACGATGAGGAAGCGGCTCCCGGAGACACCAGAGGCCGGACGCGAGGCGGAAGCCATGGCCGCGTCTGCCCCTTCCGCTACGATGCAGCTGGGCAACGTCAGACTCCCGTAGTAGCCCTGGCAAGGAATTGTGGCTACGGGATGCCGCGAAGGTCATATAGTCCCACTTGGCGTTTTTTTAATTTGTGCCAGGGGGCGTGGCCTAAGTGAAATAGGCGACTTTTCATTGTAACCTAGCGTTCAGAATATATCGTCTGTTTATGGAGCCAAACTTAAAAGGATGCTACATTACGGTCGGACTGTTTCTTCTTGGATGGGAGACCACTCGGAAATCCCATGTTGTAGAGTACATCGGGAGGCAGCCCTGGAAGAATACAGTGTCCAATCGCCCCTTTAAATTCTACCAAGAAAGCTGTACATACAGTTTATGCTTGTGAAGTCATCAGGAGTTCAGTTTGACTGCAAGGTAACAGAATAACAGAGTTGGAAGGGACCTTAGAGGTCTTCTAGTCCAACCCCCCCCCCTCCCCCGCTCAAGCAGGAGACCTTACCATTTCAGACAATTGGTTGTCCGATCTCTTCTTAAAAACTACCAGTGATGGAACACCCGCAACTTCTGAAGGCAAGCTGTTCCACTGATTAATTGCCTCACTATCAGGAATTTTTTTCTTAGTTCTAGGGTGGTTCTCTCCTTGATTAGTATCCATTTCTTCTTGTTCTACCTTCAAATGCTTTGGAGAATAGCTTGACTTCCTCTTCTTTGTGTCAACCCCTCCAATACTGGAAGACTGCTATCATGTCACTCCCTGGGCCTAGTCTTTCTTTTCATTAAACTAGAGACACCCGATTCCTGCAACAGTTCTTCATATATTTTAGCCTTCAGTCTCATCATCTTTGTTGCTCTTCTCTGCACTCTTTCTAGCGCCTCTACATCTTTTTTATTTCGTGGTGACCAAAACTGGATGCAGTATTCCAAGTGTAGTCTTACCAAGGCATTATAAAGTGTTATTAACACTTCAGATGATCAAGTGATTCTGAGCACACTGTGAAAACCTAAATTTAAGTGCCTCAAGATATGTTTTACAAACACCATCAGATGTCTCCTACCACAGTTTAGATCTCCCTCCTTGCAACAGCCTTTTGGGTTGCTGCAGGTTAGGCTGAAAAGTAGTTATTGGCACAAGACAGTAAGCTGTGATTTGTTAACCACAGTTGGCTTCCTTCACCCAACATGTTAAGCTATTACTTATAATTTACAATCCCACTTGCTGGCTTTGTGCAAAGTGCATATAAGCAAACAAAATGTGGTTGTTTAGCAAGCTTTGTTGATGGAATGGGGAATATTTAATTCTGGGACTCTCTAATCCAGACATGTCAAACTTGCGACGTCACGTGACGTCACGCAACATATCGGAGCCTTTTCGCCATTGCCAGCAATGGGGTGGGCGTGGCTTCCGGATGATGCGTCCGGCCCACGGGCTGGCAGTTTGACACCCCTGCTCTAATCTTATTCTTTCCAGGCTGCTAAACACAAGGTACCCACCAGATGGCAGAAGGAAGTTAGAATTTTCTCTTTACTGCCATCTTGTGATCATCCTAATTTTTGCAGCCCAGTATCTGGAGCTTGTGTGAAGAAGCTCAGTTACGGTAAGTTCTTATCTTCTGGTATTTTCTGATAATATGAATTGGACTCTCCATTTTCCATACATTTTTGAATCTCTTTTCTTACAGAATGGCTGGAAGCTTCAAAATCTGCAGGATGATGGGTTTAGTGTTGACAAACTACAGGAGCCTGTCCCCAAAATGTTTGCCTTGTGGACGTTTTAGAGCTGATTTTAGCGAGATCTTAGTCACCTTGGTCTAGCGCCGGGTTAGAAACTAGAAAACGGCAGGTTCTAATTCTGCATTAGGCACAAATGTCAACTGGGTGATTTTGGCCCACTCATTTTCTCTCAGTCCAAAGCCACCTCACACAGTTCTTGTTGTGGGGGAAAATAGAAGGAAGAAGAAGTATTAGGTATGTTTGCCAACTTAATTATTTATAAAAAATAAAGGTGTGATTAAAAGTATCTAAAAATAAAGCTGCTAGGCCTCTTCTAAGATACTATTATCTCGGGTCAGGAGGACTAAATACAATGGTGTGATGTTAAATCTGATATTGCAGATTTAAAATATTTATGAAGTCACAGCTCCATCCTGCTTTGTTCCCCATGTTTTAGGGAAGAGGAAGATTGATTATTCTGCAATAGCACTTCTCCTGTTTTATGGCAAAAGGGGAACAATTCTAAAATATAGAGATATCTCCAACTTATTTGTCATTGAGGATGAAATTTCCTGGACCTGCCATGTTCTGCCTGCCTGACTCTCTCTCACTCTCCCTCCCTCCCTCCCTCCCTCTCTCTCACTCTCTCATCTTTTTCTTTCTATCTATCTCTCTACATCTATCTACCTAGCTACCTACCTATCCATCCATCCATCATCTATTTCTGGTATAACAAAGCTTAAAACACTGTGGATTTTGAAAGAAGACTGTAGATTAGAGCAAACTGCAGAAATGGTTTGTCAAAATGATCAAAGGGCTAGAATGAAATTACTCTTGGAGAGAGAAAATTGAGATAATTTTCATCCCTTGTGATAACAATATTGTTCTTTTGTCGCTTCTGACTCTTTCTGATGCAATGGGCAACATTCCATCCGGATTGTCTATTAAGCAACTGCGGCTTTCTATTTTTGCAAGCTCCTGCCTTGCAAAAATGATAATAGCTAATCCACTTTTTTGTCTTTTGGTCTTTCTGAATTGCCTTTGCTTTTCCCAACCATTAGGGTCTTCTTCCATAAATTTCATCTTCATATTATGGGTCTAGAATAACTAGGCAACGGGATTCTTGCTCATTCATGTATTTTCATGATTCTTGCTTGCGCAAGTTATACTTCATCAAGGTCCTGATTGATTTGTTCAAAGAGCAGATTCTCCATATTTGTTTGTGCCTGGGAAGAAAAGTCAAAGGAAGGGACAACAATTAGCAGCCTTTTGGACAAAGCACAGACATTCAGCATTAACTCCACCCACACTCTAGTCCAGGGGTCTTCAAACTTGGCCCTTTTATGACTTGTGGACTTCAACTCCCAGAATTCCCCAGCCAGGCAAGCTGGCTGAGGAATTCTGAGGAAGTGCACAAGTCATAAAAGGGCCGAGTTTGAAGACCCCTGCTCTAGTCTTTGAATTTAGTAGATCACAAGGATCTACTAAAGCAGATCTTTGTGAGCAGGCTTCCTTGCTGAATGGAGATCTTTATGCTTTGCTTAAATGTACAGGTAATCCTTGCTTAATGCCTTACTTAATGACTGGGTGCTTAATGACCAAAGTTATGGTGTACACCCCCTTCCCCCCCAAAAAAGGTATGTTCCAGAGTTTTGATGGGAAAACAGAACACAGACAAACACATATACACACACAAACACACACATTGTGGTCACATCACCACATTTGGGGCTCTTTGCAAGAGGCTCAGTTTTATGTCTGGTTGTAGTGTGCTGCAGTCATGTGATTACAATACGTGATGGTTTTTCCTAGTTTCTGGTCTTTTTAGCCAGTTTCCAGCAAAAAAAAAACCACAGGAATGCAATGGCCTCCTTAACAATGGAGTTTGACTAGACGGAAGCAACCTAGAACTAAGGAGAAACTTCCTGGCAGTTAGAACAATTAATCAATGGAACAACCTGCCTCCAGAAGCTGTGAATGCTCCAACACTGGAAGTTTTTAAGAAGAGACTGGACAGCCATTTGTCTGAAATGGTATAGGGTTTCCTGCCTGAGCAGAGGGTTGGACTAGATGACCTCCAAGGTCCCTTCCAACTTTATTATTATGATTATGATTATGATAGATATAAGATAGATAGATAGATAGATAGATAGATAGATAGATAGATGATAGATAGATAGATAGATAGATAGATAGATAGATAGATAGATAGATAGATAGATAGATAGATGATGGAGAGAGAGAGAGAGATTGTTTGCTTTTCCATTTGATAACCTTAGGTGCTTTTCAGAATAAAACTATATTGGTGTCCAGCCTCTGTAAAATCCTGGAGAATATTTTTCTTTCTTTTCGTTTTTAAGAGGAAGAAGAGCTGACTGTGGTGGGAGGGGGAGAGCTTCTTGTTTTTCAGTGGGATGTACAAAGGGCAATAGTGCTGAACTCTTTTTACAGCTGTCCCCAAAATGTGGGCTGATCTTAGACTGATGCGATTTTGTGCACCTTTGCTTACGTTGAAAGAAAAAAATTCAGCTCCAGTCCAAGCCAGGAATAAGAAAATGGAGACTGCTTGAGGAAAAAAGGTCCAGTTTATTGAGTTGCCAGAAACCTCAGTGACACAGCATGTGTTTCTGGGGTGGCTGACAAAATGGAGATGGGAGTGGGTTTTTTTTATACCTTCTTGGGCTTTTGTGTTTGGAGTTGTTCCTGTTCCGGTGACCTTGTATTTGAGGCTCTTCCTGTTCCTGTACAATGAACTTTGACCTGAGGTTCAGTGTGCCCTTTTGGAATTCTAGTGGTGGTGGGTTAATCCTATTATGTTCTAAAGGTCATGTATTTAGATTTTGGGTGGGGAATGTAGATTTTTAGGGGTCTTTTGTTTTTCTAAACCCATCAGCTCCAAGCTTCCTGGCTCCAGTCTTTCTGAAAGGATTATCAAATCTGCATTTCTACAAAGCTGGCCTGCTGAGTTTCTGCTTGGGAGAGAAGTTTCTGCCTTTTAAGATTTTCTCCCATTATTTCTTTGGGAAATATGATATTCTGCTGTTACTTCTGTGTAAACAATGCAAACCCTGGACTGCATGTGGGTGGGGAAATCAATTCATCTCAATTCTTCCTATCACCCCCAAACGAAAAAATATATATAAGGAATTGGGTTATTAATCAAGCACCAAGATGGCTTTCTGTCCACAGCACTGTAACAAATTCATTGCTTGCCTGAAAGGGGACTTGACCTGTATCCCACACATTTGCTCTCCTTCCAGGTGCCTCTTAAACTGATCTGCCATATTTATTTCTTTATGGATTAAAAACAGCCCACTGCACTGCAGCCTTTATATGGAAATTCATATTTCTCCTTTTCTTTCTTTCTTTCTTTCTTTCTTTCTTTCTTTCTTTCTTTCTTTCTTTCTTTCTTTCTTTCTTTCTTCCTCTGCTTTACCTTTCCTGTGTTTTGTTGGGAATGAAAAGAGTTTCTGACAGTACTTTGCAGTGCTCAGAAAATGCATCTTTGAAAACAAATGGTGCAAATGGATTTAAATCCTTTGAAAGTAAGAGTCTGAGGCTTTGATATTAAAAGAACTGGAGCCCTTGGAAATTGCCTCAAATGCAAGAGAATCATGCAAGAACATAAGCAAACACATACACACACACACATTTAATTTTGGTAAGATGACAGTTTTCAGTCGGAAGACACAAAGAGACAGTTTAAAATAATCCAATCCTGGAATACTGCAATCATGTTCTGGGAAAGAAAATGGGAGTGAACACATCACTTTGCTAACAGAGGATACGACAGTTTGAGGCTCCAAAGAAAGATTAAACTTTTCATTTTGGTTAAGTCTTGTATCTCCAAATCCACTTTTTCTGGTCATGTCCAAACTCTCCCAGATCAGGTTGTCCTTCCTAGAATAGGAAACCAATGCCAATTAATCTTTTTCGTTTTTCCTTATGGCTCAGTACGTTCTCTATTAAAACATCCCATGAATACTGAAGTTCAAAGCCTGATAATTGTAATTGGATTTTTTTAAAAAAAGAAATGCCATAGTAATCTGGTTTTGTGTTATTAGAAATGAGGTGGCAATTTTCCCCCGAGTTATGGGTCACAGTGACCACAGTCCATTATTTTCTATTCTTTCAAATCCGGTGGGTGCATTAAAGAAATGCCACATCCAATCCACAAAGTAGCATTAAGTCCAGGACCTACCAAAAACGTGTGAAGTTTCAACCCATTGAAAAGATCACAAGCTGCATTAAGACTTCCAAGCCAGGATCTTAAGAAAAAGCCTCATTAATGAGTCATGATATACAGTATGTGACAAGAGGATGAGGCATGAAAAAAACAAAAACCAAATAACTAAACAGTATAAATCAGGCTGAGATCCCTGCTTTTAAATTCTATGGAGATTCCCAGTCATCCAGGTCATGGCTGCCCTAAAGGTTTAACTTAATCTGTGAATTAAAAAGGAGGGTGGTGGAGGAAAGTAGCTGAGGCCCTGCCGATTGGACCTCCATTGCATTTAAACTGCCCAGAGGTTGCTAGGAAGAGCTACAATCTGTGAGTTAAAAAAGGAGGAGGGTGGAGGAGGAAAGTAGCGGCCTGCACACTGTTAGGGTTGGCTGAGGAATTCTGGGAGTTGAAGTGCACAAGTCTTAAAGTTGCCAAGTTTGAAGACCCCTGCTCAAGAAAGTCCACTTGCCTCGTGAAGTGGACATGACTTTAAACTCATTTCAGGTTCAGTCAGAACTGTATTGATCACTAGCTCTCCATACTGTTGCATACTTCCAAGCATGCTGGATGTTGTGTAGAGTGGGTTTGTAATGGTCTTCACAGGAGTGTGAGTGCTTGCGTGTGTTAAAAAGCCAGGATGGTCACAAATGGCACGGTATAAAGTCACTGTATTTAACTTGGGTTGTAGATAGCTAAGGTATATTCTCACTCACAACTGCGTGCTGGCTGGGGGATTCTGGGAGTTGGAAGTCCACAGGTTTTCAAGTGGCCAACTTTGGAAAACACTGCTCTGAAGCAAGGTTTATGGCAGGGTTCTTCAAACTTGGCCCTTTTATGACTTGTGGACTTCAACTCCCAGAATTCCTCAGCCAGGCTGAGGAATTCTGGGAGTTGAAATCCACAAGCCATAAAAGGGCCAAGTTTGAAGAACCCTGGCTTATGGCTTAGCATTGTGTGGGGATCTGAATACAGTGTTTAATCTACCGTATTACATGAGCAAACCATTTCTTTTTTGTATTAGTGTTCCAATTTCTGTGGAGTGATAAAAGCAGTGTTGTGGTTCATCTGGCATTGTGATACAGGACATATAGAAAAGGCATGAGGCTTGCATCACAATCCTGCCTTTGTCGATGTGAACGTCCCCCGCCCTACAATTCAATCGCCAGCAAATGGAACAACTATCTGACTTAGGCAGCTTAAAAGTTTTCATACACAGAAAATCAGATTACAGAGCACAGCAGTGGCCATAATAATAAAATAACAAAGGTGGAAGGGACCTTGGAGATCTTCTAGTCCAATCCCATGTTCAAGCAGGAGATCCGATATCATTTGAAACAAGTGGTTGACTCATCTCTTTTCTTCTTCCAGTGATGGAGTCCTCACAATTTCTGAAGGCAAGCTGTTCCACTCATTAATTTCTTAATTTATTTCTAGGTTGATTCTCTCCTTGATTAGCGTCCATCCATTGCTGCTGCATCTTTTTTTAAAAAAAAAGTTTTATTGGTTTTTTACAATAACAGCCTTAGTGCCTGGTGTAAAGCGTGTTGTCTTGGTTGATAAATTTTTTTGGAAAAGAATATACAAGTAATAATAGTTAATAAACAATCAATAATTAATTTTTATATTTCCATAAGAATATCAATCTATAATATATTTCCTTGATCTTCTCTTCACCCAGTAGAATTCTCCTTTTACAACATTAAACAAGTACGGTATAATTTCTAATATTTGATATTTTCCATATTTAAATGATTAAATAAAAACATTTTCTTCTATAATTATACCAACAATAGTAGCGTCCATAGGTAGCATTTTTTTTTCTTATCAACTGGCATGCAGCTAACCTTTCTCCTGTCGGGTTTGGAGGGCTTTCCCCAGATCAAACAAAGCGATTGCCGTTGCTTCGTGATCACCCCTCCTTCACAGTCACCTCTCTGGGGTGACTTCGGACCCATCTAGGGTCACCCTGGCAGGGCGAAATTAGCCGCGGGGAGCAGAGATCCGTGGGGAGCAGAGATCTGTCATGGCGGCCATGCACTACGAGCGCAAACCGGAAGTCCATCCATTGCTTCTTGTTCTGCCTTCAGGTGCTTTGGAGAATTGGTTGTGGCAGCCCCTTACATATTGGAAGTCTGCTGTCATGTCACCCATAGTCCTTTTTATTAAGGCTAGACATACCCAATTCCTGCAACCATTTTCCATATGTTTTAGCCTCCAGTCACCAAATCACCTTTGTTGCTCTTCTCTTTCTAGAGTCTTAACATCTTTTTATATTGTGACCAAAACTGGATGCAGTGTTCCAAGTGTGGTCCAAGGTCATAGTGTGGTGGCATCAGATCTGCCATAATATCATAAATCATGTCTTTTATGAGATGATATAATTTGCCTCTTCTTTCCTCCTCTTACCTTGCAGTCAACCCTGAAGGAGAATAACATCTATGATTTTTTTTAAAAAAAATAAAAATAATCTCCAATAGGACTTTTTGACATTCGTTTTGATCAACGTATGGTACAGTACAACACGCAGTGTAGTAAGTATAGTAGTCTGTCATGGAAGCTGTAAATTCTAATTTCAACATTTTTAGAGGGTACTCAATAGGAAAGGCTACTCAAAACCTTTTATAAAGACATTTAAGGGTTTGGTTTTCTATTCTACACATTCCTTAAAATAATATTAGAAGGGTAAGAGTCCGTGATAAGGAAACGAGTACACACAACTTATAAAATTATACTTAGGGATGTAGCCTTCCTAATCCCAGATTCTGAAAACTGACAATTAGAGCTACATTTTCAAAAAGATGAAGAAACAAACAAATGGTTACGATGCAAACCATAGAGCAAAAAAGGGGCAACTTGCAAGGTACATGTAAAAACTGATCAATAGATGATGGTGTTCCTCATCTCCAGATCACAGAGCCAAAATATGTCTTACTAATTGCTACCTTTGCTGTCTATGCTTTTATTTCCCTTTGTTTCCCATTTTTATAAGGTATTCTGTAAACCCACTTTTTTTTTTACATACCCCCAATGCTTTGATGGCACCACTGTTTGCTTCTCTCACCCTGATCCCTGGAGTCTAAAAGGTACCCAAATCTGCACCACAGAAGAGATTTAAAAAGAACAGTTGTAACTCAAGGTTGAACTGTGGGGTCCTCGGTTTTCTCTCAGCTTGGTTGTTTTCTTGTAGACGTTTCATTACCCAACTAGGTAACATCATCAATGCCCTGTTAATGTTACCTGGTTGGGTGACTGGTGATCAAGTTCAGAGATGACCAAGGACCCCACAGGATACACTATCATAAAACCAATATAAAACTTGCTGTTGACTGCCTCTGGAATATTTTTTCGGAAGTTTCACTTTGCCAAACTACAGTATTTCCCTTTCATGTATAAAGGCTGGATCTCCTGCAATTTGCTTGTAAAAGGGAGTTCCTGAAATAACCCGATAGGAGACAAAAATTACAGCTCTCCCTGGTTTTTTTTCCAGAACGAAGTTTAAATACAAACTTAGCTAGAGATGATATAAAAGGTTATGGCAGCTCACGGTGCGGATGCCAAAAACTCATCCTGCTCTTCTTGGGTATCAAATCATACAACTTTTGGAGTAATGACAGGACGAGGGAAGAAAGTGTCTTTGTGATATATATCTGTATCTTCCCACCTGAAGAATGTAATTCTGATGATGGAAATGTAGAGGTTGGCAAAGAAGGCCAAGGTCCATATGAATGCTTGAATCTGACAGAAAACTGATTTCATCTCCTAGTAATCTGCAAACAGAGCATTTGTTAGAGTTATCCAATCTTGCTGCCCATAAAGGAAGGAAGCTCCCACGGAAATAAATCTTATTTATGCCCAATATTGACAGAACATTTATGGGCCTTTTTTAATCCAACTGGAATCACCTTGGCTGGCATTTAATAGAATCCCACCAGCACAACTTAATCGGGTATTGGAAAATGGAGGGGTTTTTTTTTCTAACTGAATGCGGAGCGGATGATTTCAGGGGATGGAAAAGGAAAGGGTGCAGAGAAGTCTACCTTTATTAGAAATTCTCTAATTCCAACTTTTCTTGTCCACAAGTCTTCTCCTCATCCTAGTGACCTTATATGCCTCTTTCTGCAAAGTTCAACAAGTGGGTTTCTGCTCTGACTTGCCTTGTTTAGGATTTTTTTTTGGGGGGGGAAGAGGGAGAGAGAGAGAAAGCTGAAATTAATTATCAGATGCATAGTGTGATCCTTTAGGAGAATTTTTAAAGGAGCATCTAAGTGCCTTAGTCTTTATTAGCAATAGCATTTAGACTTATATACTGCCCCATGGTGCTTTACAGCACTCTGTGGGTGGTTCACAATGCAGAAGCATTATTTGCATATTGCCCCTTACAAACTGGTTCCTCATTTTACCAGCCTGAAGGACAGAAGGCTGACTCAACATCGAGCTCCGTCAGGATCGAACTCCAGTCTGTGGGCAGAGTTTGTCCACAACAGTGCAGTTTAACCACTACGCCACCAGGTCTCCATTATTACCAGTAATAATGTCCACAATAAAATAAGAATAGAATAGAGTCGGAAGGGACCTTGGAGGTCTTCTAGTCGCCCTCCGGGTTGCCCTCTGGGTGAGATTCAAGGTGCTGGTCATGACCTATAAAGCTCTAAATGGCTTGGGTCCGGATTATCTAAGGGAACACCTGCTGCCGGCATCAACTTCCCATTGTCCTGTGCGCTCCCACAGGGAGGGCCTTCTCAGGGTGCCGGCAGTTAAGGAGTGCCGGTGGGTGATCCCCAGGGGGAGGGCATTCTCTGTGGGCGCGCCTGCCCTTTGGAATGATTTACCGGTGGAACTTTGGACCGCCCCCGATCTGCGTTCATTTCGCCGGGACCTGAAAACCTGGTTTTTTGATCTATCAGGCCTGGACTGAAGGGGTTTTAGCTTTTAATATTGTTTTAATTGTTGGGCTTAATTAATTTAATCTATTTTAATTTTATACTATTTTTATATTGTATTTTATGCTGCCCTGTAAACCGCCCTGAGTCCTTCGGGAATAGGGCGGTATAAAAATTTAATTAAATAAATAAAATAAATAAATAGTCCAGCCCCCCACTTAAGCAGGAGAACCTATAGCCTTGGTGGAGAACCTATGGCAGAGAGCCCACTCTGTGGGCACGTGCACCGTTGCCCCAGTCCTAGGCCTTCAGCTGGGTTTTATAAAACCTTTTCGCTTTAGGCCTCTGCCACCATGTGCAAAAAAAAAAAAAAGGTTCAATCAATCAATCGATTTCAACTTCTTGCAGGGAAAAAAAAAGAATTTCCTTAATGGCTCACTAGGAACAGTAGAAAGATATGTTCACCACCTTCAGTTACTTATGAAATAATAAAAGTGAGATAAAAATATAATAATAATAATAAATAATAATAATAATAATAATAATAATAATAATAATAATAATAATAATAATAATAGGAAAGGTTTCCCTGTTAGTCGTGTCCAACTTAAGGGGTGGTGCTTATCTCCGTTTCTTGGCTGAGGGAACCAGTTTTATCTGAAAACAATTTCCATGGTCATGTGGCCAGCATCGCTATAAGGCACACAAAATGCTCTTACTTTCCCACCAAAGTGGTACCTATTTATCTACTCACATTTGCATGCTTCTGAACTGCTAGCTGTGCAGGAGCTGGAGCAATTAACGGGAGCTCACTCTGTTCAGCAGCGTTCGGATCTTGAACCCAGGCTGTCAGCTCTCCAGCCGACAAACTCAGTGTGTTTAATTGCTGCGCCATCAGGCACCCTTTTCTAATAATAAATAATAATTATACCCAGTTCTGTGAATAGTAATAAATTGTGGCGTGTCTCATTCCTAAGTCCATATCCCTCAAATGGGAATGGGATGACTATTACTGGAATTCTAGAAAAAGACATTGAGGCTCAAAGAAGAGCATGTAAGCGAGCTTTTATCTATGGAGATTCTCAGTCATCCAGGTCATAGCGATCCCAAAGATGCTTTTTCACGAGGCGACTGGACTTTCCTGTTTTCCTGTGAAGACCTTTTGCTTGTCATCCAAGAAGCTTCAGAAGATGCATCATCATCTATCTCCAGTTTACAACACAGTCCTTTCAACAGTTCCAAGAAGGCTCCACACCCATTTGCACTACTCAGGTGACCCTGAGGACAGAGATAAACCACCAGGGTGGCCCCCAACGACTCTCTGAAAGAAGGCAAATGACCAGCTGTCTGGAAGGAGGATAAATCCTATCATTCCCCACCATCCAGTCAGTGCTGAAGAAGCTTCTTGGATGAGAAGCGAAAAGCCTTCATAGCAAAACAAGAAAGTCCAGTCGCCTCGTGAAAAAGCACCTTTGGACAAGCAAGTTTGTAGCTGAAAACCAAGTCTTTCACATGTACCCACCATTTCCTGCCGTGCAATACGTCTCCCATCACCCAGGGCAAATTTCGGAGGCACTTAAAGTTACCTAGAAAAGTGAGAATGGAACTCTGGAAGATAAGTAACACTGAAGTAGATCACCTGGGGGGGGTTGTTTTGTTTCTTTTTTTAAAAAAAACACCCATTAACACACAATTAGGCACTCTCAAAAGGGGGTGGGGTGGGGTGGAAATGAAATTCTTATTTATAATTCAAGAATTTCAGCAGGATGCAAGAACGCCAAATAGTTCTGCGCTACCCGCACACGGTGTTGCGAACCAGCACCCCTATTGTTAGGCAAGCCTTTTGCATTTCAAGAAGAGAAGAAAAAGTTGAGCCATCAATTAGCATTTAAAACGATTCATCTCACCCTGAGATTTGAGTTCCCCTTTGTTGGCTTTTGAGATCCACGCAGGAGGTAATGACTTTCAAGAAGCAGATTGCTCAGATGTGAGGGATGCGTGAAAGAGAACAATGCGAGTTTTCTGACCCCAAAGATCCGGTTTATCTTTCTCTTGGGGCTAAAAGAGATCTGTTCAGCTCAATTGGGTATGACGGAGAGGGTTATTGTTCTTGGAAATCTATACAGATGGTCTAAGAGGGCTTTGACTAGAGTCCATAAGGTAATGTTTCTCCATCTTGGCATCTTTAAGATATATATGGACTTCAACTCCCAGAATTCCCCAGCCAGCATAGCTGGCTAGGGAATTCTGGGCGTTGAAGTCCATACATCTTAAAGATGCCAAGATGGAGAAAGACTGCCCTAGAATATATTACTCCCAACCTCAGTTTGCAAGGATTCAGACTTTCAAGAACTACAGACCAGAATCCCAAAATTGCCCAACCAGAGAACAGAACAAAACAGGGAGGTGGGCTAAGAATGAAAAAAAAAGCATGAAAGCTTTCCCCTTGCATTTATTTTCAAGGATCTGAGTGAATGGAGGCAATGGGGAATATTTTTCCTTGCATTCTTCACAAGCAATAAGGGAGCACGAGCCTCGATAGTCTAATAAAGGTCACCTTATGTACATTCCACTCTATCCTTGCTAGTGCAGAGGGTCACAGGGGCTCAGCGGTTAAGACGCTGGGATTGTCGGCTGGGAAGCCGGCAGCCCAGGTTCGAGTCCTGAGCACCAAGTGAAGGGTGAGCTCCTGTCTTCTCCCCAGCTCCTGCCAAGGAGTTTGAAAGCTGGCAAATGCAAGTAGATAAATAGGTACCACTATGGTGGGAAGTTAATAATGCTACGTGATGTCATGCTGGCCACATGAGCCCAGGAATGTGTTCGTACAGCGCTGGCTCCATGGCCTTGAAATGGAGATGAGCACCACCGCTTGAGAGTTGGCAACGACTAGGGAATAAAATCCTTTTTTTTTTTTAAACCTCGCTAGTGCCCCCATTTGTAGTGTTAAAAGAAAATGCTGGTTCTTTACAAGCTAAGTCAGTGAGCAAGAGCGATTCAACCTAGAAATAAGGGGAAATTTTCTGATAGTGAGAACAATCACTGGAAGGTTTCAAGAGTCCCTCGGGAGAAGGGCGGTATATAAAAATAAATAAATAAATAAATAAATAAATAAATAAATAAACAAATAAACAAATAAATAAATAAGAAGAAATTGGACTACCAGCTGACAGAAATGGCATAGGCCAGGGTCTCCTGCTTGGGCGGGGGGTTGGACTAGATGACCTACAAGGTCCCTTCCCTTCCCTTCTGTTCTAACAGCACAGGACACATGCTTGAAACGGAGGTAGAATTTATTCAACAACAAAAATGAACAGCATAGCAGTGGAAGACGGCATGTTTAACAACAACAACAATAATAGAGTTGGAAGGGACCTTGGAGGTCTTCTAGTCCAACCCCCTGCTCAGGCAGGAAACTCTCTTCTTAAAAACTTCCAGTGTTGGAGCATTCACAACTTCTGGAGGCAGGTTGTCCCACTGATTAATTCTTCTAACCGTCAGGAAGTTTCTCCGTAGTTCTAGGTTGCTTTCTCTCTTTGGAAATATTTATAGAAAAGTTTAAGCTTTGTTCGTAAAGCGCTCTATGCATTTATCCAAGCACTTGGTCTGTCACAAAGCTGATATTTTAATTCCAGAGATTCTAAGCTGCTTTTGTCTTGCTGTGTCTGTAGTTATTTATGTGTCTGATAATGTGCAAGCAAGATTTGGATTCTGTCTAAGAGCAAAAAAAGATATTTTTATTTCCTTCGCTCATCACGCAAAGAATTTTCCTTTCCAACAGTTTTATTATGCCCTTTCCCCTGAATTGCCTCGTTTCCTGAATATTGCACCTACCTTCTCATTTTAATTTGAGCCATTTTAAAGGGAAGTCATTTTTGTAGGGTACGTGTTCACTGCAAAGTGGCATAAATTCTGCCTTTTATGAATATGTCTCAGTTCAGAGGTTATAAATTTGGCTTTGAAATTTTCAGCTGTATTAAATGGATTCTCGCCTTCTCCCTCTTTCTCATTTCATAAATTTATAAATTGTGCTCTCCAGTTATTGGACATGTACTGTATCCTACCTGCTTTACAGCCAGGAGGGAATATAATCCCATCACTAAGAAATGATGAATCATAGAATCATAGGGCTGGAAGGGTTAACAGAAATAACAGAGTTGGAAGGGACCTTGGAGGTCATCTAGTCCAACCCCTTGCTCAAGCAGGAAACCCTATACCATTCCAGACAAGTGGCTGTCCAGTCTCTTCTTAAAAGCCTCCAGTGATGGAGCACCCACAGCTCCCGAAAGCAAGCCATTCCACTAGTTGTTTGTTCTCACTATTAGGAAGTTTCTCCTTAGTTCTAGTTTGCTTCTCTCCTTGATTACTTTCCATCTTGTTCCTTGCCTTCTGGTGCTTTGGAAAATAAGTTGACACCCTCTTCTTTGTGGCAGCCCTTCAAATACTGGAATGCTGCTATCATGTCACCCCTAGTCCTTTTTTCCCTTAGACTAGACTGCAACCGCTCTTCATATGTTTTATTTATTTATTTATTTATTTATTTATTTATTTATTTATTTATTTATTTATTTATTTGATTTGATTTGTATACCGCCCTTCTCCCGAAGGACTCAGGTCGGTGAACAGGGACGTAAATATCAAAATACCCCAAAATACAGAAATTAAAAACAAATTAAACCCTAGTGCCCAAATGCAGAAAATAAATTACATTAAAACAATAATTAAAACAAAACCCATCAAACCAGGCCGGCTTGTACAAACAAATAGGTTTTTAGGTTGCGTCGTAAGGAGCGAAGGTCGGGAGCCATCCGGAGCTCAACCGGTAAACGGTTCCACAGGTCAGGCGCAACCACAGAGAACACCCTCCCCCTGGGGGTCACCAGACGGCATTCTCCGAACGACGGCACCCTGAGGAGGCCCTCTCTGTGGGAGCGCACTGGGCGGAGGGAAGTTTTAGTCTCTAGGCCCTGTATCATCTTAGTTCAGTGGTGGCGAACCTTTCAGAGACCGAGTGCCCAAACTGCAATCCAAAACCCACTTATTTATTCCTAGGTGCCAGCTGGGCGTGGCCCACTGGGTGGGTGTGGCTGTGGTGGTCATGGCAGATTGGGTGGGTGTGGCCAAGGTAGGTGTGGTCACCTCAATGTTGTTCGTGGGGAGGGACACCTGTGGGGGCTGGGCAGGGTTGGGGGAGCTCCAGGAGGTCTCTGGCAGGTAGGGCGGTAGGCAGGAGACTCATCCTGTGGGGTGAGGCGAGGCAGGGTAGGGGTGCCATTGCCAAGGGGCAAGACAAGGGCTGGGGCAGCTGCTGCCTGACACCATCGGCCCCCGCACACAGAGGCCAGCGAGCTCATGGGGGCTAACGGTGTCCGTCAGAAGCCACAGCCTGCCGGCCCCTCGACAGGCGCACTCTGGGGCTCCGCAGCCCATCGCCAGCAGTTCAAAGAAGCCGCCTCTGAGATGGATGGTCAGCCAACTGCTGAGGAGGTGATGCAGTGGGTCATGCCTGGGAAAAGGAGAGCATGCGAGGCCAGGAGGGACAGGATGGGGGGGTGAGAGAAACCAGCTGTGCCGGGATGCATTCACCTACGTGGGATCTCGGCGAATTAGCAGGCAGCTGGTTGAAGAGGGACAGTTGCCACCTCCGGGGCATGGCGCAGGTGCCCACAGAGAGGGCTCTGAGTGCTGCCTCTGGCACCCGTTCCATAGGTTCGCCACCACTGTCTTAGTTGCTCTTCTCTGCACTTCCAGAGTTTCCACATCTTTTTTTTTTTTGTAATGAAGTGTCCAAAACGGGATGCAGTATTCCAGCTGTGGCCTTACTGAGGTTTTGTGAAGTGGTACTAATATTTGACGTGAGCTTGATTCTCTTCCTCCCTTTATGCAACCTTGCATAAACTGTTTTAACTGGAGGTCTTCTAATCCAACCCCCTTCCCAAGGCAGGAATCCTTAGTGCATGCTGGACAAACGGCTGTCCAATCTTTTCTTGAAGACCCCCAATAACTGAGCACCTACAACACCAGGACACAATTTGTATTTTTTAACCCGGACGGGGGAGAGGATCGTCTCTTTGCCTGCTTTCTGGTTATTATTTCACATTCCATTTCTACCTGATCAGTTATGCCAGGGTTCCTGTTTCGGAAAGAGCGCGCCCAAAGCTGTTTAGAAAACCATTTCACACAATATATTGTTGAAGGAAAAATCTTCACCAGGGTCCAGTCCAAGCCGGGAATGAACGAAATGGAGAGTGCTTTAGAAAGAAGGTTGTAGTTTATTGAAGAGGAGAGCCAGACAGAAAGATGGCTCTGGGGAAACTGACCACATTTGCAGGGTGTGGTGGGTTTTTATACCTTCTTGGGCTTTTCTTTGGAGTTGTTCCTGTGGCATGAACTTTGACCTGAGTCTGAGTGGGCCTTTCTGGTATTCTGATGGTGGTGGGTTAATCCTATTATGTCCCAAAGGTCATGTCCTGCTTCCCTGGGGCTGTGGCTGATGAGCGTTGTATGGTGTGAGGGATTCTTGATTCTAGAGATCTTTATCTTTCTAAAAAAAAGGTAAAGGTAAAGGTTCCCCCGCACGTGCGTGCTAGTCGTTTCCGACTCTAGGGGTCGGTGCTCATCTCCGTTTCAAAGCCGAAGAGCCAGCGCTTGTCCGAGGACGTCTCCGTGGTCATGTGGCCGGCATGACTAGACGCCAAAGGCGCATGGAACGCTGTTACCTTCCCACCGTAGTGGTCCCTATTTTTCTACTTGCATTTTTACATGCTTTAGAACTGCTAGGTTGGCAGAAGCTGGGACGAGTAACAGGCACTCACTCTGTTACGCGGCACTCGGGATTCGACCCGCCAAACTGCCGACCTTCTGATCGGCAAGCTCAGCGTCCTAACCCACTGAGCCACTGCGTCCCTAAATTCTAAAGATTGGTTTTTAAATTTGGTTTACTTTTTAAATACCCTGTAAACCGCCCTGAGTCCTTCGGGAAAGGGTGGTATATAAATCTAATAAAATAAATAAATAAAATAAATAAATAAATCCCAGCTTCCTGGCTCCAATCTTTCTGAAAAAGATTATCCCGTCTGCATTTCTGCAGACCTGATTTCTGTTTGGGGCAGAGAGACTTGGTGGTGTTGGTTTCTGCCTTTAAGATCCTTTTGGGGAAATATAACATTCTGCCTTTTAATATTCCCAAAAAAATATTTGTTTCTCTGGGTGGGGGAGGCTGACTTCCCACAATATCAAGCGATAGGGTAGAATTCTGCATTTGGCCACTTACAAAAAGTGCTATGGTTAGTTTCCATAAAAACTTCCTTTTCTCTTCTGGTGGGAGTTTGCCTTAAATCCTTTTCATATGCTAAATTGCACTGGTTTCATAGGAGGGCAGGTATGCTGGCTGAGGAATTCTGGGAACTGAAGTCCACAAGTCGTAAAAGGGCCAGGTTTGAAGACCCCTGCTCTAAATAACAGGTATTTCTTGACTGATGACCACAATTGGGAGGGGAACTTTCATTGCTAAGTGAGTCACATCCAATTTTACCACCCTTTTTGCCATGGTTGTTAAGCAAATCACCATGGTCGTTAAGTGAATCAGCTTGCATCTCATAATGTGTAGAAAACATCCTTGGTTCTGCAAGCTAATCATGATTTCTGGATGTTTCCTGTTTGTGAACCTGGAAATTAAATGATATCCTGTGTCTTGCATCTCATAATGGGTTAATTTCTGGAATGTCCTACTCTAAGACATGTCCATTGCCTTTGATGACTTCAAGGAAATTAGTAGCAGCATTTATTGAAGCCTGCTGAGTTCTTGATTGCTGATTAGGCGGGTTGTAGCTCCAGTTGTTGCATTGAGTTTAAAATGAAAAATGGGGATCACCACAATACTGAGTTCATTCAACACAAGGTATTCTTAAGGCTAATCTCTTCCTTAACACACAATTCAGCCTCCCTCTCATATAGCTTATCTTCAAATTTGTGTCCTCTTGAAACTTGGACTACAGCCCCCCCCCCCCCTGTCCTTAGCTGTGTGCAGTGTTCTTTTAGCAGAATTACAGAATTGGAAGAGACCTTAGAGATCTTCTAGTCCAACCCTCTGCTCAAACAGGAGATCCTATATCATTTCAGACAAATGGTTGTCCAATCTCTTCTTGAAAAACTCCAGTGATGGAGCACCCAGAACTTCTGGTGGCAACCCACTCCACTGATTAATTGTTCTCACTGGAAATTTCTTCTTGGTTCTGGGTTGGGTCTCTCCTTAATTAGTTTCTGCCCATTGCTTCTTGTCTTGCCTTCCGTTGCTTTGGAGAATAAGTTGACCTCTCTCTGCTTTGTGGCAGCCCCTGAGATATTGGAACACTGCTGTGATGTAACATGTCCACAATATGGACATGTTAGGCCTTCCTCTGTCCTTCAAATACTTTGGCCACCTAATGAGAAGGAAGGACTCCCTGGAGAAGAGCCTAATGCTGGGAAAGGTTGAGGGCAAGAGAAGAAGGGGACGACAGAGAATGAGGTGGCTGGATGGAGTCACTGAAGCAGTAGGCGTGAGCTTAAATGGACTCCAGAAGATGGTAGAGGCCTGGAGGAATGTTGTCCATAGGGTCGTGATGGGTCGGACACGACTTCGCAACTAACAACAACTGTCCTTCTTAACTGTTCTCCCAGCCCAGCCAATCAGCATTATGCTGAAGCTGATCCATTGAGCTGACGATCATCCCTTACTCCTTAAAGGGTTGTTGTTTTTAGGAAACATGGATCTTACTGTTTTGATTACAAAGCCCAGTGTTTTCCAACCTGATCAAATTTCAGATGTGTGGACTTCGAGTTCTTGACTTTCTGAAAGTTGAAATCTGCATATCTAGAAATTGCTCGTGTTGTATAGGTAGATTAGTAGGGGAGTGGTTTCCCCACCGGCGGGAAATCCACGACCCTGGGTTGGGTGTTGTTTCTTTGGCGGGATATTCCCGGCTGGGGGTTGGCTAGCGTCCAGCGGCTGCTGGACATATATTGAGCCACCCGGACAGGGATCCCCAGTTGGCTCCACGTGTATCAATAAACATCACTGTTGCAAATACCTCGCTGTGCGTGTCGTCAATCCGAATACAACAGCTCGGGTTAGGAAATACCGTTGTGGTTATCTCTGGGGAACAGGTTACCTACTATGTGGAATAGTGGTTGACATTTTGGACCAGGATCAGGGAGAATCCAGGTTCTAGTCCACTGGAGTCCCAGAGGCATTGAGGGGGAGGGTGTTTAATGGTGAAAGTCCAGGACTAGAATGGGAAAAACCTAGATTCTAGTCCTTTCTCAGCCATGCAGGACTCTTGGCCAGTAAGCCAGTGCGGTGTAGTGGTATCATTTTAGACTAGGAATGGGGGCCCATGTTCAAGTCCTCAAGTCCACCCAGCTCGTTGGGTGACTCACTGTCCACCCAATCTACCACATAAAGTTTGTTATTATGAGGAAACATGGAAAAATGAGTGCTATATTTTACCAGCAGAAGAGAATATTTGTAGCTCAGGGTTGCACTGTGGGGGTCCTTGGTGCGCTTTGAGCTTGCTTGTTTTCTTGCAGACATTTCATTACCAAACTAGGCAACATCATCAGGGCTAGTGAGAGTGGGGTTTGCTTCCCTGTTTATATGCTATTTGCCCTATCAGTGTTGTCTGAAGACAAATAAGGCAGTAGTAAACAACAACCTAATCAGGGAACCACCAAGAACACTCCCACCAACCGCTTATGTATAAACAGAGACCAAATCCCACTCCCTTCTAGCACTGATGGTGTTACCTAGTTTGGTAAAGAAACGTCTGCAAGAAAACAACCAAGCTCAGAGAGCACCAAGGACCCCACAGTACCACAGTATATTCTGTGTACATCACCTGGTTGAAACGCAAGATGTAGATTTATCAATAAATGTATCGTTATTTATTTACTAGCTGGGCTGGGTCAGGTTGACCCCCTCCCCATCAGATAATATTCCGAAGACATACCTCTCTCACACTTTGTCTTTTTAAACATTTTAATTAAAAAGAAAGAAAGAAAAAAAACATAGTTGCAGCCCATTCACGTGATCAGATTTCATGTGGCACGGATTTTAAGAGATTTATTCATCTTCTCCCCCCCCCCTTATTATTATTTTTTTAACAGAGGGATTTTGCAAGTATGTCAACAACAGAGAGAGCATCACCCACAGGGACCCCCTTGGGAGATCATTTTCCAGCAAAGCAGTGTGATAAATTCATGGAAATCACATCCATCAAATACATACAGGGAAAACAAGGCACTGTGAGATACAAGCAGGTAGCCAGTGATCAAAGCAGTGACCCAGACAACCCAATTTTCAAGCCTCTGGTTGAAATGTCGGCCCTGCTGAAACAAAATGAATGGAAAACTGGGAGGACCAGGACTTTATAACATGAAAACCAGAGACAGGAAGAGAAATTTCTAGCGAGAGCCGCCACCGTGGCCATCTTGCATTCTTAAAGCTGTAGATAGTTGGGAACGTCTCTGCCTCTCTTCCCATAAGTGTTGGACCCTACATTGGTAGGCGAATAGATGGTTCCGATGGTGTTGCTGGACCGGACCAAGAAGTCTGCCAAGCGTTGTGTCACACAAGTGGCGGTGTTGCACTTCCGTTTCTCCAGATGGTGGCTGTTGGTTGTTAAAAGCAAATAAATTTAACAAACAAGCCGATAAATAATAAATAAAAGCAAATAGAGACACACCAAGATGATCATCTTCCATAGCCATTTTACAACGTTCAACAGGTTAGTGTATGTTTTGAATAAATGCTTTATATTTATTCTTATAAATATTGAGGAGGGGGAGATTTTTGCAGGTAACTAGAGTGTAAACTCCATGGATGAGTCACGTCACCTATAGCCCTTCTAATCCTCCTTGAAGGCATTTAGTAACAGCAATAGCCCTAGCACTTAGACTTATATACCCCTTCTCAGTGCTTTACAGCCCTCTCTAAGTGGTTCACAGAGTCAGGATATTGCCCCCAACAATCTGGGTCCTCATTTTACGATCTTGGAAGGATGGAAAGCTGAGTCAACCTTGAGCCGGTCAGGATCGAACTGCTGGCAGTGGGTAGAATTAGCTTGCAATAACTGCATTCCAACCACTGTGCTACCGTGACTCATTTAGTGACTGTTACAACTGTGAGAGGTCCTTGGTGCTCTCTGAGCTTGGGTTTTTTTTCTTACAGATATTTCATTACCCAAACTTGTTGTTGTTAGCTGCGAAGTCGTGTCCGAACCATCGTGACCCCATGGACAATGTTCATCCAGGCCTTCCTGTCCTCTATCATCTTCTGGAGTCCATTTAAGCTCACGCCTACTGCTTCAGTGACTCCATCCAGCCACCTCATTCTCTGTCATCCCCTTCTTCTCTTGCCCTCAACCTTTCCCAGCATGAGGCTCTTCTCCAGTGAGTCCTTCCTCCTCATTAGGTGGCCAAAGTATTTGAGTTTCAGCTTCAGGATCTGGCCTTCTAAAGAGCAGTCAGGGTTGATCTCCTCTAGGACTGACCGGTTTGATCGCCTTGCAGTCCAAGGGACTCGCAGGAGTCTTCTCCAGCACCATAGTTCAAAGGCCTCCATTCTTTGGCGCTCAGCATTTCTTATGGTCCAACTTTCACTGCCATACATTGCAACTGGGAAGACCATAGCCTTGACAATATGCACTTTTGTTGACAGGGTGATGTCTCTGCTTTTTAGTGTGCTGTCTAGATTTGTCATGGCTTTCCTTTTGGTACTGTCCATAGGGTTTTCATGGCAAAGATACTGGAGTGGGTTGCCATTTCCTTCTCCAGTGGATCACGTTTTGTCAGAACTCTCTGCTATGACCTGTCCATCTTGGGTGGCCCTGCATGGCATAGCTCATAGCTTCTTTGAATTACGCAAGCCCCTTCGCCACGACAAGGCAGTAATCCATGAAGGGGTTACCCAGACTAGGTAACATCATCAGTGCAATGATGATGTTACCTAGTTTGGGTAATGAAACATCTGTAAGAAAGAAACCCATGCTCAAAGAACACCAAGGACCCCTCATTTCAATCCTGAGTTACAACTATTCTCTTTTATTATTACAGCTGTATTTGTACCTGTTCCATTGCTAAAGCTGGGAAGACAACTGTTGGAGAATTGGGACTTTGAAAAAAATGGGTGATTTTGGCTGGATCAGGCCCATAGGTCTAATGTTCTCCAGGTCTGTGGTCACCCTAACACTGAATTTAATGGCCACGGGATGCTTGCAGAATTTGAAGAGCGTTTTTTTTTTTTTGTTTTTGGGAAGGGGTGGACAGTAGTTCAGAATGGAATGCCTGAAATGGGCATATCTAGTTAGCTACAGAGATTACCTCTTTGTTCTAGGTTTACTGTTCTAGATGTATATGTTGTATATAATATATGTCATATATAGTATGTTTTAAATGTGTGTTATGTATGTGTACATTTTGAGAGAAAGCAACTAAATTTCATTTTTAATATGTTCCATTGTGCCCAGAGGGGAAAAAAATGTCAATAAAGGCTATCTATTTCTAAAGAAATAATTACTAGGGTCTTCTTAATGAATAGAAACTGAGTAGCCTACTATGAAGCTGAGTTTCTGCGTTTTGCACGTACAGAAATCCAAAACTTCCTTCTAGATCTGACTGATAAGAAAACTTCACAAATGCGTAGCATGTTTTCAATAAAGGAAATACGTCTATATAGTGAAAATCTGGTATGATTATTTTTTCTTCTTCAGGTATAAATTGGCCTGAAATCCAATAGACAGGGCTGAATTAGCCACCAAAGTATAAGATTGCCTTATTTTTCTGTTAAGATACTTGATAGACCAATCATCTCTTGAAAATTGTCCACAGGAGTAATCTTCAGAAGGATGTGATAGCGGTAGAGGCAGCACAATAGTCAAAGGTGAGAAAAAGCCTCCGTAGTTTGATGGAATCCCATCAAGATGATAGAAGCTCTTGGAACACCCTGTTGATTTTCTTTGTGTGCAGGAAGAAGTGAGCAAATGATGAAACTCAATTTGTGAAACCAATATCACTGTTGAATTGAAGCTAAAGGAAGGCTGCCTACCTTGTTCCAGACCAGGCCAATCTTACTCATGATGGTGGGTGATAAACTTTTATTTACAAAATGGAGGCTGTGAAAATTCTTTACATCGGAAGTAAGTCTCATCTCGGGCAGACATTGCCTGAATTAAATGAAGCAATTTATCGAAGGAGTTTTGATAGTGGTGAAAGACGAGCATTTAGTAGTCACAATTAGTGCAGAAAACAGCCTTTTGTAAATTTCTTGGTATATCCTTCTCGGGGTGTGAGGGGAAAAAAAAAAGGATTTCCTTCGCAGATTTTATTAAGGTGATCAGAGTTTTATTCAGCATCTAAAAACATTCGTCTTTAACCTGGGGAGTGCTGAAAAGTGTTGGGATTTCAATTTTCAGGATCCTCAGTTAGCGTAAGGCTCACAAAACACAAACATATAGATTGCAGTCCTTGATTTGCTGATCGATCCCCAACCCTCCTCTTTCACCCCTCAGCAGAATGAGGGGAGTCAAAAGATTAGCATCACTGAATACATGTAGTCCTTGACTTACGACCATTCGTCTAATGACTGTTCAAAGTTACCACAGCACTGAAAAAAGTGACCTATGACTGTTTTCCACGCTTACTCACCATTGCAGCATCCCCAGAGTCACATGATCAAAATGCAAATGCTTGGCAACTGGCTTGTATTTATGACGGTTGCAGTGTCCCCAGGGGTCATGCGATCCCCTTTTGCGACCTTCTGACAAGCAAAGTCAGTGGGGAAGCCAGATCCACTTAACAACCGTGTGACTAACTTAACAACTGTAGCGATTCACTTAACAACAGCAGCAAGGAAGGTTGTACAATGGGACAAAAACTCACTTAACTGTCTTGCTTAGCAATGAAAGTTTGGGGCTAAATTGTGGCTGTGAGCCGAGGATTACTTGTACACAAATCATTCTTTTTCATACTCGGCTGCCGTGCTAATTTTTATTCCCCTTCAGAATCTTAAACGTTTCCCATTTTAGAAGGTGTTCTGCAGGTTTAAATAAATGGAAAAAGACCTTGGGCTTTGGATAAGGGACGCAGACTATTGGTCCAAACATCTGCTACATGGCAATTTAAATAGTTATCTCGTTTCTTAAATACAAACCTTGGTTTCCTCCCCATAGATTATCCACTGTACTATAGCTTCGTGCAGGGGGTCCCCAACCTTTTGGGCACCAGGGACCGGTTCTATGGAGAGAGGTTTTTCCACGGACCGGAGGTTGCGTGTTTTTGTGTGCTGCCTGCATCTTGCGGATGGGCCTTTGTTTGTTTGTGTGGCCCAGTTGCTAGCATGCCATAGCCTGGTACTGGTTCACAGCCCGGGGGTTGGGGACCTCTGACTTAGTGCATTGTGCCAATCCACACTGAATGAGTTGTAGCTGGTTTATGAGGCTGCCTAATTTGCCCTAATAAGCAGGCATATACATAGAATGAAGGCTACTGCTAAGCTTGTAAGCCGCCCTGAGTCTTCGGAGAAGGGCGGGATATAAATGGAATTAAAATAAATAAATAAAAATAAATAAAATAATTTGTAGTTCAAACTCATGGAGTGTATAGCACAGCCCACTTGGTAAAAAAAATAACTGTTCCTGTGAAGAGTTAAAAGAAATAGTACCAAGGGACGCACATAAAACAGGTATGACTCAAATCTAGACTTTACATTGCTAAGCTAACAGTGATTTTTGAGGAAATGACATCTGCCCAAAGGAGGTTTATATATATATGGAGGAGGTTGCCCCTTCTGAATGCTGATTGAATTCAGCCATTATTTATAGTCTAGAATGAAAAGCAGTCCTGATTCGGAAAGAACAAGAGAGATTGAGAGACCAGCATAAAATGTGCAGGAGGATTTTAAAAATAATGCAGTTGGACATTCTGAAGCATAGGCACCTCTTCCCAACCACAATAGTTCCACGATTAATCCACAGCCAAGCGAGATCCTCCCTTTTGTGTTGGCATCACAATGTTACACAGAAGGTGTAAGGGTTGGAATTGTCCTCATGAAGGACCAAGTCACATTTTATTCCCCCACCCCCTGCTTACAGATACCCACATTCAGGAACCAGATTCACACATCAGTCTAGACTAAAATGAGGCTGTCCTTGCACGTGGGTCTGTTAATTGGATCAGAAGGTGCTATATAGCAAAACAGTTGTGCTTTGCTCACTCAGATTTCACAGGATGGGGCCAGCCCAGTCAATAAGTGGAGACAAGAGAAAAATGGACTGTCAGGCACAAGAAATCAGGAACCATTACAACAATTCCTTTAGTGACCGTTCAAAATTACAATGGCCCTGCAAAAAGAAAATTATGACCATTTTTCACACTTACGGCCATTGCAGCATCCCGTGGAGCACATGCTCAAAATTCAGATGCTTAGCAACTGGTTCATACATATGACGGTTGCGGTATCATGCGGTCATGGGGTCAGCTTTTGCCACCTTCAGACAAGCAAAGTCAATGGGGAAGCAAAATTCACTTAACAACCACGTTACTAACTTACCATATGCAGTGATTTGCTTAACAACTGTGGTGAGAAAAGTGGTAAAACGGCCCAAAATTCGCTTAACAAATGTTTCACTTAGTAACATAAATGTTGGGCTCAATTGTGGTCGTAACCTGAAGACTACCTGTACAAGTTTAATCCAGGCTAGCTCATTACAAGAATCCGAACTAAAATAGTCAAGGTAAATTGGTGGTAAATAAGAGCCAATGGAATTCAAGGTGGGCTGGACTTGGATCTCTCTCTTGTGGACACAAAGGGATTCCAGACTAATGACATGTTTGACCCCTTCCTTGTCTCAAACTGGTCATCTCTTGCTTGGACCTTTCTTTAGAACATGTAGAATTTCATCAGAGAGACCTATTCAAAATTTAGGGAGGATTTCAGAGCAGACATTTTTCAATAGCTAATATTGAAAGTAAACATGGTTCTTGTATTTTCAAGGTTCATCAACCAGAGCAGAAGGCCCAAGAAGACATTGCATGAACACCCTTCTCAAACTGGTCTATTCCGGTTGTGTTAGGAGTGTAACGTTTTGAATTCCTGGTTGGAACAAACACCACACTGACTAAATGTCATGGGTGTTATAGACCCAACCAGCACAGAGACCCACAAGTGTGGGGAAGGTTGCTATAAACAGATCAGTGTTAATCATGCAAGCAGGTGAACGTACAAAAGAGCTTAGATGTAATTTTTTCAAAGTAGCACCTTCAGGATATAACCAAAAAGGGGAAATTATACTATCATTAAGTCACTAAGTGGCAACAGTGACTCAATGTTTAGCTTCAGATAAGCTTTTAAAGGCTATTTAGAGAATTTGCTGATAGCATGAGAAGTATGAGAATGGCAGTCACTCGCTTTGACTATTTTCCTGGGTTGGTAGAAAATCTATCTACAGATTTCTCAGAGTCCGTTCAAACTCTTCCTTGCCCACCCACACTTGTTGAGAGTTGTCCCAATAAACAAGCATGAGATTTCACAGGTGAACCACAACTTTCAATTAAAAAACATAAACAAGAAAGTCCAGTTGCCTTTTGGAAAAGCACCTTTGGGACAACCATAATCTGGATGATCCATAGAAACTTTCAATAAATCAAAGCTGTCCTGGGTCAAAATGTTGAAGGACTTTTCCTGAGTATCACACAAGGTTCACACAATCTACTGGTCTATTAATAGAAAGCATACTCCAGAGCTGGGTGACAGAATGATTTAATAAGTTGTGTCACTTGAGTAATTTGTGACATAATTCCATTAATGGTACATATTGTTGAATTCTAGTTGGCATCAAGGTGATATAAATGTTCTTCTGCATGTCAGAAATTCACAATGAACGCATTATTTTGTGTGCCTGTGGCTGGAGGCATGATGTAAAATATATTACAGTTGTCCCTATGTATTCTCAGGCCTCATAATTCCTAAGAATATCGCAGCCTTGCTAAATCGAAAGCTCTCGGGTAAGACAATTAAGGACATACTTTTCTCTGTTGTTCTGGACCAACTAATAATGACAGACATGCTGTTTTTGATTTGGGAAAAATTTCCATCATAGAATTACAGAATCAGAGTTGGATGGAACTTGGGATATCATCAAGTCCAATGCATTGGATGCTGCAGGATTCATTGAAAGCCTGACTCTGCCTCTATTTGAAAGGGAAGAACAACTTTCCATGCAGTAATTGGTAGCTCCTACTGTCCCAATATCTAATCTGTGTCTTCATCCTTGAAGTTTCATCCCATTAGTTCTGGACATACTCAGTGGAGCAAGTGAGAATGAATGTGAAGTCTTTCTTTACAGTGTGATAGCTGACAACAGCTATTATGTCCCTTTTCAACCTTCTCTTCTGCAAGCTGAACATCTCTAGATCTTATAACTGTTGCTTGTAGGACTTGGTTTCCAGTCCTTCCACCATCTCAGTAAACCTTCTTGGACTCGCTTCAGTTTATCCATGTCTTTTTTTTTAAACTAGGGTATTATTTTGTAAACATACCTAATACTCCTTCCTCCTCTTACTTTCCCCACAACCACAACCCTGTGAGTTGGGTTGGGCTGAAAGAGAGCGACTAGCCCAAACACATTCAGCCAGCTTCATGCCTAAGGGAGGAGTACAACTTACAGTCTCCTGGTTTCTAGCCTGGCACCTGATCAGGGGTAGGGCAACCTTTGCTCTTTTATGACTTGTGGACTTCAACTCCCAGAATTCATGATCCAGCCATCTATCTATGTAATCTATCTATGTAATATTTAAGTCAGGATGGGAAATCTGGGACTTATCAGATCAAATTAAACTCACATTCATCTAGATAGAATTTGTGGGATCTATAATAAGTAAGCACAAATTCCCTGCCTTGGGTTGTACCGTACTTGCTGATAATGTTTTTTCCCCATGATTCAGAAAAAAGATTTTCTCAGTCTTGAGACATTTTTCTGAAATCCAAAGGGGGTTCACTATGAAACATCTGCATTTATGTTACCTTAAACATTTATTTTATGCTACCATCTTCTGATACCCTCGGAATTATTTTTTATCCACTATGATTATCTAACTTTAGCTAAAATAATCAAAATTAGTAGAGATCAAGCTTCTTTAAAAGTTATCTCTTATTATATATCTTTTTAAACTGAACTATATGTGATTAACAAAATGTGACTATTTTGACTTTTTTTGAAAGGTAGGATTCTCACATGAGAATACGTTTTGGGTTATTTGGAAATTCCCAGGTTTTTCAGCACTTTTACTGAGATTAAGAACTCTGGGTGGGGAATGTTTTACTATAAGGGGAACAAATGTTTTGTTTTAATCTTCTCTAGGTAATGAAGACTTTCTCCTCAAAATAAACCTTCTAATAATCAAATACACTGTGTCAAAAATCTGAACTCAATATTGACTTTCCATCTCTAACAATTTCTCCTTTTTTATTTGTTTAAAATAATCTGATTCTAAATCAGATGAATGTAAAGGAGAAATGAGATGTTGTGTGCCCAAGTTTTTATGGGTTTAAACATTAAAGTCTTCTTACGAAATCCAACAGCTTTTTTATAGAGCAGACAGCAGTGAAGGCAGAAATAAGCATTCAATATGTAAAGTTAAAGGAAGTAATATTGTGGCCAAAAGAACTTCAAAAAATATACATTGCCCTTCCTTGTAGTACAGAATAATCTTTTAAGACATTCATTCATTCATTCATTCATTCATTCATTCATACATTCATTCATACATTCATTTTTCATGTTTCTAGTCCATCCATCTCCATCAAGGATATATTTAAACTAGAACCAATTTAAAAGGTAATTCAATTTTAGGAGCATCCATTTGGTCCTAAAATTTTGCTTTAAAGTTTACTTTAAAAAAACCCTAATAATACATAGAAAAAAAGTTAACATCTTAGAAAAAGGGGTGGGTTTTGTTAGCTGTGTATCTATAGTTCAGATAGTAGGACACCTATCCATTAGAGATATTAAGAGACAACTGTGTCAGTCTATAATAAAACTCCATGAGTTTGGGGGCACCCTTTCTGTCTAATAAAAGTTATGAAAAGGCATACGTTCTCATGAATTGCATTTCCCCACCAGGGATACAATTGTCTGTTGGATGTTCATAAGATAAAGCCAAAGAAAGAACAAACAGCAAATTTCTCTTTCAGAATAGAATAGAATAGAATAGAATAGAATAGAATAGAATAGAATAGAATAGAATAGAATAGAATAGAATAGAATAGAATAGAACTGAAGACCTCTTGTTCTTTCTCCCTATGAAAAATATGGCTGGATAATTGACCTTGGAATTCCTGATGACCCTGAGTTTCATCCCTACCTAGAATGAATAGAATAGAATAGAATAGAATAGAATAGAATAGAATAGAATAGAATAGAATAGAATAGAATAGAATAGAATAGAATAGAATGGAATGGAATGGAATGGAATGGAGAGAACAGAACAATAGAATAGAATAGAATAGAATAGAATAGAATAGAATAGAATAGAATAGAATAGAATAGAATAGAATAGAATAGAATAGAATAGAATAGAATAGAATAGAATAGAATAACAGAGTTGGAAGGGACCTTGGAGGTCTTCTTCAAGCAGGGGATCCTGTACCATTCTGGATAAATGGCTGTCCAGTCTCTTCTTGAAAAACTCCAGTGATGGAGGAGCAACCTCAACCTCTGGAGGCAAGCCATTCCACTGATTCCTTGTTCTCACTGCCAGCAAATTTCTCCTTATTTCTAGTTTGGCTTTCTCCTTCCCAAGCCTCTACTTCTTTATCCACATCTTTATCCCCAAACTAACTGCCTTTGGCATCACAGCGGTAAAACAGTGATTTGTACAATACTACACAAAAGTGTGGTTTCTTAGTGAAAGAGGAAGAAGGAGGAGGAGGAGGAGGAGGAGGAGGAGGAGGAGGAGGAGGAGGAGGAGGAGGAGGAGGAGGAGGAGGAGGAGGAAAGGAATCAGCTTTAAAGTTACTGACCTCTCGACCGGTGTTGCTTCCAGGGACTTTAAAGTAAGAGACAAGATGATGAAAATAAAAGGTCCCTTAAGGCCGCACATTTCTCTTTTGGCTGCTTTCGAATGAAAAGCGGGAGAAAGAAGAATTTCAAAAGCCAAGTTAACAAATTACACAAAGACACGCACCCCCCTATCGATTTTCCAGGATTCTTTTCCTGCTGAATGACAAACCTTGCTAGCTAAAAGCTACGATGGGGGATTCAGTCAGGTGGCTAACCTGAGCCCAGCCCAACCCCAATTTTAAATCTTTTCAGTTTTCCTAACCGGGTTTATGAATTTACTCAAAGAAAATTTTAAAAAATCCAACAAACAGGAGGGCATCTCTGCTCTCATCTGGCTGGAAAGAGACTGCTTTGTGCATTGGGTCCAGCCCCTTCCTCTCCTGTTTTATCTTTGCGTTATCTTTCTGAAGGGCCGCAAGAAAGACAAAATATTCTCAACCTGAGATTTACCTGGTGGGTTAAACGAAAGTCCCTGCAGCAGCAGAAAAGGACAAGTTGAATCCCACTCTTCAAATCCAATAGTCTTTGCCACTATCTTTCTGGCTGGCAGACAATGCTGCTCTTATATACCCCTCGTACTTTGTTCGGCTCTGACATCAAGCAGCAAAGAGAGAGTGAGTGAGTGAGTGTGTGTGCGCGTCTATGTGCGTGAGAGAGAGAGAGATTGGCAGAGAATGATTCTATCATTAATTTCTGTCCCCATAAATGGAAATGCCCCAGTAAAAAGCAGGAATAGAATAAAATAGAGCTGGAAGGGACCTTGGAGGTCTTCTAGACCAGCCCCCTGCTCAAGCAGGAGAACCTATATCATCTCAGACAAGTGACTGTCTCTTCTTAAAAATCTCCTGTGATGGCGTGCCCACGATTTCTGGAGGCAAGCTGTTCCACTGGTTGATTGTCCTCACTGTCAGTAAGTTTCTCCTTAATTCCAGGTTGTTTCTCTCTTTGATCAGTTTCCAACCATTGTTTCTTGTCCTGCCCTCTGATGCTTTGGAGAATAGGTTGATCCCCCTTTTCTTTGTGGCAGCCCCTCAAATACTGGAATACTGTTATCATGTCTCCCCTATTTCTTCTTGTCTTTAGACTAGCCCACAGGTCTGCAACCCGCGGCTCCGGAGCCGCATGCGGCTCTTTCAGCCATCTCCTGTGGCTCCCAGTCCTCTGCCATGTGCAGTCCCAAAAAAAAAGTGGGACTAAAAAATTTCAACCAATCAATTCAAATATGCAGGGTAGGTGCACATCTCACCTTGGCTCCACTCTTCAGTCAAACCCTGTTCTGCCCATGCGCGCATGTATGCGCATGTGCACACATTTTTTGCGGCTCCCAGTTTCTCCTTTTGTGAGGAAACCGGTTCCGAGTGGCTCTTTCACTGTTTCAGGTTGCTGACCCCTGGACTAGCCAAACCCAAGTCCTGCAGGAGATGGATGCCTTTGCTCATCTCTGAACTTCAGTTGAGCCCATGTCAGAGGCCTTTGTGAAGTGATGCGCTAATCAATTATGCCTGAACAACAACAACAACAACAACAGGTTTGAATAAGAGCTTGAGGCAAGTGTCCCTGCAGGTTAGCCCTAGGCTAAGTGAACAAATGAAACAGGATTTTTAGGAATGGCCAAGGAAAAACGCCTTGCCTTCGGAAGTTGTTGGTGCTCCATCACCGGAGGTTTTTAAGAAGAGTCTGGACAGTCACTTGTCTGAAATTGTACAGGATCTCCTGCTTGAGCAGGGGGCTGGACTGGAAGACCTCCAAGGTCCCTCCCAGCTCTATTCTGATCGAAAAGGAACGATTGGGAGATGCAGAGTGGCTGAAAAGTGCAGAAAGGAATATTTAGGAAGGTTACAGTTGTTAAAAAAAAAGTTTATAGCCCTTTTTTATATGTATAAATAACTCAAGTGTCGAACATACCTAATACTCCTTCCTCCTGTTTTCCTCACAACAACAACCCTGTGAGGTGAGTTGGCCTGAGAGAGAGACTAGAAAATCTCCAACGTCTATTCCAGCTCTGTTATTCTGTTCACCTAAAAGCCAAAGGAATGGGGTTAGGGTTAGCCCATTTTTGTGGGCTGAGGTATCTTTTTGCCTGATGGTAACCCGGCCTGTAGTCTCCCAAGGTCATGTATATGTATATAGATGATAGATAGATGTTGTTGTTGTTGTTAGTTGCCAAGTCGTGTCCGACCCATAGCGACCCTATGGACAACGTTCCTCCAGGCCTTCCTGTCCTCTACCATCTTCTGGAGTCCATTTCAGCTCACGCCTCCTGCTTCAGTGACTCCATCCAGCCACCTCATTCTCTGTCGTCCCCTTCTTCTATTGCCCTCAATCTTTCACAGCATCAGGCTCTTCTCCAGTGAGTCCTTCCTTCTCATTAGGTGGCCAACGTATTTGAGTTTTAGCTTCAGGATGTGGCCTTCTAAAGAGCACTCAGGGTTGATCTCCTCTAGGACTGACCGGTTTGATCGCCTTGCAGTCCAAGGGACTCGCAGGAGTCTTCTCCAGCACCATAGTTCAAAGGCCTCAATTCTTTGGCGCTCAGCCTTTCTTATGGTCCAACTTTCACTGCCATACATTGCAACTGGGAAGACCATAGCCTTGACTATACGCACCTATAGATAGATAGGTGGCATCTAAAAAATAGGAAGCAAAAGTTAAACAATCTTGGGAATCTAATCCTTCTTATTGCAGCCTCTTTGCAATGAGCGCTGCTTTGGTTTTTAAACAAACAAATGTCTGGGAATGTGTGTCTGCTTGGTCATTTTTACCTAAGATCTACAAAGGTTTTGCTCAAGGGAACTCTCAACAGTCAGAATTCGTTTTCCAGTTATTGTTCTTTTCCGCCGCCACCCATGTAGTTCTAAAAACTGCGAAGAATAAGAAAAACGGCATGGCTGTTCTCTAGAGTGTTTTGTGATGATGTTTTTTTTAACAGTCCTGCTAATAAGGGTGGCATTTTCTGGGTAACAAAGGGCAAAACTAAACATCAAGCCTGAGGCTAATAGAAGTCTAAAGATAAATATGAAAGATTTCAGGCAGCAACAAAGATGAATAAGCAGAATGAATGAATGAATGAATGAATGAATGAATGAATGAATGAATGAGGTGGTTGTTCACTTGGATGAATTTATGATGGCAGGAAAAACCAAGTTTATACTACGGTATTTGTTTAGCATCCACCCTTCTCTAAATTAAGCTATTCAGATACAGGAAGATACACTATACATACACACACAAACATATACACACACACACATACATATACATACACATATATATACACACACAAACACATGCACACACACATGTGTATATATATATATATATATATATATATATATATATATATATATATATATATATATATATATATATATATATATATAATTTATATATAAAATATATATAAAGTATATATAAAGTATATATAAAGTATATATAAAGTATATATAGTGTATATATAAAGTATATATAGTGTATATATATTGTATATATATATATATACAGGGCTTTTTTTCTCATAGAACGCTCAGAACGGAGTTCCAGCACCTTTTTGGGATGGAACCTTGTAGGGTAGGCAAGGCAGGTTGTATGACATGTGTGAGTTCCGGCACCTTTTCCTTTTACAAAAAAAGCACTGCAGGTTTTCGTGGGTGTTTGTATGTAGATCTTTGGTCGTTCGGGTTTTTCCCCCACGTAAAATTGGAGGGCATTTCGACGAAATCTCAGCCACAGCCAAGCCTCCACCCACAGAACACACCCCCTCTGGCAGTTTAAAAAAGAAAAAAACAGCCACTATCACACACTTCTCCCAGAAGAACGAAGCTGAAGCCTGAGGATGACGGATGAGATTTCGTCGAAACGTTGCCCTGATACTCCAATTTTACGTGGGAAAAAACTCGAATGACCAAAGATTTATCTATCTATCTGTCTGTCTGTCTGTCTGTCTGTCTGTCTGTCTGTCTGTCCATCCGTCCGTCCGTCTGTCTGTCTATCTATATACACTTTATATATACTTTATATATATTTTATAAATATATTAAGTAAATAAATAAGAACAGATATTTCTTATGATTGAAACAACGTGTGTGATACTGTTAAGGTGGTCCTTGACTTACACCCATATTCATCACTGTTTTATCTGCTTAACAGATACACTTACCAAAGATTTTAATGTACATGCAGAGATACCCGTGGGGTCACACCGCCCTACTTCTCTCTTTTCAGCCAGCTCAGTTGCTCCTTGAAAATAATGGGCTCATTGCAAGCGTCATCATCCAGAGGGTTCAAAGTGTTGTGTTTCCAGCACTCCAAAAGGGAAGTGATTCTGAACATTTAAGAGCATCATCATTGGGGGGGGGGGAAGGACAGGATTTTGGAGGATTCCTGTCATCAGAAAAGGAGAGTTGTCTCCGGCTAACTCTTTAGCCCGTCCATCTTTCTTGCTATTTTCCAGATGCTGTGTTTTTCTCCACTGAACACAGCTGTGCTATTAGTAGAACAGCAGTTCCCCTTTGAAAATGGGTATTTACTCTTTGCAGAACAGGCCCTGGGGAGCACAGGGATTGCCCTGTGACCTGATTTTAAATGAAAAAGCCTCTTCCTGTTCCATCTCAGGAACATTTACTTCGGAAATGATGGCTGGACAGCAGATGCAAGATAGAACATAGTTCATAGAACAATAGAATTGGAAGGGACCTTGGAGGTCTTCTAGTCCCAACGTCTGCTCAAGAAGGAGACCCAAACCATTCCAGCAAATGATTGTTCAATCTCTTCTTGAAAATCTCCAGTGATGGAACGCCCACAACCTCTGAAGGCCAGTGGTTCCACTGGTTAATATTTCTCACTGTCATGAAAGTTCTTCTTACTTCTAGGTTGGATCTCTCTTTAATGATCTTCCACCTGTTACTTCTTGTCCTGCCCTTAGGTGCTTTGGAGAATAGTTTGGTTCACTGTTCTCTGGGACAGCCCTCAAGTACTGAAAGATCTCTTGTTCTTTCTTCCTATGAAAAATATTGCTGGATAATTGACTTTGGAATTCCTGATGACCCTGAGTTTCATCCCTACCTAGAATGAATGGAATGGAATGGAATGGAATGGAATGGAATAGAATAGAATAGAATAGAATAGAATAGAATAGAATAGAATAGAATAGAATAGAATAGAATAGAATAGAATAGAATAGAATAGAATAGAATAGAATAGAATAGAATAGAATAACAGAGTTAGAGGTCTTCTAGTCCAACCCCTGATCAGGCAGGAAACCTTATACCATTTCAGACAAATAGTTGTCCAATCTCTTCTTTAAAACCTCCAGTGTTGGAGCATTCACAGCTTCTGGAGGCAGGTTGTTCCACTGATTAATTGTTCTCACTGTCAGGAAGTTTCTCCTTAGTTCTAGGTTGCTTCTGTCCTTGATTAGTTTCTATCTGTTGCTTCTTGTCCTGCCTTCAGGTGCTTTGGAGAACAGCTTGACTCCCTCTTCTTTGGGGCAGCCCCTGAGATATTGGAAGACTGCTATCATGTCACATGTTAAGTCGTGGGCTCTGGTGAGCAGGAATGAAGACACAAGGTTGAATACAGAGAAACTCATTCTTTATTCTCGCTGGAACTATACTTGAGCTTGAGCCGCACCCGGCCACAATATATATAGCCTAGCCCTATGGAAGCATCCAATAGAATTGAACCCGTGCTTGCCGCCTTGCCTGACAAATTGCAGGACCGGAGATGGCCTGTCTGGGTTGCTGGGGAGCCGTTAGCTCTCCAGCAACGCACGTGGTGTGATACCACAAGCCCAATACATAACATCACCCCTCATCCTTCTCTTCACTACTGTAGACTAGACATACCCAATTCCAGCAACCATTCCTTATATGTTTTAGCATCTATGGCTGATTTTAGCCCGACTAATGGCTGGATAACGGGGGAATGATCCATGTAACTTGGAGGATACCATGTGAGAGAAGACTAGTTTACACAAACTGCTGGAGAAAGGAGTGGTCCAATATGCTATTCTTGACATCACAGGGAGACTTTATTACCCATTACTGGCATCCAAGTGCATATTTGTCTATTTGCAGGAAGAATTTAGGAGTAGCTAAGGATGAAATATGCTTGAATTCTCATAACACGCCTACTCTGCTCTACACTTTAGGTCTACCTAGATGCAACTGGTGCTTTCTGTCTATAGGGGGTACTGTTGCCTCACTTCCAGGAGAATGGGACCCCAAATGTTAGCAATTACGGTATATAAAGCACTGATTTGATGAATCACAGATAATCACATTTTCGGAAACGGGGGGGGGGGAATTGCACTGATGGCCCTGAACTGTCAATCAACCTTTATTCTTGCACCCTTAAAACACACAGAAACATACACAAACACATACAGAGCCCCTCAGAATAATAATAATAAAAAGATAATACATAGTATAAATGCATTACAGGTGCTGACAAAGCCGCCTTCAAATTTAATAAACTAAGATAGTTTTTGTAATGGGACAATGTTCTTCTTATTATTATTATTAAATCTTCAATTCGATGCACAGTTTGAGACTGGTAAAAACTAACAGTTAAGATCCTAACTAAGGACCTAAAACCTACAATGATGATGATGATTAAAATGTATTTGGCTGCCCAATTCACTCATGGTGGTTCCTGATGGCTTACAAATATAAAACCCCAGTACAGAAACCAATTTTTGTAACACATTTACTTGTTAAATTTGGCTTCTGTGGTATTAATAGCTTTTTTTTTTTTTACAAAATAAAGAAATATCAACATTGAAGTGAAAAGCATTTGTCAAGGCACCAGAGATCAAGTGTACTTGTATCTCTGGGTGTTTAAAAATTTAAACACCCAGAGGGTTTTTTTTTGTTAAAGATAAAATGTATTGTAAAACTTTTCAATAAAAAAAATAACCCATGTTTTGCCAAAAGGAATCCAACTACATTATAACGTTGCCTGATGTTTCTGGATTCAACCCAAAGAAAACAAGTAGTAATGATGCTGCTAGTTGTTGATTTTAGGTGCCTCATTTTGACTGCAATCCTAACTTCCTGTCCCTTTGTGAACCAAGAAAAAGTTGATCATTTCAGGCAGTGTACACATAAAAACTGGACCCATTAAACCCATGTTAACAACACTTAATTGCCCCGTTCACATATCATGCTGTGCTCCACTGAATAAACCATGTTCTGGCTTAATGTGACAGTCAGCTTTACACAACATGTTAAGAAAATGGCAACCGCATACTTACCATGTTTAACTTAGTTTTGCATACTGGGCAAAAGTAAGCCAAACAGCAGACTTTGTCTTCTTCTTCCATGTCTAGATCAGACTTTAAACTGCCAGAATGAAGCCACTTTCCTGGCTTTGTCGTTGGCCAAAAAATAAGTCATTATTGCTACAGATACTCTTTGACTTACAACAGCTAGTTTAATGATTGTTCAGAGTTACAGTGGCACTTAAAGCACCCTTTGAATGGTTCAGCAGTATGGACGGATTTCCAGAAAACATTGCAGACTGCAGGAATCATTTGTGCTTCAGTTTGAGATGCAGACAACACAGACTCCTCCCCAACAGCCTGTGCCTGTCTCCAACAGTGAAGGGAAACAAGGCAGACAACATCCTGCAGCCAAGAAGGCTCCCCACCCATTTGTATCCCGCAGGTGACCCAGAAGTCACAGGTAAACCTCCAAATGGCCTCAACGACTCTCTGAAAAAATGCAAATGACCAGCTCTCTGCAAGGAGTATACCGTATTTTTCGGACCATAAGACGCACCTGACCATAAGACGCACCCAGTTTTTAGAGCAGGAAAACAAGAAAAAAAATATTCTGAACCAAATAGTACCGGTATACTAGGAAGGAAGGAGGGGAGAGAAAGAGAGAAGGAAGGAAGGAAGGAAGGAAGGAAGGAAGGAAGGAAGGAAGGAAGGAAGGAAGGAAGGAAGGAAGGAAGGAGGGAGGGAGGAAGGAAGGGAGAAAGAAAGAAAGAAAGAAAGAGAAAGAAAGAAAGAAAGAAAGAAAGAAAGAAAGAAAGAAAGAAAGAAAGAAAGAAAGAAAAAGAAAGGAGAGAGAGAAGGAAGGAAGGAAGGAAGGAAGGAAGGAAGGAAGGAAGAAAGAAAGGAGGGAGGAGGGAGGGAGCAAGGGAGTGAGAGAGAAAGAAGGAAGGAAGGAAGGGAGAAGGAAGGAAGAAAGAAAGAAAGGGAGGGAGGAAGAAAGAGAAAGAAAGAAAGAAAGAGAAAGAAAGAAAGAAAGAAAGAAAGAAAGAAAGAAAGAAAGAAAGAAAGAAAGAAAGAAAGAAAGAAAGAAAGAAAGAAAGAAAGGTAGGTACCGGTAGTTTCTTTTCCCTGAATAGGTTTTCTAAGATGCCGAAGCAATTTCAAACAATTAGCGGTATTATCTTGCAAATGGGAAATCACTTCCAATAAACTTCGCAGAGAAACCTGCAGGGACAACTCCTCACGGCTTTGCCTATGAGGTTTAGTTTAGCAAAAACTATTTCTTTAGCAGCCAGGTAAAAGAAAGAAAATGTGCGCGCGCAGGGAGGGGGAGTCAGTCAGAAGGCATGGCAGGCACGTCCGTATTTCCTCCCCTGCCGACCAATCACAGGGGCGGGGCGGAGAATTCCACGTCTTCATTCAATCACGTCTCTCCAAAGGAGCTGATGGACTGCGCTGACTGAACGGGAGACAAGTGTTTTCGCTTACCTTCGGACCATAAGACGCACCTCGTTTTTCCACCCACTTTTGGGAGGGGAAAAGTGCGTCTCATGGTCCGAAAAATACGGTAAATCCTTCCATTCCACACCATCCAGTCAGAGCTGAAGAAGCTTCTTGGATGAGAAGCGAAACGTCTTCAAAGAAAAACAAGAAGAGTCCAGTTGCCTCTTGAAGAAAAAAAAACACCTCTGCGATAAAAGCCACAAAAGGGAAAAGTCGCCAAAAAAGGGGATCACATGACCACAGGACAATGCAGCTGTCATAAATAAATCAATTCATGCCAGTTGCCAGGCATATAAATTTTGATCCCATGACCGTGGGGATGCTGCAGTGATCCCATGGGTGAGAAGTGGTCATAAGTCACTTTTTTTGCAGTGCCGTTGTAACTTCAAACAGTCATTAAATGAATAGTTGCAAGCCGAGGACTACCTGCCCTCTCTTTCAGCCCAGCCTACCTCACAGCGCTGTTGTTGTGGGGTGACAAGGAGAGAACAAGGCTATACATGACCTGCTTTGACACTTGAACGAAGGACAGGCTACAGTTCAAATCAAATGAAGAAATAAATAGTGAGACACACATTCAAAGATTGGGGAAGTTCAACACAAATGTTTGTTCATGCGTGCTTTAACAAGATTTACCGTAATTAATCATTTGCAGATGGAGGCGTCATTCGGACAAGACAGATGCATTTTCCTAAGTTGGGGCATTGGTAATTGAAATGTAAGATACTGGACAGAAGCACGAGAGCTGCATATGGCCATTAATTTTCAACCCGTCGTGAAATAAAAACCTCAAAGGCAAAAGACAGTGTTCTACATCTTTGCAACCATCATCACTCTATCAGTAAGTAAACTACAGCAGCAACTTTTGCAATGCTATTTGACTTTTTCTGAATGTTTGCTTGTTTAATTAATTTATTTTTTTTACAAAGCAAAATGACAAATTAAAAACCATCCAAAATGCTGAAGTGATTTAAAATGTCTTATTTCTCTTGATACACCAACTGGACAATATAATTTAAAAATTGAATAATTATGAAGTTAATGTTATATAATTTTAATATTCCTTCCTTCCTTCCTTCCTTCCTTCCTTCCTTCCTTCCTTCCTTCCTTCCTTCCTTCTTTCTTTCTTTCCTTCCTTCTTTCTTTCCTTCCTTCCTTCCTTCCTTCCTTCCTTCCTTCCTTCCTTCCTTCCTTCCTTTCTTTCTTTCTTTCTTTCTTTCTTTCTTTCTTTCTTTCTTTCTTTCTTTCTTTCTTTCTTTCTTTCTTTTTCTTCCAGGTGTTCCTTTGTGGTTTTTTAAAAGTTACTTTGTAATTAAGTTGTAATTTGTTTTTAATTTTATTTTATTCTCAAGAGTTTTTAAAACTTTTTTCCCCTAATGGTTTCTTTTTCTCCTTAGATAGGTTAACGGGGGACTTTTTTTGCTTTTACTCAAATAAGCTAGTCGTATTTCCTTTTATACAGTTAAATGTATGTGTACAGTTACATAGTTTTTATATAATACTGCAAATTCATAAGCAACGTCTTTTCAAAAATGTCTTCTGTAAATGCTTTTTAAAACCTAGCTTCAGAATAAGGAATAATAGAAGACTGTATGTATTATTTTAAGCTGATGCTTGTATTCTGTCTTCCAACTTCTCAAAAATTCTCTTTGTTACAAAAAAGATTTTTTGGTTTTCTACCTTAGTGGGCTTGAGAATTCCTTTAAAATTTCTCTCGGTAATGTTTTTGAATTTCATTTATGGTGGAAATGCAACTTTTTCTACTGTCAATGGAGATTTTCAATTATCCAGGTCATGGTTCTCCCAAAGGTGCTTTAAAATAATAATAATAATAATAATAATAATAATAATAATAATAATAATAATAATAATAATAATGATGATGATGATGATGATGATGATGATGATGATGATGATGATGATGATGTTGGAAGGGACCTTGGAGGTCATCTAGTCCAACCCTCTGCTCAGGCAGGAAACCCTATACCATTTTGGACAAATGGCTGTCCAGTCTCTTCTTAAAAACTTTCAGTGTTGGAGCATTCACAGCTTCTGGAGGCAGGTTGTTCCACTGATTTAATTGTTCTAACTGTCAGGAAATTTCTCCTTAGTTCTAGGTTGCTTCTCTCTTTGATTAGTTTCCATCCTTTGCTTCTTCTCCTGCCTTCCGGGGCTTTGGAGAATAGCTTGACTCCCTCTTCTTTGGGGCAGCTCCTGAGATATTGGAAGATTGCTATCATGCCACCTCTAGTCCTTCTCTTTATTAAACTTGACATACCCAATTCCAGCAACTGTTCCTTATATGTTTTAGCCTCCAGCCCCCTAATCATCTTTGTTGCTCTTCTCTGCACCCTTTCTAGAGTCTCGACATCTTTTTTACATCGTGGTGACCAAAACTGGATGCAGTATTCCAGGTGTGCCCTTACCAAGGCATTGTAAAGTGGTATTAACACTTCACGTGATCTTGATTCTATCCCTCTGTTAATGCAGCCTAGCACTGTGTTGGCTTTTTTGGCAGCTGCAGCACACGGCTGGCTCATATCTAAGTAATTGTCCACTAGGACTCTGAGATCCCCCTCACAGTTACTACTATTGAGCAAGGTACCCCCTATACTATACTTGTACATTTGAGACAACTCCTGCTCTCCTTTTCTATTGTATATCCTTCCTTTAGTTTGAAGCCTTTCCAAGCTGCCCAACATTATCCAGGAAGCTTCACGGGAAGATTTTTCTACTGGTGATTGGTTTTGGGGTGAGGGAGACATACAAGGCTACAGGGAAGCTTGTGCATTGAAAGACCACTTCATGAAACAGCAGGGCTGAACAAATCTCGAAAGGGATCTTGCCTCCAGGGAATCTGGTTTGCCCAAGATTTCTGGAACTGAAACGAAATGTTTGTGGTGCTTGCTTTGAAGCCTTCCTTGTAAATCTAATACAGGTAGTCCTCGTTTAGCAACTGCCTCATTCAGTGATCCTTCACAGTTAGGAGAGTGATGAAAAAAAGTATCTTTATGACCAATCCTTACATTTATGGCCTTTGCAGGCCTGGAAAGCAGAGCAAAGCTGAAATAAGATCATAAGCACAGATGTGGGTTCAGGTAGCGACTGTTTCACTTAACAACCAATTGGCTGCTCCCAGTTGTGACTGCTAAACGAGGACTCCCTGTAAGCCAGAGAAAGCTCAGGTGCATAGGAGTCAACCAGAGATGATTTGAAATCAGGCAGTGTCTTCTGAGGACTAAATAAATGAGTAACATGTAGAAGTCTTTCCCAACTAGTGGAATTGCCAAATGAAGCAAGGGTGAGGCAGAGCATTCTAGAAAGACGGGAGTGACGGATGTAAAAAAAAGGAGTGGGGCTTTGATTGCATGACTGTGGCCGACACCTTGAATTCTTGGACCCTCCATCCTGAAGACTCCTTTGCAAGGAGGCAAACTGTTTCATCTGGCTGCTGGAGGAGGCCAATTTTGTTGCGTCTGGGGTGTTCCCAGTGGTTAATCTACAGGTAGTCCTTCACTTACGACCAGAATTGGGACTCGCTGCTAAGCGAGGCAGTTGTTTGAAGTGACTCGTTTTATGACCATGTTATGAGCTTTTTGCCACAGCTGTTCAGCAAATCACTGCAAAGCCCATGGCCGTTGGGTGGACTTGCCCCTTTGACTTGGACTCTGCTCGTCGGATGCCAGCTGAGGAAGTCACAAAAGGGGATCCCGGGGCCCAGGTTGCCGAAATCATTGTAGATACATGCTGGTGGCCAAGTGCCCCAATTTTGATCATGTGACCACGGAGTTTCTGCGGTGGTTGTAAGTGTGAAGACCTGTCATACGTCACTCTTTTTTCCCAGGACCTTTGTGACTTTGGATGGTGGCTAAATGAAGGGCTGTATGTAACTCAAAGGCTGCCTGCAGCTTCTTGAAACTGCTCAGTTAAAAAAAACAACAAGCCCCACCCCTTTGAGTCATGTGTGTGACATCATTCTACAGGTAGGAAAAGGGCAATGCTGCTGTCATGGTTCCAACAGATGCAATTCTCCAAAGAACCTCGAGGCATTGTTTACCTTAAGGAGTCTTTAATCAAAGGAGCATAGCTTCCGCACGTACATGGTCAAGCCGAAATCTGGATTTCCCCTCCACTAAGCACACAGTATCAAAGCGCAGTTCCTCCCTCTAATTAATCGTCATAAATCACATTCTCCAATTAGTTTGAATTGTCAGCTTTCCCTCCTGTCGAACAACCTGCCAAATTCTTATCTTCTCTTATTTCAAAACAGCCTTGAGAGACGTTCTTCCTATTCCCCCCAGTATCAACGAATTCTCACTCTTAATAGTAACGCACAAGTTTTAATTTAATTTAATTTAATTTAATTTATTAATATTTCTATACCGCCCTTCTCCCGAAGGACTCAGGGCGGTGTACAGGGCAAGAATAAAACACAGAGTTACAAAAATTAAAAGGTAATTAAATACATGCCCATAAAAACAGTTGGTACATTAATAAAAACCCCAATAAAATGATAGTAAAAACAACACCAATCCCCCCTCAGGCCAGGCCGGCTTGTTCGAACAGGTATGTTTTCAGATCGCGGCGAAAGGAGCGAAGATCGGGCGCCGTCCGGAGCTCAAACGGTAACTGGTTCCATAGCTCCGGGGCGCCCACAGAGAAAGATCTCCCCCTGGGGGCCACCAATCTACATTCTCTGACCGGTGGCACCCTGAGGAGACCCTCTCTGTGGGAACGCACAGGGCGGAGGGAAGTTGACGCCGGCAGCAGGTGTTCCCTAAGGTACTCCGGACCCCTGCCATGTAGGGCTTTAAACACCATTACTAGTACCTTGAATCTCACCCGGAAGACAACTGGCAACCAATGCAGCTCACGAGCAGAGGTGTGACATGGGAGTATCGGGAAACTCCCAACACAACTCTCGCGGCTGCATTCTGTGCCAGTTGGAGCTTCCGGGTGGTCCTCAAGGGCAGCCCCATGTAGAGAGAGTTGCAGTAGTCTAATCGAGAGGTCACGAGCGCGTGAGTGACCGTGCATAGATCATCCCGGCTTAGATAGGGCCGCAACTGGCACACCAGGTGAACCTGGGCGAAAGCCCCCCTAGTCACAGCTCCTATGTGGTCTTCCAGGGTGAGCCGTGAATCTAGGAGGACTCCCAAGTTGCGACCCCTATCTACGGGGGGTAATAATTCGCCCCCCATAGCGAGAGGTGGAATGTCTGAATAAACCTGGGATGAAGGTATGCAAAGCCACTCGGTCTTGTCGGGGTTGAGTTGAAGTCTGTTCCTCCCCATCCAGACCCGAACCGCCTCCAGGCAACGGGACATCACGGTGAGGGCATCACTGGGGTGGTTTGGGGTCAAAAAGAAAAGCTGGGTATCATCAGCATACTGATGATACCCAACTCCAAAACCACGAATGATCTCACCCAGCGGTTTCATATAGATGTTGAACAGGAGAGGCGAGAGGACCGACCCCTGAGGAACTCCACAAATGAGAGACCTCGCGGTCGACCTCTGCCCTCCTGCCAACACCGACTGCGAGCGTCCCTGGAGATAGGAGGAGAACCACTGTAAAACCGTGCCTCCCACTCCCAATCCCCTGAGACGCCGCAGCAAGATACCATGGTCGATGGTATCGAAAGCCGCTGAGAGGTCTAATAGGACCAGAACAGAGGAATGCCCCCTGTCCAGAGCCCTCCAGAGATCATTCACCAGCGTGACCAATGCCGTCTCCGTGCTGTACCCGGGCCTGAAACCCGATTGGTACGGGTCTAGATAATCCACTTCATCCAGGACCAGAGGGAGCTGATGTGCCACCACACTCTCAACAACCTTGGCAAGAAAGCGAAGGTTGGAGACAGGACGAAAGTTGTTCAATACAGCTGGGTCCAAGGCAGGCTTCTTGAAGAGAGGCCTCACCACCGCCTCTTTCAAGACGGCGGGGAAGCTGCCCTCACTCAAAGAAGCCGATATAACTGCCTGGAACCAGCTGCGTGTCCTCTCCCGGGCTGCATAGACCAGCCAGGAAGGGCACGAGTCCAATAAACATGTGGTGGTGCTCAGCCTCCCCATGATCCTGTCCACTTCCTCCGGAGTCACAGAATCAAACTCCTCCCAGGTGATATCGACAAGACCGCCCGTGTCCTGCTCGACAGACTCTGCCCAGTCAGAGTCCAGACCGGTCCGAATCCGAGCGATTTTGTCCGACAGATGCTGGTTAAACTCCTCGGCACGACCCTGCAAGGGTTCCTCCCTCACCTCCTGATTCAGGAGGGAGAGAGTCACCCTAAACAGGGCGGCCGGGCGATTATCTGCGGACGCGATAAGGGTAGCGAAGTGGTTAGACCTCGCCTCCCTTATCACAGCGAGATAAGACCTAGTATAGGTTCTTAGTCGCAATCGGTCAGATTCGGATCGGCTGGATCTCCAACCGCTCTCTAGGCCCCGTCTCCAACACTTCATCTCCCGGAGCTCCGCGGAGAACCATGGAGCTCGACGGGATCTGCACCGGGTCAGGGGCCGCAGGGGTACAACTCGGTCAAGAGCCTTAAAGAAGCAAAGCTGCCTCTCCACATGTTGTCAAAGCAAGCACATCTGATGGTTGCAGCGTTGACAGCTGCTTTAGTCAGACCGACTCTTTGCCACCTGCCCTCTCAGAGGCAGCGCTGGAGAACTCCTTCCTTTCTCTTAGGAATGGATGTGGATGGGTTAGAGAAGTAGAGAAAGATGACGGAGCAAACCGCCATAATGGATTGCAGGGTTATTTATAATGGGCATCACAGGTCTAGAGTATTTCTTGGCTAGAGGGCTGCAAATCTAACTCTGGATAAATGGATTCCCAATGAAGGATGGTATTCCCAGAAAACCTATGGACAGGAAATAGCCTTCCATTCCAAACAATCTGGATTTCAAATTCAGATCAGCGGTACCTGCGAGCTGGGCCTCTGCATATATCTGTGCCATCTTGTACTCTGTTAGTTGTTGATGCACAAAAGGACAAACATCAAGGACAACAGGAGGCGACATGGGCACCATTTCTACCTCCCAAGCCTATACAAAGCAATTTGGAGATGACCCGTGACTTTGCTCACTTCAGCACACCTTGAAGACGCCATGGAGAATGGCATGGACTAGTTCTTTTTTGCTCTCTAGCTGGCCACAGGAAGATGCAAAAAAGGCCATCCAGGCAGCTGGGCAACTCTAAATCCCGAAGCAACAAAAATATCTTCACTCCCCATGCAAGGCAAGCCATGATAGTTACTGGTTCTTCCCCCTGTAGCCTACATTTTCGGTATATGACAGGGGTAGGCAACCTCGGCTCTTTTATGACTCATGGACTTCAACTCCCAGAATTCCTCAGTCAGCATGGCTGACTCAGGAATTCTGGGAGTTGAAGTCCATGAGTCATAAAAGAGCCGAGGTTGCCTACCCCTGGTATATGAGAACATTTGCTTAATAATTGGGAAGGAGGAGCTTGAGAGGTTGCTATGAGGGGAGGCTTCTGGGCTGCTGATTTGCCATTCTTCTTTTAAAGCCTATCGTGAGAACAAAATGTTAACATGCCTACATTTTTGCAACCAGCTGCTTTCCTAATAGTTACAATTACTAATGTGGTGCCAGGAAGGGAAGGATACATTAGAAACCAACCGATAGACAGACATTAAAGATTTGGATGTGGAAATTCTGCGGAACAAGGATTCAGGAGAAAGTAAAAGCTGTCTTGAAGTGCATAAGATACAACAGCATTTAAACAGAAATAAAGTAACTTTATTCCCCCCCCCCCGCTGCTGCCACCTCCAGCCATTGATTGGATAGGTCTGGAGCTGCTTGCAAGCTGCTTGAGCGCCCTCTAGTCCCTGGACCAGGCAAATGAAAGGAAATGTAATACATAACTATTTCAGTGCCTCTTGCGCATTTTGGCTGGATGCTGTGGGAACTGTAATCTAAAAGGTGCTGGGTTAATCTACTGAAAGGGTTTGTCTTTCACGGAGGAAAACAAATAGCACCAGAATTTGCAGAGACAAGGCTGATCACACCCTCTTCGATAAAAACAGAGGCTGCCAGTTCCGATTCTTGCCACAATGGCGTCAAATGACCTTGGTGGAGCAGTGGGCTAATGCCTTCTTAAGTAACACCAGCTGCCTGCAATTAGTGCAGGTTCTCATCCCACCAGGCTCAAGGTTGACTCAGCCTTCCATCCTTCCGAGGTAGGTAAAATGAGGACCCAGATTGTTGGGGGCAATAAGCTGACTTTGTAATAATGCCGCTTGGGGAGGGGGCGAAAGCCCTAATAAGCAGGCATATACATAGAATGAAGGCTATTGCTAAGCACATTGGTTTGTGCTTAAATTGTAAGCCGCCCTGAGTCTTCGGAGAAGGGCGGGATATAAATGGGATTAAAAAAAAATGAAAGGAAATGTAGTACATAACTATTTCAGTGCCTCTTGCGCATTTTGGCTGGATGCTGTGGGAGCTATAATCTGAAAGGTGCCGGGTTAATCTACTGAAAGGGTTTGTCTTTCACGGAGGAAAACAAATAGCACCAGAATTTGCAGAGACAAGGCTGATCATGCCCTCTTCGATAAAAACAGAGGCTGCCGGTTCCGATTCTTGCCGCAATGGTGTCAAATATTCTGTGCGGATTTCCTTTCCCCCTGGATCTTGAGCACTTGATCTTTGGAAAGACCCTTTAATCTTTCTAGGATTTTACTATCCTTGTGGGGAATAGATATTTATCTATTTACCATCTTTTTATCTATTTCCTGCCTTCATTCTTATTATAAAGAGCTCAAGCCAGTGAACATATCCAACACAACATCCTCCTCCTATTTCCCCCAGAACAACAACCGTGTGAGGTGGGCTGGGCTGAGAAAGAGGGTCTGGCCCAAAGTTCACCCAGCCAACTTTCATGCCTAAAACAGGGCTAGAACTCGCAGTCTCTTGGTGATTGGCTCAAAGTCACCCAATCAGTTTTCATGCCAAAGGCGGGACTAGAATTCACAGTCTCCTGATGATTGGCCCAAGATTGCCCAACCAGCTTTCGTGGCTAAGGTGGGACATCCCCCCCCCAAAAAAAAGAGATTCCAAAATATTACTCTTTGGTGTTTCTTATGTCTTTGAATCAAGGGGAAGTGCTATAAAACTCCAAAAGGAAGATGAGAGCTGATATTGGCAATTGTTTTGGCCTCTAATGAATCAGCTGCTATTTCTTTATCTGGTAGATTAAAAATAAAAAAAAGTGCAACGAGTTCTAGCAACAAATAACTCTAACAAAGAACAAAGTCACCGAACAGCCAGTTCTAAAGACCTGTCATGCCCCACTTTTCAAAGATCTATTGCATTTTTAAGTTGCTCACATTTTATTCTAAATGAATAATTAGATTGAAAGGCACATCCTGTAGATGTCGACTGAATGTGCAAGTAAAGATTGTAATCTTACATCCATAGCACCCTAGCTGATGAGAGCTGATTTTGGAAGCTTAGTAGCTTTGAGCACCTGTGAAATTCCAGGTTATAGGCTAGATTGGGAAGTTGGACAAACATTTCCGAAGGGAGAAAACTGGGAAGCCATTTCCATATTATTGCCAAGAAAACTACCTAGATGCATACATGAAATCACCGGGAAACAAGTCCAGCTTAATGGAGAACTTTTACCTGTAATGTAGTTAGGGATGCATCCTAAGAGACCGCATACAACTGGGATCTGTATCTCAAAATCCCCTATGAGCAACACATATTTTTCAGAGTCTTTTCTTTTGCTCTTAGTGAACAGGAGAGTAACTCTTCAGGGGTTAATGGCAATGTTCTTGCCAGACATGAAGGTAATAAAAGACCTGGTGGATTAAAATTGTTTGGGGATTAGAGATTCAGTCCTTAACAGAGAAGGAGGAGAAGAAGAAAGAGAAGAAGGAGGAGAAGGAGGAGAAGGAAAAGAGGAGGAGAAAGAGAAGACGGAGGAGGAGAAGGTGAAGGAGAAAGCAGCACAAATATTACATACTGTATAATCTACATATAATCTAATTTTGGTCCAAAATGGAAACTGACATCAAGACAAATGACAACATCAAGGTGGGTGATATTCCAGCTAATTGACTAAGCCCAGTTTGTTGTGTGAATGTGCCAAAAGGACATTCCAGCACAGTTATGCAGTATGTCTGTGTCTTAGATCCGTTTGTTATTCAGGTTATTCTTTTGGCTCAAGTCAAAGACCTACTGTAGAGCAAAACAAGGGTTTCATAGACTTCTAACAAAAATGTACTTTCCAAGGCTGTTCTCTTCGCTCTCGTTTTCCTTACTGCTGAAAAGTTTTTGTTCAATACGCCAGTCCTGCTTTTTTTCCAGAAGAAATTCCCAAAGTGTATAAAATTTGGGAAACAGAGCCTCTGATTTGCCTCGAACAGAATCTCCAAGGTATGATGGCTACGATAGAGGTAGGTCCGTCGTATTCAAGGGAGGAAAGAGGGAAGAAGGCCTTCTAATTATTTTGAGGGGAGTAAATCCATCCGGTAAAAATATTAAAAATGAATACTTACTCAGGCATTTTGAAGGAGGAAGAGAAATGCCGTTTATCAAGCATAAAGCCAGAAACTGAAGTTAGTTTAATTTAAAAAAAAAAAGAATCAAAAAGTTAATACGCTTGGTCTTAGGGTAACTTGCAGGCAGGGAAATACATGCTGTCAAATCCCAGATTACAGCATATTCGTTTTTTTCCATGGGCTTTCTTTGAATGAATGGGCCAAGTATTTAAAACAATACTACTGTAGGCTGCCACAATTTCACAAGCAGAAATTGTGGGGGGAGGAGGAACCTGCTACTGTTTAATAAATGTGCTATGATGTGTTTTCAAATTGCTTAGTGGACAAGGAAGATTTATGTACAAATGGGCATGGATTCAATTGCAGCTCTGGTGAATTAGATGATGTCCAATTTGAGGAGAATTCTATAAATCTTCCTCTGTATGATTTTTGCCAGGATTGTTTTTATTCAGCAGTGGTGGGAATTAACTGCTTGATTTTTTTCCTGTTTTTACGCTGCCCTGAGCCTGGATAAATCCTAAATAAATACATACCTTGATTCACTGATTTGATGCACGGATTTGTGCATTGTATCCTTTCTTTCATTCAAGAAGTGTTCGTAGCAATCTCTCTTCTTATTTTCTGCTGCAACAGCTGTCCTGGGAGGTAGGCTGGGCTGAGAAAACAAGTCCAAAGGGAATTCCGTGGGGTGGTGGACTTGAACCCAGGTTCAAGCAGTGAAGGAGTGGGAGAAGGAGGAAGGCAGAGCACACACTGCTGGACAATGTCATTGACAAACAGAGATGGGGGATAGATTCGTTTTTCCAGTGTTATGATCCAGCTGCAGCCTTTGAGGTTTTCTCCGTAGGAGTAAATGGTTACTGCTTGTATATTAGAAAGAAAGAAGAAGTTGCTACTCCAGATGGGACCATTTACCTAGTCTTTTGCCAATAAACGTACCCATTCAATCCCACTTCTTTCTTTGCCTGATTTGCACTGTTATAACTCTGATCGTGCCCAAAGGTATCGAGTATTTGAATTAAGTTCATACAAGGAGGATCTACAACAAAATTTTGCAGTGCAGGATATGTCCAGGATATCCTATTTTACTCTGACTTACTGTTTTCGGTTGATTTGCACTTTAAGAGATTTTATTTATTTATTTATTTATTTTTGGGACTTATATGCCGCCCTATCTCCCGAAGGACTCAGGGCGGCTAACAACAATACAAAAAATAAAAAAAGAATTAAATAACAGCCCCAAAATAAATTAACTACACAGTTAAAAATTAAAACTTATTTAAAAACCCATCTCCAGGATACTGTCACCTTAATGTGATTATTGAGTTTAGCCCTTGGCTTGCAACCATTTGTTTAGTGACTGAAGTTACAATGTCACTGAAAAAAAAGTGGCTTAAGAGCAGTCCTCACATTTATGACGATTGCAGCATCTCCACAGTCAACGTGATCAAAATTTGGGCATAGGCAACCAGCAGATATTTACAACAGTCACAGTGTCCCGGGGTCATGCGATAGCTATTTGCGACCTTCCCAGCTGGCTTCAGAAAAGAGAAGTCAATGGGGGAGGCTGGACTTGCTTAACAACCGTGTGATTCACTTAAGAGCCGCAGTGATTCCGTTAACAATTGTGGCCAAAACAAAAAACGGTCGCAGAATTGCGCACAACCCACTTTGTAATCACTTTGCTTAGCACTGTAAATCTTGGCCCCCAGCTGCAAACATAAGTTAAGCTATTTGGGATCACTCTGATCCCCAACAATTGGAGAGTGGGATTTCCACATATTTCCCCATCCACATATTAACCAGGCCTAACCTTACTTAGTTTCCAATATTCCAATTTATTGCCACCTGCTGAGTCATTCTTTCTATAGGTACAGTTTAGTCCTTCACTTATTACGGTTTGTTTCGTGGCCTTCGAAGTTACAGTGGCACTGAAAAAGGTGAACTTACGATTGCTTTTCACCCTTACGACCGTTGCAGCCTCCCCCTCGGTCACATGTTCAAAATTCAGATGCTTGGCAACTGACTCATATGTTTGAGGGTTGCAGTGTTTGGGGATCAGGTGATCACCTTTTGCAACCTCCTGACAAGCAAAGTCCATGGGGAAGCCAGGTTTCCTTAAGCTTGTAAAATGGGGCACAACTCACTTAAGAACTGTCTCACTTAGCAACAGAAATTGTGGGCCTACTTGTGATTGTGAGTGGAGGACTACTTAAGAACTTGGAGAAGAATGATTGAAGGATGTGCTAATCCTCAAAAAGCGTAACTTCCTGACTCCATATTACTTGTGTTCCTTTCCACTAGATGCAGGGGTAGGCAACCTTGGCTCTTCTATGACTTGTGGACTTCAATTCCCAGAATTCCTGAGCCAGCTATGCTGGGAGTTGAAGTCCACAAGTCATAAAAGAGCCAAGGTTGCCTACCCCTGCACTATAGCGAGATTAGAAAACGCTTCCCTTCCACAAGATTGGACTGGATTTTATGGCACATAGTAAGGCTGGGTCAGGTGTTGTGTAGAACTTCCATGATTCCTGATCTCTTGGTCATAGCCTTGTGCCTTAGCAATTAGGAGTTGTTTTTTGTACAAAAGAAATGGAGAGTAATTCCTTTGTGCCTATCGCTAAGGACCTTTCATCATCCAGAAAGGTTGTGTCCGACCCATCGCGACCCCATGGACAACGTTCCTCCAGGCCTTCCTGTCCTCTACCATCTTCTGGAGTCCATTTAAGCTCATGCCTACTGCTTCAGTGACTCCATCCAGCCACCACATTCTCTGTTGTCCCCTTCCTCTCTTGCCCTCAACCTTTCCCAGCATTAGGCTCTTCTCCAGTGAGTCCTTCCTTCTCATTAGGTGGCCAAAGTATTTGAGTTTTAGCTTCAGGATCTGGCCTTCTAAAGAGCACTCAGGGCTGATCTCCTCTAGGACTGACCGGTTTGAATGCCTTGCAGTCCAAGGGACTCGCAGGAGTCTTCTCCAGCACCATAGTTCAAAGGCCTCAATTCTTTGGCGCTCAGCCTTTCTTATGGTCCATCTTTCACTGCCATACATTGCAACTGGGAAGACCATAGCCTTGACTATACGCACTTTTGTTGGCAGGGTGATGTCTCTGCTTTTTAGTGTGCTGTCTAGATTTGCCATGGCTTTCCTCCCCAGGAGCAAGCGTCTTTTAATTTCTTGGCTGCAGTCCCTGTCTGCGCTGATCTTGGAGCCCAGGAAAATAAAATCTGTCACTACCTCCATTTCTTCCCCATCCATTTGCCAGGAATTGAGAGGGCCAGATGCCATGATCTTCGTTTTCTTAATGTTGAGTTTCAAGCCCACTTTTGCACTCTCCTTCTTCACCCGCATCCAGAAAGGTACTGATCACTTTTTACCTCTTCCTGTATGGAATACAGCACAGTGGATGGATGGAAAAATCAGAAGAGCTGAAAAGGACGGGAGTATCTAATTTCCTTTACAATATAGATCACTCAAAGAAGTAGTGCAAAACTGGAATACGTGGAGAGACCTGGCCCATAGACTCACCAAGAGTTAGACACGACTCATCATCATCATGATCAGATTATAGATCATAGAATAACAGGGTTGGAAGGGACCTTGGAGGTCTTCTAGTCCAACCACCTGCTCGAGTAGGAGACCCCATATCATTCCAGACAAATGACTGTCCAATCTCTTCTTGAAAACTTCCAGTGATGGAGCACTTACACCTTCTGGGGGCAAGCTGTTCCGCTGGTTAATTGCAGTCACTGTCAGGAAATGTCACCCTAGGTTTCTTCTCTCCTCAATTACTTTCCACCTATTACATCTTGTCCTGCACTTAGGCGGTTTGTGGTTGAGGGTATAATCACATATGTAATCTTTAGAACTGCTAAGTTTCTAGTCAGAGCTTTTCAGATGAACACATTGGTCTAGCATTGTTAAAAAGGATGCCTTCGATTAAACATGCGCTGTTTTGTATTTCAGTACTCATCTGATGCTTCAGCATTCTATTTTATTTTATGTTATCTCACTCTTTTATCTTTCATTTCATTTGATCTGCCTCTGTTTTATCTCATCTTACTTCACCTTATGTTATTTTATTGTATTTTTTGCTGCTGACACCTATTGGTTTTTTTTTTATATGACCAATTGCCTAATCAATAAAGCTATACTGCACTATATTGGAGTAGGAAGAAATGTTGCAGATCTGTTACAGATTGTATCTAACGTTAAAGTTTGGTTTCCAAGGACCATGTAGAGCTTGGGTCAGGACCTAAAATTCGATAAATAAAATTACTATCCCTGTTTGCATTTATAATGGGGCTTAAATCAAGACTTTCTCCATATTTCAGACTTTTCAAAAGGGCTTAAGATCTAGTTCTATCTCTTTTCTGATACTTAGAGTCAACAGTTTCAGTAGAAATTTCATGTACAAAAATGGAAAATTAATACCTGTATCTTAACACTTCCATTTGCTTCTAGTGGTCTCTTCAGCTTAGCTCCCCCAAATATCTACATCTCTCTCTCTAGTTTTGAAAGCTTGTTTGATCATGACATCCATGTTTGTTTCTCTCTCCCTTCTTCAAGACGGTCAGCAAGGCTGAGGCAAATAGCCACAAAGAGGACATCGTAGCTGGTCCGAAAAGTGACATGAAGGGCCGTAAGAAGTTACTGTCTGCCTGTTCCCTGTCCAAACTGAAGGTATCAGGATCTGACAATTCCCATCTTACAATTTATAAGTCAGTATAAAACGTATTTGATGTACATGCTTGTACATAGATTGCTTGGGGAAATCCAACTGGCAATATATGTTATTCTGTAGGATCATTCATTCATAACTTTAAAACCCAACTGGAGGGAATGTGAGAACCTTCCATCGTGGAGTGAATTGCATCCACAGAGTGGATTTACAAACACGTTAACTGGGGATTAGATGATTTGTTCTTCAGAGTAGTTCGGTGCCTTTGGGGATGTGGCCAACAGGTAAAGAAATAATATGGTTTATTATCCCATGTGAGGTAAATGTCGTAACGGTGGACTCTTACCCTAAGTTTAGGCTTAGTACTTTGAACCCAGATGTAAAATTGGAAGAGAGTGTTTCAGAGTACGTTGAGTCTAATCTGTTGATTCTCTCAAATTCTTTTACCGCCAGTTGAAATTGAAAAGTGAAGGGTTGAAAGAGGCAGTTGCTTTATGCATTAAATAAGGTCAGGGTTTGTGAACTAACAGGTTTTTGCTAGTGCCAATGGACTTTAAACTGGACCTTTATTCTGGAAGCTATGTTAATATATACCTGAATTAAGCAGCCAGCTGAGGGATTCTGGGAGTTGAAGACCACACATCTTAAAGTTGGCAAGGTTGAGAAACATTAGGCAACCTTGGCTCTTTTATGACTCGTGGACTTCAAGTCCATGCTGGCTCAGGAATTCTGGGAATTGAAGTCCACGAGTCATAAAAGAGCCAAGGTTGCCTACCCCTGGTCTAGACCCATACAGCAGAGAGGAGACCCCAGCCGCAGAGTAGATAATACCACTAATGAAATGGTTAATAGTAATTACAGACTGCAGAGTTGTAATCAGATTTTTTTTCTTTCTCAGTTCGGTCTGAGACTAACTTTAGGAAGCTATGAGTATAAAACATGGAAGAGTGAATATAAATGCTCTTTAGAAAAACAAAAACAAAACCAGGCTGTTTTGGAAAATAATAACACAATGAAGAAACAAATTTTAGGAATAAACTGTCCTGGATTGTGCTGAGTTTATAGTTTCTTGTCCTACAAATAAACACACACAAACACACACACACACACACACACACACACACACACACACACACACTGAATTCTATACATGTCCATTCAGGACCAGGTTAGATTAATGTCAGTGGGATCCCTACAGAGAAAGGGGATCGAATTTGGGAGAACGTTTGTCCTAGATGCAGTGAAAGATGTATTATTTGCTTATTTTGATTTATATGGCTGCCCATCTTGACGAGGCGATTCTAGGCAGTGAACATGGTTAGAAACATCAAGACAACAATTAAAAGGAGAAAGAGAGAAGCATAACAAAAGCAAAAACATGAGAACAAAAGGGCAAACAAGGCTAACCCATTGACAATAAATGAATAATACTTTGTAGGCTTGACTAACCTCCTGATTCCTTGCCTGGAAGAATCTGAACATCTGTTAAAATATATACAATGTTGGTTTTATGCCAAAAGTTCCACGTGAAAAGTTAAATTGACACTTTCAGACTCTCAGATTTGCAAGATTTGTTTAATGTAGCCTTAAAATAAAGCAGAATTGGTTCACCTAGTCATATTTCCCGTCTGGCCCACCTGGTAAGGCTGACGTCAATCTTGCAAGTGTGGAAGTAGAATTCACCCGCCATCTCTTCCTAGCCTCTTTTGCCCCACCACTAAACAGCTCCAGGCTGTGTTGTCTCTTATCTAATCGTTCCCTTAGGCAGCCTCTCTTTGTGGGGTCTCCCAAGGTCTTTCCCACATACCATTACAGAAAAGGTGTAATGTTGAAAGAGATGGAGTTCAGGGTATGGAAATCTTTGCACATGTGTCTATGGCAAGAAAATATTATTTCTATTGGCTCAACGTTTGGCCTATCCAAAAAGTTCCATTTTCAAAATTGTCAAGAATTTTGGTGTGCCAGACTGCCACTCTAACTCTCGGGGGAGAAGAGAAGAATATCCTACTAATTTTGCAGGTGGTTTCCATAGTCTGCAAATCGAACAAATGAGATTAAAGCTAAGCTGTCTTAAATTACCCTGGCCTTTTAGAGATTGAATCTGATACCTTTGCAACAGATAGAGCCAGGCCTGTTCTTACAGTTACATAAGGGAGCAGGAATACCACTTGGAAAAGCCAGAAAAAGGGAGCAATTGCATACATACACTTGTCAAGAAAGGAAACTGGGCCACTGTAGGGGAAAAAGACATCAGTGCCAATACACATGTATGCAAATAAAGTAGAAATATTCTTAAGCCATTGTTTGCCTCCTGAATAACACCCCCTTGGCCAACTTCACACAATATAAAGTTAACTGTAAACACCAGCAAGATTCATTAGCTTGGTGTGCTTTGTCCAAATAGAATCCAAGCCAAAAAGGTAAATTAATATCTCTTTATTTATGCCTAAGCAAGAGGAGGCATCTCACTCAAAGAGAAAGCAAGTTAGAAAATCATTTTACATACATTTCAAACATACTGGATATGGAACGTGTTCTTTCATTGGTTAACATCATTTGACTCATTGCTGATGTTATCCATGTAACATGTAACATTTTATAGCATCCCATAATATTCTTAGCATGATCTTGTTAATGCTCATTGTTATATTCAGGAAGTGAATTTGTGAGTTACTAAAGTTCAAAAACTAATCAAGGAGAGAACCAACCTAGAACTAAGGAGAAATTTCCTGACAGAACAATTAATCAGCCTAAATGTTGGAGGTGTGGTGGTGAAGATGCAACGTATTTTCATATATGGTGGACCTGTAAAAAGGTTAAAGCTTTCTGGATCAAAATTTGGTGGAATATGCAGAAGATATTTAAGAGAAGGATAAAGTTTTGTCTGCAATTGTTCTTACTGGGTATTATTACTGACACTACTGTTGTGGACACTAAGTTGATGTTGAATTTAATTATGGCAGCCAGACTTTTAGTAGGGCAATATTGGAAGAAGGAAGAACTGCCGACTATAGAAGAATGGACTCTAAAAGTTTCTAACCTGGCGGAAATGGCAAAGATCTCAGCGTATTTGAAAGACCATTCGCAACAGAGATATATTGTGGAGTGGAAAAAATGGATTGATTACATCCAGAATAAATATGGGACTAAAAAGTTTCATTTAGCATTTGAATAAGTATTGATGTGATATTTATATTGCTTGTAGTCATTTTACAAGAGTTAAAGTGCGATAGACTTAATAACTTATTGTCGTTAGCATATGGTAGATTATGATTGTTTTTACTTTTATACCTTGTATTTAGCTCTGGGAAGTCGGGGAGGGGGGAGGGGGAGGGAGGGAGGGTTGGGTTGGGTTGGGAAGGGGGGAGGGGGTTGGGAGGGGTTTTGTTTTGGTAAAGATAAAATGTATTGAAAAACTTTTCAATAAAAAAGAACAATTAATCAGTGGAACAACTTGTCTCCAAATGTTGTGGGTATAGGGTTTCCTGCCTGAGCAGGAGTTTGGTCTAGATGACCTCCTAGGACCTATCCAACTCTATTATTCTGTTAAAACTATGTATGATCCTTGTCCTTGACAGGTTTGACCCAGTCCTTCTGAGACTATATTCCTCATGAAGAACTTTGCTTTGTTGCTTCAGGGAATTAGAAACATTAATCGAAGAAACTCGTAGATACTGAAAACATTATTCAAAGATCCCACACCTCCAGGGCTGCATCTTTCTTTTAGATATCCGTGCTAAGTTGCCCATCCAAGTTTTAGCACTTTTTGAGGAAAACAGAAGTCAGGAGGCTCCTCTTGCTTCTGGGGGATGAAATGCTATAATTCATGGGTGTCAAACTCAATTGCATCATGTGACATATCATGACATATCACGATGTTTTTTGTCTTTGCGGAGCCGGGGTGGGTGTGGCCTGTGCGTTGACGCATACGGCCCGTTGGCCGCCAGTTTTGACACCCCTGCTATAATTCAGCTTTTCTTAAGGAGCTCAGGGCCAGAGCATGGATGGGATTGTTCCTCATTTAAGGTTCACAACAACTTTGTGAAAGAGTGCCTGGCCTGCTTTGTTTCTGCTTGGAGGCCATAGCATCATATGGCTGGAAGGGACCTTGGAAGTCCTCTAATCTAATCCCCTGCCCAAGGCAGGAGACCTTACACCAGGAGGCACGCTAGCTAAGGAATTCTGGGAGTTGAAGTCCACAAGTCATAAAAGGACCAAGTTTGAAGACCCCTGCCTTATACCATCCTTGACAAATGTCCAATCTTTTCTTGAAAACCTCCAGCAATGGAACACCTACAACTATGGGAGTCAAGCTGTCCAACTGATTAATTGTTCTTACTATCAGAAAATTTCTCCTTACTTCTAGGTTGGATCACTTCTTGATAAGTTTCTATCCCTTACTTCTTGTTCTGCCCTCAGATGCTTTGGAGGATAGGTTGACCCCTTCTTCTCTATGAAAGCCCCTCAAGCACTGGAAGACCTTTGGACTTCTTGCTTGAGAAAGATAAAAATGAAGTTTAGATGTTAGGATTTGATAATTAGATTTGTTATGCTTATAGAAATATTGTGTATTTTTATTGCCACCATTAGATATGTATGCTGTATATTCTTTTATGTTTATGCTTAAACTCAGAGTAAGAGGCTATTTTGTTATATAAATAATTCTAATGTTATTTTTATTGTCTAATTGATCCATTTTATATTGTTTTTGTTTTTGTACTTTTGTTTAATATAGAGTAAGAGGCTACTTTATTATTTATTTGTGCTGTTAATTTTTTTCTTTTTTTCTCCCTTTTCATGCCCTTTACCCCCTAATTTTCTTTTTTTCTGTTATTTTGTATTTTATCTCTCCTTGAAACTTCATAAAGTTGATTTTTTTTTAAAAAAAGAGATAGTTCCCAGCTCAAATCCATTGAGTGGGAAACAGAACTTTATTTTTGTCTCAACCCCATATTTTACCCTCTACGTGCCAGTGAATTTGATGCCTTTAATTCCCTATTGATTGTCCTCGTTTCCTTCTAGATATTTTTGATAATGTTATATTTAGCCTATCTGACCAAGACTATGACTGGGGCGTACGTAAACAGCATGCTGACTCAGATCGAAAGGCGTTTCAACATCCCTGCCTATCTGGTTGGAATTATCAATGGAGCCTTCGAAATGGGTAGGCACATAGATGAACCCGTCGAATGGTTTGTAACAGATAATGTCAGGGAATTGCGCAGCAGCTGTTCAAATGAAGTCAGACAAGCTGACACACACTTGGTAGTTTTATATAAATAAATATGTTTATCCTTTATATTTACTTTGTAGTGTGATATAAATAAATGTGTTTGTCATTTATATTTAGTTTGTAGTTTGATATAAATAAATATGTTTATCCTTTATATTTAGTTTGTAGTTTGATATAAATAAATATGTTTATCATTTATATTTATTGTAGTTTGATATAAATAAATATGTTTATCATTTGTATTTATAGCAGACAAGATAGTCAGGTGCACAGGAACATCATGAGGTAAAACTCAACCAGCACACCGAGCACACAGAAGAAAAAGTCGGGAGGGAAACGGAAACTCCCCCTTTACCCCCAGAGCAACCAATCATAGCACAGATTGCCTCATGCAGGAGCCAGCCTTCTCCAACCAATCAACAACAACCGTGTATTCTTGGCCCAGTGTACAATTTTACTGTTCCAGCTTCTAGATTTAGTATCCTAACAAATAAGTACATTTATTTAAATTTTACGTGGCATTTAATATTGGTTATACCAAACATCGGCATGATAAGCCTATTCTAATAGAAGATTATTAGAAAGGAAGAATGAAAACTTAGGAAGGAAGGAATTCCTTTTTCGCACTGAGCCTTGTTGATTTCTACAGGGGATCTGCTGGTGATCGTCTTTGTGAGTTACTTGGGAGCAAAACTTCACAGGCCACGCATGATTGGGCTTGGGTGTGCAGCCATGGGCTTGGGCTGTGTTTTCATAGCCCTGCCTCATTTTCTAATGGGGAGGTAAGTTCCTAATCTTATCAAATTCTCATGTGGCTAGTCCTCAACTTACCACCCCAGTTGGAAACAGAATTTTCATTGCTAACAAGGTGGTTGTTGAGGGACCCCTGCCTGATTTTATGGCCTTTTTCCCCCCATGGTTGTTAAGTGAATCCCTGCAGTGGTTAAGTGAATCACAGGGTCATTAAGTAAACCCAGCTTCCCCCATTGACTTGGTTGGGAAGGTCACATGACCCTGGGAGGCTGCAACCATTGTAAATCCAATGTGACAATGACAAAATGTACATTGTGTCGCCACAGCACCAAATGTAGCCTTCCATACTTGCATCCTGATGTATGTCAGCTGTGTGGTTTGTGTCACATCATTGAAATGCATGGTTTCTCTTCTCCCCCTCCTTCTCCCACATCCCCAAAACTGATGACCCTCAGTCATTCTTGTTTTGGATTGCTAATTTTAATAGTAGTAGTAGTAGTAGTAGTAGTAGTAGTAGTAATGGAGTTGGAAGGAACTTTGGAGGTCATCTAGTCCAACCCCTTGCTCAGCAGAAAACCCTATACCATTTCAGACAAATGGCTGTCCAGTCTCTTCTTAAAAACTTCCAGTGTTGGAGCATTCACCACTTCTGGAGGCAGGTTGTTCCACTGGTTAATTGTTCTAACTGTCAGGAAATTTCTCCTTAGTTCTAGGTTGTTTCTCTCTTTGATTAGTTTCCATCCATTACTTCTTGTCCTACCTTCAGGTGCTTTGGAGAATAGCTTGACACCGTCTTCTTTGTGGCAGCCCCTGAGATATTGGAACGCTGCTATCATGTCCCCCCTCACCCTTCTCTTCATTAAACTAGACAGACCCAATTCCAGCAACTGTTCTTTATATGTTTTAGCCTCCAGTCCCCTATTCATCTTCATTGCTCTTCTCTGTACTATTTCTAGAGTCTCAACATCTTTTTTACATCGTGGTGACCAAAACTGGGTGCAATATTCCAAGGGTGGCCTTACCAAGGCATTGTAAAGTGGTATTAACACTTCATGTGTTCTTGATTCTAGCCCTCTGTTAATGCAGACTAGCACTGGGTTGGCTTTTTTGGCAGCTGCAGCACACTGCTGGCTCATATTTAAGTGATTATACACTAGGACTCCGAGATCCCTCTCACAGTTACTACTATCGAGCAAAGTACCATTTATACTATACCTGTGCATTTGGGGGGTTTTGCCTAAATGTAGAACCTTTTTTCACCATTGAATTTCATTTTGTTAGGTAGCACCCAATGTTCAAGTCTGTCAAGATCCTTCTGTATCTCAAGCCTACTTTCTGGGGCGTTGGCTATTCCTCCCAGCTTGGTGTTGTCTGCAAATTTGTCTGGCATGATCTGTTTTTCACAAACTCACGTTGGCTTTTGGTAATGACTTTGTTTGCCTCTAGTTGTTCGCTGATTCATTGCTTGACTATCTTTTCCATAATCTTCCCAGGAATTGAGGTCAGGCTGATAGTCTGTAGTTTCCTGGATCCCTTTTTCCCCCTGTTTTGAAGATGGGAACTACATCAGCTCTTTTCCAGTCCTCTGGTAGTTCCCCAGTGCTCCAGGAAGTTTGAAAGATATAGTTCATTGGTTCTGAGATCACGTCTGCCTGTTCCTTCAGGACCTTGGGGTGTAGTCTATCTGGTCCTGGTGATTTGAACTTGTCTAGGGTGGACAGGTACTCACAATTTTCTTGTGTATCTTGTGCTTCTAAGCTGTGTTTTACAGTACTGTTTTTGATAGGTTGGACTGTTCTTTCCCTTTGTGTAAAAACGGATGCAAAAAGCAAGTAGTTCTGCATTCTCCCTGTTGCTTGTCACCATCTTGCCACTTTCCCCCATTAATAGACCAATCATTTCCTTAACTTTTTTCTTGTTTTATACATGTTGAAAGAAGCTTTTTTTGTTATTTTTTACTTTTGTCGCAAGCCTTTGTTCATTTTGAGCCTTAGCTTTCCTCACTTCATCTTTGCAGGATCGGGCTATTTGCTGATATTCTGCCTTAGTTATGTGCCCCTCTTTCCACTTTTTATACTTGTCCTTTTTATTTTTCAGTTTATCAAATAGTTCTTTATGCAGCCATGCTGGTTTCTTTTGAGAACTGTTATTTTTCTTCTTTGTTGGTATTGTGCTAAACTGGGCTTTTATAATCTCACTTTTCAAAATTTCCCAAGCTTCTTCAGTTGTTTTCCCCTTGAGGATTCTCATCCATGGAATCCTTCCCAAGGTCTCTCTAAGTTTATTGAAATTTGCTCTCTTAAAATCCAAGGCTCTAGTCTGACTATGTTCTATTGCTTGTGCATTTTGTAAACATGGATTTGGAGGAATAAATAATTCAGTAAATATTTCACCTTTGAGAGGATCAGAAAGCCAATCCAAGCAGTAAGTACCAATATTTCCTTTTATAGACAGATTCACATTCATTCCCCCAAAGGCATCCAGTGCAAGTCATGATGATATAATATCATGATGTGCAAAAGATGCAAAATAATGTATTTTGAGTTCTTCATATTTGTTCTCTGTGGTTATCCATGCTCCCTTAAGAAATGTTAGTCACTTGCAGGGCTACTGTTAAAATCAATCTTCACGGATTGTGAATATGTTCCACCGAATTCTGTTTAATAGATGAATGAACAAGTGACATTGTGAATGTATCTACTAAAGCTTGCCCATGGGCTCCCCTACTCACATGGAAAGAATGAACACACCTTAGTGTTATTTTATACCATTTATTTTGATTCACAGGTATCAGTATGAAAACTCTGCTTCCTCTTCTGAAAATGCTTCTTCAAGTATGGCAGTTTGCCTTGCAAATCAAAGTGACATATTCAAACCTGACCCGTTAACTTCAAAAGGTAAAGTTCCCCTTTGGGTCCATTTAGCTCCCTCTGCATTATTTATCCATGGGCATTCACACATAATTTTCCTTGCTGATACACACCTATTTCCTTACTGACCAATGAAAAGCATCAGCAGTTTTACCTCTATGAACATCCTTCTCATGGAGTTCTTGGTTTATTGTTTCTGCTTATCCTTGCCCTTTTTAGAATGTGAGAATCAAGAGGGATCTTTGATGTGGGTGTCTGTACTGATAGGAAACATCATACGAGGAATAGGTGAAACTCCCATCGCACCTTTAGGCATCTCCTATCTAGAAGATTTTGCAAGACCAGAAAATTCTCCATTCTACATAGGTAAGCCTGCAAAAGCCCAAATGTCATCTTTTAAAAAGCCTTTTTTTAAAGGCTTTTCTAACCCAGGAGGAAGACATGTGTACTGCTGAATCACAACTCGCGGCAGTCTCAGCCAACAAAGGATGCTGTGATTTTCCTTTTAGTTACATCAGAAGTAATACATTTCCAGTGCAATCACAGTGCTCAGAGGGAAATACAATTTATTTTATACAGGTAGTCCTTGAGTTATGACGGCAGTTGGAACTGGAATTTCCATTGTTAAGTGATGCAGTCATAAAGTGTGATGTCACATTACTACATCACTTATCGACAACGATCCCAATTGCCAATGTTAAGCAATAATCGTGGTTTCATTAAGCAGGACCTCATGTGATTCCTGAATTTGACTTCCTGCCGCTCCCAATAAGCAAAGACAATGGGGAAGCTGGAAGAAAATCGTAAGTCCTGGTCATGGTTTGACTTTCCTTAGGTGGCTCACAGGTAGGTGGGTGGTGGATGAGTGCTACAGAGTACAGATGGATGGGAGTTGTTGCTGTGGCATTGCCTGACTGTGGATGGTTGCATGGCTAGGTGTCAGCTGTTTGCCACATACCCGGATCATTATCATGTGACCATGAGGATGCGGCAATGGCCATAACTTCAAGTACCAGTCAGCAGTCAATTTTTTTCAACACTGCTGTAACTTTATACAGTCACTAAATGAATGGATGTAACTGAAGGACTACCTGCAATTAAATTAATGTATTTCCAGAATCCAGTATCTTATATATAATCCAATCAGTACTAACCCAGTTAAATATCTACCGCTCCTTCAAGCAGCACACAATTACCTGAGTGCCTGTAGAATCTAGATACTTTGTTAGAACATGGAAAAATGTGTTCTGACATTGCAATGTCAGCTCGGCTGCTTGTGGACATATATGGATTTAACTCTTTTAACATGTTTGAATCTTTTCTACTCCTTTAGGCTGTCTACAAATAGCAACCGTCTTGGGTCCTTTACTTGGTTTAATGATTGGCTCCTATTGTGCCAAGTTGTACGTGGATATTGGATTCATAAACCTGGGTAAGACAATTGGCCAACAAAATCTGTAAGCTTTAATCCCTGGAAAAACAATTCCGTGCATGTCATTCTGAATTTTCTATTTTTGGAGTTTGGGCGTCTTAATACCAGTTGTTACAGTGACTATTTTCACTTTGCTTTGTCATGAATGGAAATGTAGTGGCCTGATTATTAAGGTCAACATGAATCATCATGGATCCATCACTGACCTTGCACAGTGACATCATGACACTGAAAATGGGTGATTTTGATCTTCCAGGTTGGCTTTCCTGATATTTTGAACCCCAAACTTAATTCTTTCCATGTTGGCTAGAAATGATAAGAGTTGATGTTCCCCCTAAACATTCTGGAGAGCAGCAGGTTATCACACTGGTATATGGAAATGCTACATAACTACATATTTTGTGTGTCTGTCTTTCTGTCTGTCTATCTTTATCTATCTATCTATCTATCTATCTATCTATCTATCTATCTATCTATCTATCTATCTATCTATCTATCTATCTATCTCTCTATCTATCTATCTCTATCAATCTATATCTGTTTATCTATCTATCTATCTATCTATCTGTCTGTCTGTCAGTCTGTCTGTCTGTCTGTCTATCTATCTATCTATCTATCTATCTATCTATCTATCTATCTATCTATCTATTTATCCTCCATCTATCCATTCACTCTTCTCTTTCTCTCTCTCCCTCTCTCCTTCCCTCCCTCCTTCTCTCTCTCTCTCTCCCTCCCTCTCTCTCTCTCCCCCCATCTCTCTCATAGTACAGAGCCATTGCAGGAGGGAATCAGTATTAACCTATGGCAGCAAAAATCAGTAGCACTTTTTCTGACCAATTTTTGTTAAACGGCATAATTTCTTTGCAAGCTGCCGTTTATTTCATCTGAAGCCATGTTAAGGTTAACCAAGTTAAGTATGGGAAACATAAAGCCAAGTTTCTCATTCTTAGCAACTTCCAGATGTAGGGACATGAACTCCTACAACTTCCCAACCAGTTTGGCCTTTGCTGAGAATTCTGGGAGCTGAGGTTCACACAACTAGAAGTTTCCCAGCGTGGTGCTATCTTCTCCATATTCCACCAGGGGCCACTTTCCCCCACAATGCAGCTGGGAAAGGATGAAGCCTTTCCTCAGTCTAATACATTTGCAGAGAAACTGTGATCACAAAAATGACTTAAAAGAGAGAAAGAAAGTGGAATGCATGTTTACAAAGTGGGAGCTCTGTGCCGAAGATAAAAATTAATAAAGAATGAAGACATTCTCTCTCTGTTTTCCCTGCCTTCCCTCTCTTTATAAATGCACCCACCCAGCCTCTAAGCCTAATGAATGATTCTTAATCTTCCTTTCTCACCAGAGGAGGTGACCATAAACCTCACGGATGCCCGTTGGGTCGGTGCTTGGTGGCTGGGAGTTCTAGTATGTGCCTTTGTGAATTTCCTTGTTGCAATCCCTTTCTGCTTCTTGCCCAAGACTCTGATAAAAGAAGGGGAAGAAAACAACATCGAAGTAACAGCCAGGAGAAACACAACCCTCTTGCAAGCAGAAAACACAGGCCAGGCAAAAATAAAATTGCGTGAACTTTACAAGGGTGAGCAAAACACAAAACAAAAGCCAAAACACATTATCCTTAAAATCCCAGACAATAACAAATATACAACCGTGGACCAAGTTTCTTGTTTAAAAAAAAAACCTGAAGATGATGGGCTTTTCTTGACTGAAACTCTTTAAATCATTTAATAATAAGTTAAATTTGCCAAGACTTCTATAGCTGGAAGAATTCCAGTCATGGTTTAGGGCAGCGGTAGGCAACCTTGGCTCTTTTATGACTCATGGACTTCAACTCCCAGAATTCCTGAGCCAGCTATGCTGGCTCAGGAATTCTGGGAGTTGAAGTCCATGAGTCATAAAAGAGCCAAGGTTGCCTACCCCTGGTTTAGGGTATGTTGATGAAGATTCTCAGTTGTCCACGTAGAATTGTCTGGAAGTTGAGTCCAGGCAATTGGATTTTTTTTCTTACTGATTCAGAATGTTTCACTGCTTGAATAAGCAGCAAAACGTTTTGAACCAACAAGAAAAAAAAATCCAGTTGCCAGGACTCAACTACCAGCCATGGTTACGGTAGTTACCTTCAGTGCTAGATAGCTGGTGTGTTTCTGAGACATTTATCGGAAGCCACTCCTAGCCTACGAAACGGTCTCCCAGGTAGAAAAGCTGTCAGTCCAGGAAAAAAAGTGGCTTTTTTTTTTTACTTCTCCAGATGAGATGACTTGAAGAGAACCAGCTCTACTTTTAGGCTTCGTGCCTCATTTTTTTCTTTAAAGGTGTTTTATCATGGGTTGATTGTTTCTGTTGCTAGTCAAGCCATTTTGAGAAGCAGCCTGAACATCTGTTATCAAGCACAGGTAGAGCCAGTCCATGGGGCAGCTTTGAGGAGAACTGACTCTCTTCCAGTTCACCTTGCAGTTCCCATCTTCCTTCTCCCACCCCGGTTACTATTCGGACGGATCCATTGTCAAAATGGGGGTCTGCTTGGAGACTTGGTGTGTACAGGGAGAGCATAGCATTAGGAAGCTGGACTCTTGCAGTAACCAAAGCAGAGTGGTCTTGCAGAACAGTGTCCAGTGACCATGAGGAGGAGATGCATGTTCACACCAATCTAAAGAAGTCAGTGGGTTTGATCCCAACCCCTAGGTCCTCAAAATATGACCACAATGGAGACTGTCCATTAAGGTTGTAACTAATGATGGTTCTAAAGTGGGTCATCACATATAACCAGGCCCAATTTTATGACTTTTTTTGCAGCCGTTGTTAAGCAGATGTCAGTGGCGTAGCGTGGGGGGTGCAGGGGGGGCCGGCCGCACCGGGCGCAACATCTGGGGGGGCGCGCTCGCACTGAGCTGCTCAGGGAGCCCCAAAGGCTGCACAGAGTTGGCTTGGCTCCGCTCTCGAGCTGCTCTTTCTTGCAAAGCGAAATGAGTCCGGCAGGTGAGATGGGCGGCCACATAAACTGAATAAAATAAATAGAAGCGCCCAACTCTCCGCCCAGGCTCAGGCCAACCGCAAGCGCCCCGCAGGCGCCCCGGCAGGCTTGGCCGAGCGAAGACGGACCCGCCGGCCGGCCTAGCTTCGTGCGCATGCGTGGCTTTATTTAGCGGGGCTCACGTGCAAGCTTGAATGCAGCAGCTCTTGCAGGTCGGAGCCCCGCCCAGCCGCCCTCGAGAGGGACCCAGAAGCATCCCTCATTGCGCGCGACTCTTCTTGGAAAGTCTACGCCGCTGCGGGGCGCGTCTTTTCGGCGGTGCCGTGACGTCACCGCCCGCCCGCCCCTCTATTTCCGCTTCCGGTTGCCTTGCCCCAGGTGCTGACAACCCACGCTACGCCACTGGCAGATGTTGTGGTCATACAGCAATTGCCACAGTCATTAAGTGCTGCAGTCATTAAAGGAACCCATTGTTTGCTATGGGATGTTTTCACCAAAAACTGGAAGTAAAGATTGTAAATTGTAATCATGTGACCAAAAGATGCTGCAAATGGCTGTAAATGCGGGCTGGTTGCCAAGCACCCAAAATGCAGTCATGTGACCATGGGGGGAACCAGCCTTTGGACCTTCAGAACTGGGCTGTAAGTACCTTTTCGGGGAGTCTGTTGTAACTTCGAGCAGTTGTGAGCGATTGCTTTAACCACTAGACCAAATTGATCCCTATGTGCACAAGGCAGAGAAAGTGTAGGTCCTCCAAGCAAAACTTCCATTGGAACCAAAGACTGCAAAGCAGCTGAGATCCTTTTCTTTGGTTTGGTTTCCAGATTTTGTTCCCTACCTGAAGAGTCTGCTTCACAATCAGGTTTACATGCTTTTCCTTTGTATTACTGTACTTCAATTCAGTGCTTGGATCGGGATGATTACTTTTATGCCCAAATACTTGGAGCAACAGTATGGAATCTCTGCATCAGACGCCATTTTCTACATAGGTAAACTGAACATATGTACATGAGAATGCAGGTGGCTGAGTATGAGTGTGGTTGAGTATGAGTGTAAAAACACAGGCATCAACAGAAATGGTGAGAAGATCTTGAGGTATCAAAAACCTGATTTCCACTGTCTCTTATTCTAGGTGTATACAATTTACCAATCATATGTGCTGGGTATTTTTTTGGAGGCCTGATGATGAAGAAGTTCAAGATAAACATATATCAAGCTGCCCACATAGCGTTTTGGAGTTCCTTAATTGAATATCTCATCTATTATTCTGCTTTTGCTATGAACTGCAAGAACTCTTCTGTGGCTGGTTTAAGTGTCTCTTATGAAGGGTATGTACCTGATCCAGCCCTTATTCCAGGTTGCTTCGTCGTAGAAATAGTTATCTGGATTTGGAGTTATCTGTCAATAATAATTTGTTTCGTTCATGAATTTGAAAGGCACAAGGTGTGTCTCCTTCAAGGACTAGGGTGATATGATAGCAGTGTTCCAGCATGTAAGGGGCTGCCACAAAGAAGAGGGGGTCAACCTATTTTCCAAAACACCTGAAGGCAGGACAAGAAGCAATAAGGAACAGTTGCTGGAATCGGGTATGTCCAGTTTAATAAAGAGAAGGACTAGGGTGGACATGATAGCAGTCTTCCAATATCTCAGGGGTTGCCACAAAGAAGAGGGAGTCAAGCTATTCTCCAAAGCGCCTGAAGGCAGGACAAGAAGCAATGGATGGAAACTAATCAAGGAGAGAAGAAACTTAGAACTAAGGAGAAATTTCCTGACAGTGAGAACAATTAATCAGTGGAATGGCTTGCCTCCAGAAGTTGTGGGTGCTCCAACACTGGAGATTTTTAAGAAGAGACTAGACAACCATTTGTCTGAAATGGTATAGGGTTTCCTGCCTGAGCAGAGGTTGAATTGGAAGACCTCAATGGTCCCTTCCAACTGTTATTCTATTATTCATTTATTCAGTCTGCCAGGTTTTGGCATGGAAATGAAGATGAAGAAGGCCATCACAAAGAAAGTGTCTATGCCAAAAGATCTACAAGATAGAAGAGACTATTTGTAGCTCAGGGTTGAACTATGGTGTCCTTGGTGCTATCTGAGCTTGGTGGTTTTCTTGCAGATGTTTCATTGCCAAAATAGGTAACATCATCAGTGCTGGAAAGGAGTGGGCTTTGCTTCCTTCTAGCATTGATACTGTTATCTAGTTGGGTAATGAAACCTTTCCCAAAAAAGCACACCCCCTTCTGAGAGCACCAAGGACCTCACAGAACTGCAAGAGTGTGTCCCTAATTTGATTGACTGATTATATTTGCCATCACGTTAGGTTGGATCTTCATCCTAATCTTGTATCTTCATTCACTTCCCCAAAGCCTCTATTTTGTACCTGATTCCTATCATAACCTTTGGCATTCTATCAAATACACTGAAGCTCCGTTAATTTTCAAGTTTCCCCTAGGTGTGGCTTAATTAGGGTGAACATATATAGGCTGCAAAACTCTAGATGACCATTAGAGGGTAAGAAAGCAATTACAAATTCATCTAGTTCTTTACCGCCATCTAGTGGCCAGATTAATTTTAAAGGCCCAGATTGCTCACCCAAGGCTTAACTTCTAGGAATAAGAGAATTTAGACCTATTTTTGAGGAGACATCTAGCTGGCAGCTTTGCATTAATCCTGCCCCAAATGCACAAACACAGAATAGAAAGAGCGGCCTCTTATTATTGGTTTACTCTGCTCTGTTTTTCCCACTCGTTATTTGGAAAGAGAGAAACTCTTTACTAGCTAATCTGACTTGTGTCATTCCCAGCTACAATGCTTTTTAGCAGAAATTGATGGGACGTCTACTTAAGTGTTCCTCGTGACATCTCCTATTAAATACATGGAAAGGATTTTATGAGGTGCTATGGTTATCTCCAAACTTTTCCCAGTATTTGAAGACTTCTGCTTGTCTAGTACAGTACACACTTAGTGAAAGAGCTTCTTATTCTTATAGGTTTATTTGTTTATTCTTTGTTTAAGCTGCTTTGTTGCTTGAAAGAAGTTATTGCAAATTGTGTCCAAGCCAACTCATCAAATTGGTCTGATTTGACGTTCTAAGTCAAGCAGTCAATGTGAATTGTTAAACGTAATCCATTCAGTTGAATTTCCCTATTCAAGATGAAAGATAATGTTCCACAAAGTGGGTCATCCAATCTGATATGAGCACTGGATTTGCTTAATCAATTCATATTATAATTCTCTAAATCTCCATCGAACAGATGTGATGCGGTGACGCTGGCGCCGAGCAAAGCCACCGAGCTCCTCGTTTCCAAGAGTTTTTTTTCCCCTTCCGTTCTATTGCCTGTGTGTTTTGTTCAACTTGGTGTATGTTTTTCAGGATAGATCAGCTGTCCTACACAGATGCATACTTGTATGCTGACTGCAACCGTCACTGCAATTGCTCTACAAAGATGTGGGACCCTGTTTGCGGAGAGAACGGAATTACATATGTTTCATCTTGTCTCGCTGGATGTGGCATAGCCAACGGAACTGGGAAAAACACAGTAAGGCATACCACAGATTTCAAGCAGCCTCAACCAACACAAATGGCTGTAGCTTGGCCGCAATCCCCTTGCTTTGGATACAGTAGGCAAGGTGTTTGATGCAGTTCCTGTAGACCAGGGATGTCCAAACTTGGCAACTTTAAGACTTGTGGACTTCAATTCCCAGAATTCCCCAGCCAGTCATGCTGGCTGGGGAATTCTGGGAACTGAAGTCCACAAGTCTTAAAGATGTCAAAGTTGGACACCCCTGCTGTAGACTCTAGCAAGAGCTTGGGTGGACAGCCTTTAGAATATTCTTAACATTCCCTGGTGCAAAGGTCCAGCGAACAGCAGTAACAGAAGACCCTCAGAGAGAGTAGAAGCATCATGTAAGAAGGAAAGAGGAAGGGAACTAAGACAGGGCTTTTCAACCTTTTCACCCATTGTACCACTTTTAGGATATGGCAACATCCGAGTACCACCAGTCGCCTAGCAAGATGTCAAAAAAGTTGATGACCCCCCAAAAAAGGAAAAAAGTGATGAAGTACAGGTAGTGCTCGACTTACAGCAGTTTGCTTACTGACTGTTCGAAGTTACAATGGCACTGAAAAAAGTGCCGCCACAGCCGAGCAAGACACCTGCCTGCCCGCCCGGCGGCGCTCTTCCTCCTGTCCGAGGTTTTCATTGTTGTGAGCATTTCTGTTGAGGAATGGCAGCAGGGGTGGGGTGGGGTGTTGTTTGGGTTTTATTCCCCACCCCCTCTGCTGGGTGGTTGCAGCAGGTTTTGGTCACTTCACATGACCCTGGGACACTGTGACCATCATAAATATGAATCAGTTGCCAAGCATCTGAATGTAAACCACAAGACCCTGGAGATGCTGCAACATTCCAGCTGATCGGCGCTTCTTCTGGGCTCAGCAGAAGCCCCAGGATCAGCGCCGAGCTCCAGCTGGAGCATGGCGCTGATCCTGGCGCTTCTGCTGAGCCCTGACATCCCTGCAGCTCCAGCCATCTCTCGCTCAGGCTTGTGCGGTGCTGCCACCGGTTCAGCTCATTCCCCTCCCCCGCTACCACTTTTCTAGGATGGTCGTGTACCACCTGCCAGATGCCAATGTACCACAGGTGGTACCCGTACCAGTGGTTGAAAAGCCCTGAACTAAGAAGTACCAGCTGAATAGAATAACCCTTGTGTTGAAGGAGCAGCACTGATTGCTGGTTGACTTCCAGACCCAATTCAAGATGTTGATAGTCATCTCCAAGCTTCAGTATGGATTGTGCCCTTGTTACCTTTGGGATAATCTGTTCTTCTCCTATAGGATCTAGTCAGGAAGGGGTACTATTTTCCCCCATCCTGGAAAACTGGTGGGTGAGGGTCCTTTTCAGTTGCCTTTTGAGTAGCAGCTCCTTCACCATGCCATGATTTAAGCCCCAAAGTCATTTTAGCTTTGAGTCTTTTACCCTTTGGAAGAATGGTGGAAATAGTCCTTTGGAGATTTTCTTTTTTTAATCCCATTTATATCCCGCCCTTCTCCGAATACTCAGTGCGGTTTACAATCTAAGCACAAATCAATGTGCTTAGCAGTAGCCTTCATTCTATGTATATGCCTGCTTATTAGGGCTTTCACACACACACCCCAAGCGGCATTATTACAAAGTCAGCTTAATTGCCCCCAACAATCTGGGTCCTCATTTTACCTACCTCGGAAGGATGGAAGGCTGAGTCAACCTTGAGCCTGGTGGGACGCGAACCTGCACTAATTGCAGGCAGCTGGTGTTACTTAAGGAGGCATTAGCCCACTGCTCCACCAAGGCTCCACCAAGATAAAGATCTTTAGTAGATGACTGGGATATATCAGTGGATAGTGGCAAATATTTGTAGCTCGGGTGTAGGATGTGGGTGAAGGTTTCTTCTCATCACAGACCTCCACTTGACACACCCACACCCGAAGCCCTTATAAACAGAAGAACACCGACAGCCACTAAATTCCACTGAAGAGGTTACCTAGGCTGGTAATGAAACATTCGGAAACCAGCCCACAAGCTCAGAGAACGAATCTTCACCCTCAGATCAGTGGATATTTGTATATGCAGGTAGTCCTCGACTTACCATTGTTCATTTAGTGACCATTCAAAGTTACAACAGCTCTGCAAATAGTGACTTGGGACCATTTTTCACATTTACGACTGTTGCAGCGTCCTCGTGGTCACATAATCAGAATTCAGACGCTTGGCAACCTGATCACGTTTATAATGGTTGCAGCATCCCACGTTGGTCACGCCATCCCCTTTTGTGACCTTCTTACAAGCAAAGTCAGTGGGAAAGACCGATTCTCTTAGCAGCTGTGTGACTAAGGTAACAACTGCAGTGACTCGTTTTACAACTGGGGCAAGAAAGGTTGTAAAACGGGGCAAAGCTCAACAGCTATCTTGCTTAGCCACAGAAATTTTGGGCTCACTTGCGGTCATAAGTTGAGGACTGAGTTGTTGCACTCGAGACTAAAATGGCACCAACAGTCTCCACTGGAGGTTAAGAGCAAGCCACTCAAGATGCATGCAGCCTTAAATTGTTTCTACTGATATTTTAACAGGTCCTTTCAAACTGCTCCTGCATTTCGGCACCGGGATTTCTATTGGGGAATGGTTCGGCACTGCCAGGACAGTGCCACAGAGGGAAGACGTGTGACACAATGCTGAATTATTTCTTAATTTTATCCTTAATCTGCTGTTTGATTTATTCGTTTGGAGCCATGCCAGGTTACATGGTTCTCATAAGGTAAGAAAAGGGGGAAGGGCAAACCCTGTTTAAAAAATTAAGAAAATTAAGAAAATTAAGGAGCTATTTCCTGTTAAAAAAAGGTAAAGGTTCCCCTGCACATGCATGCTAGTCGTTTCCGACTCTAGGGGCCGGTGCTCATCTCCGTTTCAAAGCTGAAGAGGCAGCGCTTGTCCGAGGACGTCTCCGTGGTCATGTGGCCGGCATGACTGGACGCCAAAGGCACACAGAACGCTGTTACCTTCCCACCGTAGTGGTCCCTATTTTTCTACTTGCATTTTTACGTGCTTTCGAACTGCTAGGTTGGCAGAAGCTGGGACAGGTAACAGGTGCTCACTCTGTTATGCGGCACTCAGGATTCAACCCGCCAAACTGCCGACCTTCTGATCGACAAGTTCAGCGACCTGAGAACAATTGACCAGTGGAACGACTTGCCTCCAGAAGTTGTGAATGCTCCAACACTGGAAGTTTTTAAGAAGAGATTGGACAGCCATTTGTCCAAAATGGTATAGGATTTCCTGCCTGAGCAGGGGGTTGGACTAGAAGACCTCCAAGGTCCCTTCCAACTCTGTTATTCTTTAGTCTGTATACTGTATTCTGTATTTATTCTATGTTTATTCTGTGTTCTGCTCTGGGTTTGGATTAGAAAAATGAATCTAACTGTTTAGCTGGGTCATGGATCAGAGGGACAGTTTAGAGCAGATTTTGGCAGGTCAGTGAAAGAATCTGCCCACTTAGGAGAAAAATGGTTTATGCAAATGATGGAGATTTTGCACGCTTCGTGTTTGCCACTGGGCTTTTCCTCCCAGGAGCAGAAAAATTGGAAGCAGCCAAAAATTATGCAAGCTCAAGGATGTGTTGTCCATCCTTCCAACCTCTATTATGAGCTGATCAACAAAAAAGTGCAACTGAATTATGCAGGAAACTGTGTTTTTTTTTCAACAAAAATATGAGCGGTGGTGATGCAGTGGCTAAAATGCAGTATTGCAGGCTAACTCTGTCCACAGAACCAGGGGTTTGATCCTGACCAACTCAGCCTCCCATCTGTTCTGTACCAGCCTACTACTGGCCCTGCAGAAAAGGCAGGGACAACCCCTTTTACAAGAAGGCAAGAGGCTGGAATTAAGCCTGCCAAATTTATTGATACAAAAACAAACAAGACACGAACCAAGAAACAGGAGCTTTTCAAGCGGTTGCCTTCAGCAAACCAGCCCTCCCATGCATTCCCCTTTTATACAGTTTAGGGCGTGGCTTCTCTCTGCCTCCTTCCGAGGTGCCCCATTGCCTTCCTCTGTTTACTCCTGATTGATTGCCTCCTGCATCGGGCGTCCTTGAACAGGGCCAGCTGTGGGTCATCTTCATCCACGCTGTCAGGCTCACACAGCTGGGTCTCCGTCGTGACCAGGTGGGAGGGGCCTGGCTGAGGGCTCTCATCAGCAAGCTCTTCAACACCCCTCTCCTCCTCCTCTTAGTCGTCTGACCCAACTGCCGAACCCACAGGCTGACCCTGAATCACAACATCCTTCCGAGGTGGTTAAAATGAGGGCCCAGATTATTGGGGACAATATGCCGACTCTGTAAACCGCTTAGAGAGGGCTGTAAAGCACTGTGAAGCGGTATATACCGGGAAATCTAAGTGATATTGCTATTCTGATTCATTTCTCAAAACTGCTCTTGTTCTCCAGGTCCCTAAAGCCTGAGGAGAAGTCATTTGGTGTTGGTCTCCACTCCCTGTCAGAAAGAGTTTTTGGTAAGAGAGGGTTGTTACTTTAAGCCGCACTCTACAGCTAGAGAATAGGTAAGAGGAAATCATATCCGTTGGGATGCAGTTGTGAAGCAGTCCCGTGAAAGTGTCTTTTGAGATCGCGCTTCAATAGGGTTAGTGAAACAGCCGACTGGGAGAATGAGGAGGGAAAGGAATGGGTATCAGGTCTCCTGCTCAAAGAGGGAGTTGGACTAGAAGACCTCCAAGGTCCCTTCCAACTCTTTGTTTCTGTACTCTGTAAAAGGTAAAAGGTAAAGGTTCCCTCGCACATGCGTGCTAGTCGTTTCCGACTCTAGGGGCTCATCTCCGTTTCAAAGCCGAAGAGCCAGCGCTTGTCCAAGGATGTCTCCGTGGTCATGTGGCCGGCATGACTAGACGCCAAAGGCGCACGGAACGCTGTTACCTTCCCACCGTAGTGGTCCCTATTTTTCTACTTGCATTTTTACGTGCTTTCGAACTGCTAGGTTGGCAGAAGCTGGGACGAGTAACAGGCGCTCACTCTGCTATGCGGCACTCGGGATTCGACCCGCCAAACTGCCGATCTTCTGATCGACAAGCTCAGCATCCTAACCCACTCAGCCACCACGTCCCCTGTACTCTGTACTTCCTATAAAAAGGTGAAGGTTTCCCTTTCAGTCATGTCCAATTCTAAGGCACAATGCTCATCTCCACTCCTTGGCTGAGGGGGCCAGCGTTGTCTGAAGACTATTTCCGTGGTCATGTGGCCAACATGGCTATGTGCCACAGATGCATTACCTTCTCACCAAAGGGTTACCTATTAATCTACTTGCATTTGCGTGCTTTCGAACTACTAGGTGGGCTGGAGCTGGAGCAAGTAACGGGAGCTCACCCGTTGCCCAGAGCTCAGGGTCTCAAACCCAGGCTGTCAATTCTCCAGCTGACAAGCTCAGCATCTTTAACCAAACAAAGCCAAATCACGTCTCACAGTTTAGCTAAACCTAAGGTGTCCGTTAGAAAAGGTAAGATGGACAAAGCTTCTGGTCTTCCGGAAATGTGAGGATTGAATTATTTTACCCAAAAGGACTGGATAGAACTTTGGATTCAAAGGAAAGAAGGGGGGGGGGTTTGGAGCACATGAAAGCATTTAGATAGTATTATGGGCAAACTAAACACATGCCTGCCTGGGATTATGTTATGTGATCCCTGAAAAAGATCAGCTGTTTTGGGGAATAGCGAACAGGTGCTATAGCATCCCACATGCCCTGAAACATTCAAAGTACTGCTAGTCCTGTGTTCAATAGCATTCATTTTATGCTACTGCCATTTGGGATCCACGTTTCCATGTTATTACTACCTTTTCATCCAGCAGGGCTTGCTTCATTCTGAAATGATAGTAGGAAAGCATCATCCTCTTTTATTTCTTTTTTCAGAAATGGATGATAGATAGTACTCAACACAGATTGCCACCCCATGTACGTTTCTGTCCCTGAACAAAAACGAAAGAGCAAGGATTTCCTTTAAGTTCTCATTATTCTCAGAAAATTTCAAGACAATGCACCTTCTCTCTTCCAAGTTCGGATTCAGGGCATTGAATGTTTTATTTAAGTTCATAACACTTGACATCTCTGCTCTGAATTTGTAATCTTTTGATTCGGAGCATTTGCACATCAGTTTTTGACAGAAAGGAACAGGTCAGCTTCTGTCTGGCCTGAGGCCACCCAGCTGGCTTTGTGCCTTAGGCAAAACTAGAGCTCGCCGTCTCCTGGTTTTTAGCCCCTTGCCTTAAGGACTAACTGGTTCTTGATGCTAGTAACTCCCATCTAAAAGGAGAATAGAGTACAAGAAAGCACTTTTATATCACAAACAGCAAACTACTTTGGTAATTGAAAATGACTTTTCTTGTCTTTATGTCATATGCCATGTAGCTGGAATCCCATCACCTATTTATTTTGGAGCTATGATTGACAGCACATGTTTGAAATGGGGAACAAAGACCTGTGGTGGAATAGGGGCATGTCGGATGTATGATAGTGACACATACAGGTACGACTATTTGATTGTTGTCACTGTTGATTCATATAATCCACCTCTCATCTTTCCCTTCCTTTGTTGAGTCTGGTCTAGTCTGACTGAATCATGCTGTCAAGTCCCTCCACAGAGGTTCACTACCTAGAAAGCAAGATTCTTGCAGATTCACACTGTAATAAGTAAGGGATTACACTGCAGAATCTTGGAAAGAGCCCATTTGTGCTTTGGTTCTCATTTATGTAAATTTAATAAAAGAAACAAACAAGCAATCATGTCATTGAAGGCTTTAAGGCAAGGGGTCCTTGCTGTCTTTGATCTTCTTTCAGATGGAGTACTAATGAGACGTTTGATGCTCATTTGATGTAACAAAAATGTCCGTTTGTTCTCGTTCTGCAATATTTTGGAAACATCCATTTTTCATTCCCAGATTCAGAGAATTCCATTCAATTATTAGTGTGATATCAAGACAAAGCAGTTACTCAATGTCTGGTCTAACACATTATTTAGCTTGCAGTCAACTATTATTCTAGGATGTTTTTCCAAATATTATTACCAAGCAAATTATTCCTATTGAATCATATCATATCGCAACATGACATCATATTAAAAGGAAATTATGGATTTCCTTTTCCTATATAAAGCGCTCTCAATTAGTCAGTCCTTTCAGCCCATCTCTCTAAGCCAGGAGTCTTCAAACTTGGCCCTTTTATAACTTGTGGACTTCAACTCCCAGAATTCCTCACCCAGGCATGCTGGCTGAGGAATTCTGGGAGTTGAAGTCCACAAGGCATAAAAGGACCAAGTTTGAAGTCCCCTGCTCTAACCTATGAGGATAATTTTGAATTTTATATCTGTCGTCTTGGGTAGCTATTCCATGTAGCTTTATACCATTTGAATACTAGGTAAGTATATTATCTCCACCTTCTTACCTAAGTCATCCATAAATATCAAAGTTCAAGGCATAGGATTGCACTTTGCAGTACAGATAGTCCTTGACTTATAACCATTTGTTTAGTGACCAAAGTTAGAACGGCAGTGAAAAGAGCGACTTAGGGCCATTTTTCATCTTATGACAGTTGCAGCCTCCCCACGTTCACATGATCAAAATTGAGATGCTTGACAACTAGCATGCATTTATGATGGTTTCACTTTCCTGGGGTCACGCGATCATCTTTTGTGACACTCTGACAAACAAAATCAATGGGGAAGCCAGATTCACTTAACAACCGTGTTACTGACTTAACAACTGCAGTGATTTCCTTAACAGCTGTGGCAAGAAAGATCCCAAGTTGTTGGGAAAAACTCAACAACTGTCTTGGGCTCAGTTGTGGTCATAAGTCAAGGACTAAAGGTAAAGGTTCCCCCGCACATGCGTGCTAGTCGTTTCCAACTCTAGGGGCCGGTGCTCATCTCCGTTTCAAAGACGAAGAGCCAGCGCTTGTCCGAGGACGTCTCCGTGGTCATGTGGCCGGCATGACTAGACACCAAAGGCGCACAGAGCGCTGTTACCTTCCCTCCGTAGTGGTCCCTATTTTTCTACTTGCATTTTTACGTGCTTTCGAACTGCTAGGTTGGCAGAAGCTGGGACGAGTAACAGGCGCTCACTCTGTTACGCGGCACTCGGGATTCTACCCGCCAAACTGCCGAGCTTCTAATCGACAAGCTCAGCGTCCTAACCCACTGAGCCACCGCGTCTACCTGTACCTTATTCCACTTTAGGAGAAATGACAAATACGTGGTAGCACAAAGGAGAAAAAAAAACGCCACTAAAACTGAAAGCTTTTAAATAAAGTGGAATCCGTGGCTTTAAACAGAGCTACTAGATTTAGTGACTGGGGATTGCCTTGTATTAATGCAGTTCAAATTGTCTTCCTAGATTGTTATACCTTGGATTGCCATCAGTTCTCCGAGGGGTGTCCTACATCCCATGTGTGTTTATACTCCTCATTTTAAGGAAACAGACCAAGGATCAGGCAGGGCAGGACCAAGAATTGGAAGCCAAAGAAGAGGAAATTAAAGAAACAGAGCAGAAGGAAATGGCTGCCTTTCAGAAATGTACAGACCCACAGCAAGAGACAGTAGAAACAACGGTGAATGAAAATGTGGACCTCAAAAAAGACTGATGAGAAAAAACCTGTATCCCAAAGCAATGAGATACAGGTATTTGTGTTTCTCATAACAATATCTGAGGAATATACACATTTAATACTCCAGAGTCTGGTACGTTTCTACTGTTAAGGTTGTAAGAAATATATTAAGTTCTAATACTGAATTCTGATCTGCTGGTGTTCTGTTCGTATGTGTGTGATTATTATTTTTATTATTATTATTATTATTATTATTATTATTATTATTATTATTATTATTATTATTATTATTATTATTATTTCTGTTATTTCAAAATGTCTTCAAAGGAATGGAAGAAAATATGATGAAGCCTGATGGAGTTTTCCACTATTTTCACATGGGACTTCATTGTACGATCAGTCTCAAAATCCCATAAATGAAGTCTTTTCCCAGACAGGAGCTGATCAGACCCAAAATTCCATAACTTCAAGAAAGTTCCAGCATTTTACTTTCAGAGTCCAGGGAGAGACCTAGCATAGAAAAATGGTTTGACTCAGGTCCTTGTAAGCTAAATGACATATAAAATCCAGATTTCTAAAAAAAAAGTCTATTGGGGTCCTTGTTGCTCTCTCAGCTTGGTTGTTTTCTTGCAGATGTTTCATTGCCCAACTAGGTAACATCATTTATTTATTTTTATTTAATTAGATTTGTATACCGCCCTTTCCCGAAGGACTCAGGGCGGTTTACAGGGTAATTAAAACAAGAAATACAAAAGTTAAAAACGATTAAAAAAATTTCAACAGTCCCTGAAAAAGTAAAAACCCCCAATTAAAATTAAAATTAAAATTCTCAGCCTGGGTCAGAGAGCTTGAAGAGCCAGGTCTTCAGGTCCCGGCGGAATGAACGGAGGTTGGGGGCAGTCCTCAGCTCCACAGGCAGCTGGTTCCAGAGGGCAGGCGCACCCACTGAGAAGGCCCTATCCCTGGGTGTTACCTGCCGGCAATCTTTTACCGGCGGCACCCTGAGAAGACCCTCCCTGTGGGAGCGCACTGGACGAAGGGAGCTTGATGCTGGCAGCAGGTGTTCCCTCAGATATCCCGGACCCAAGCCATTTAGAGCTTTATAGGTCATTACCAGCACCTTGAATCTCACCCGGAGGGCAACCGGAAGCCAATGCAGCTCGCGGAGTAGAGGTGTTACATGGGAGTATCGGGAAACCCCCATCACAACTTGTGCAGCTGCATTCTGCACCAGCTGAAGCCTCAGAGTGGTCCTCAAGGGCAGCCCCATGTAGAGAGCGTTGCAGTAGTCTAAACGGGAGGTCACGAGCGCATGAGTGACTGTGCGTAGGGCATCTCGGTCCAGGTAGCGTCGCAACTGGTGCACCAGGCGAACCTGGGCAAAAGCCCCCCTGGTCACGGCTCCTATATGGTCTTCAAAATTGAGCCGGGAGTCAAGGAGGATGCCCAAGTTGCGAGCCCTATCAACGGGGGGTAACACCTCACCCCCCATCGTTAAAGATGGAATGGTCTGGTTAACCCGAGATGCCGATATGCACAGCCACTCAGTCTTGGCAGGGTTGAGACGAAGCCTGTTTCTCCCCATCCAGACCTGGACCGCCTCCAGGCAGCAGGACATCACGGCGAGGGCATCGCTGGGTTGGTTCGGGGTGGAAAGAAAAAGTTGGGTATCATCAGCGTACTGATGATACCCCACCCCAAAACCGTGAATGATCTCACCCAGCGGCTTCATATAGATGTTGAACAGGAGGGGCGAGAGAACCGACCCCTGAGGAACTCCACAAACAAGAGGCCTCGGGGTGGATCTCTGCCCTCCCGTCAACACTGACTGCGAGCGGCCCAGGAGATAGGAGGAGAACCACCGTAAAACGGTGCCTCCCACTCCCAACCCCCTGAGACGCCGCAGTAGGATACCATGGTCGATGGTATCAAAAGCCGCTGAGAGATCTAATAGGACTAGGACAGAGGAGCAACCCCTGTCCCGAGCCCGCCAGAGATCATTCACCAGCGTGACCAATGCCATCTCCGTGCTGTGTCCGGGCCTGAAACCCAATTGGTACGGGTCCAGATAATCAGTTTCCTCCAGGAAGAGAGGAAGCTGATGCGCCACCACACTCTCAACAACCTTCGCCAAAAAGCAAAGGTTGGAGACTGGACGATAATTATTTAAAACAGCCAGGTCCAGGGCAGGCTTTTTGAGGAGGGGTCTCACCACCGCCTCCTTCAAGGTGGCAGGGAAGACACCCTCCTTCAAAGAAGCAGTTATTACTGCCTGGAACCAGCCTCGTGTCTCCTCCCGGGCCGCATAAACCAGCCAGGAGGGGCACAGATCCAAAAAACAGGTGGTGGTGCTCAGCCTCCCCATGATCTTGTCCACATCATCAGGGGAAACAGGATCGAACTCAGTCCAGATAACATGCTCAAGACTGTCCAATTCCTCCATGTCAGACTCTGCCCAGTCAGAGTCCAGACCGGCCCGGATCTGAGCGATTTTGCCTGCCAGATGATGACTAAACTCCTCGGCTCGTCCCTGCAAGGGATCCTCCCTCACCTCCTGGTTAAGGAGGGAGCGAGTCACCCTAAACATGGCGGCCGGGGGATTATCTGCGGACGCGATGAGGGCAGCGAAGTAATTAGACCTCGCTGTCCTCATCGCCGCAAGATAAGACCTTATAAAGGTTCTTAACTGCAATCGGTCAGATTCGGATCGGCTGGACCTCTCTAGACCCCGTCTCCAACGCTTCATCTCCCGGAGCTCCGCAGAGAACCATGGAGCCCAACGGGATCTGCGCTGGGTCAGAGGTCACAAGGGTACAACAAAGTCAAGTGCCTTGGCGGCCGCCCTTTCCCAAACATCCACCAAGGCATCGACTGGGCTGTGAGTGAGGGTGATGGGTATAGACCCAAGTGCCATCTGGAACCGTTCCGGGTCCATTAGGCGCCTGGGGCAGAACCACCTGGTCGGTTCCGCCGCCCAGCGGTGGGGGGTGGCGTAACGGAAGACCAGCCGCAGGAGATGATGATCTGACCATGACAGGGGAACAATGGTTGGAGAACACCCTCCCAGATCATCCCACCACTGTCCAGACAGGAACACCAGGTCGAGAGTGTGACCCCCCCACATGAGTCGGGCCCTGAATTACTTGGGTCAGGCCCATGGCCGTCATGGAAGCCATGAACTCCCGAGCTAACTCAGACGACCCTCCCAGTGAAGGCAGGTTGAAGTCACCCAGAACTATAAGCCTGGAGAACTCCACCGCCAACCCTGAGAGGGTATCGAGCAGCTCGGGCAGGGCTGTTGCCACACAGCTGGGTGCCAGGTATGTGAGCAACAAGCCCAACTGAGCCCAAGGCCCACATCTCAGGAGGAGGGACTCACTCCCGGCCATTTGGACAATGGTGGTCTCCCGCGGGCATAAAGTCTCCCGGACAACCACCGCCACCCCACCACCCCTTCCCTGAGCCCGCGGCTGGTGTAGCACACGGAAACCTGGAGGGCATAACTCGGTCAGAGGAACCCCTCCCTCCGAGCCCAACCAAGTCTCCGTGATGCACGCCAGATCCACACATTCCATCATCAGTGTTAGACCCCCCAAGGACCCCACACAACTGTGTAGCTCAACTGAGCTACAGATCTTTCGTCTATTGGCTGTCTAATGTTGCTGAATTCTTACAAACCATTTGTTATTCCACTATTATACGTTGTCTCTCACACACTCCTCTAAGTATTTATTCCTATACTGAAATTTAAGATAAGGAACACCTCTTTGTGGACTTTTCACTCTACCAGTTTAAGCTTTCAAACTCAACGGTGGGATCTAAGAACTGAATTAATTTCAACTAGTTTCTTGGTTTCAAAACTAGAACCTTAAGACTAAGGCATTTGTTTTTCTTTGAATACTGGCAGAGTTACCAACTAGTCTGATGCCTTGGTAAGATCACACTTGTACTATTTCATCCATGATATAAAAACATGTTGAGGCTCTAGAAAGATTATAGAGAAGAGCAACAAAGATGATTAGGGGCAGTGGTGGGATTCAAATATGTGAACAACCGGTTCTCTGTGTGGATGCCACTTCCAGAAGTCCATTCTGGGCCTGGCCAACAAAAAATTAGCTACCAGTTCTGCCACTGTGGTGAGAACTGGCTGAATCCCACCACTGATTAGGGGGCTGGAGGCTAAAACATATAAAGAATAGTTGCCAGAATCCGGTATGTCTAATTTAATGAAAAGAATGACCAGGGTTGATATGATAGCAGTGTTCCAATATTTAAGGGACTGCCCCAAAGAAGAGGGAGTCAAGCTATTCTCCAAAGCACCTGAAGGCAGGACAAGAAACAAAGGATGGAAACTAATCAAGGAGAGAAGCAACCTGCAATTAAGGAGAATCTTCCTAACAGTGAGGACACTTAACCAGTGGAAGGGCTTGCCTCCAGAAGTTGTGGGTGCTCCAAAACTGGAGGTTTTTAAGAAGAGATTGGATGACCATTTGTTTGAAACGGTATAGTGTTTTTTGCTCGAGGGCAGGGTTGCACTAGAAGACCTCCGAGGTCCCTTCCAACTCTGTTATTCTGTTATTCTGATACAGTGACTAGGGCCTAGTTCAGGGGTCTTCAAACTTGGCCCTTTTATGACTCATGGACTTCAACTCCCAGAATTCCTCAGCCAGCATGCCTGGCTGAGAAATTCTGGGAGTTGAAGTCCATGAGTCATAAAAGGGACGAGTTTGAAGACCTCTGGCCTAGTTCATAACCTTGGATATATTTATTGTGGCTTTATTTTACAATTAATACCCTGTGAAACAAGTTTCACTGATGTAGTTGATTAATACATAGGGGCAGAGAATAAGGTCTTTTTTTTAAAAAAAATGAATATTTACCTTATTTTTATACTCCACATGGGCAAAGCCTACCATGCTGGGAATAGAACATTCTAAGAAAGGACATTTCATTCTTCTCCTAAATCACAAGATCTGATAGTGGAATGGCAATTTAATCCTCTGAACTTACATGAACCGAAACTTAGTTCTTTGCTAGAAACTCTAATTTCTCTTAATTTATATAGACGTCTCCCATCAAAAAAGGGGTCTTCCCCCCCCCATCTCCCCTTGGTCTTGCCAAAGGTGATTCAAGAGCAACAAGGGATCTGAATCTCATTATCTCATAATAGTAATGCAATCCACTTCCTCATAAGCAAGAATTAAAAGCCTCTTCAGCATTTCTCTCTCATTACTTGCTTTGTGCCAAGGTACCCTGGGAAACTGGGAAGGATACACTGCGTTAAGTCCCACAGTGCGGAGAAACAACTCTTTGTTATTTCAACACAGTTTGATCTCTCCCTCACACTCTGTTCCATTTTTCTAAAAGGTTGCCAAGAATTTTTCAGCCCTTGCATGACTCTAACGAAGCCAGGCAATGCTTCAGAGAATCTAAGGCACCAAATGTTTGTTTAGCAGTTGGAAACAATTGGTCTACTGTGGAGAATGTGAACATCTGCTTACCTCCTGCAGCCTAGACTGTCCCCAGTTTTTCCAAAATGTCAGCTTCCATCTTTCCAAGCATTCATACATGTTTCTCCTGCAATTTGCAATGTGCAGTTTGCAGCGTTTGCGTGTTTCTCCTGCAGTCTGCAACTGTGTAAGAGAATTGGTTTACAATGTCATCCTAATTCCCTCACGTATGACATGAAGTTTGCTTGGACTTGGGTTAAAGCAAGCACAACTACACAATCCCTACATAAGGGAGATATCCCTAGGTTTGGGGGGCAAAAACCCCTGTGATTTATGGAGATACAAGTAATAATAATAGTTGTTATTCTTATTAAACTAATAATAATAGTTATTATTCTAATTAATCACAGTTAATTGTTAGCTTAAGCTCAGAAACTCATGTAACCCTGACAACATCAGAAGAAAAAGACTTTTATTTTTTGGTTGAGTGGAGTGAGAAAATGGATTGGCTGAAAAAGAGGAATTGTGAAAGAAGGAAAGATCCCATTGTTTTTATAGAAGATAAATAAAATGTATCTTGGAAGAGAACTGAAAATGGTCCATAACTTTCAGTGGAGAAAGTCAGGATTTTAATCGAGTTGGGGGATTTTTCACACGAGTTTCTATGCCTCTCAAAATCCTTCACTCAAAAATGGTGGAAGAAAAGCTAGAGGGACTGAAATCCTGAACAGAAATATTCCTTTCTCATTTCCAAACATTCTCATTCTTCATTTGTTTCTAAATTAATACTGTAGATGCTCCTTTAGGTGATGTAGGAAAAGGTAACAAATAATCACTATGGCTACCAGTCAAAGGGGGGTTTCTTCGGTAGCCTGGCTCTCAAACTTTCATTTCCCCACCCCTCTCGCCCACAGTTTTGGGATGAAGATCAGTTGAAAAGGAGAAAGGATAAATACACTTTTTGGACCGAGTGGGAGCACAGCCCACTTTTTCAGGCAGGTGGCTGATCAAAGAAAGTAAGGGGGAATGAAATCTCTTTAAAGTGGACTTTCTAAAGGCCAAAACCTTTATGGGCTGCTTCTAGAGGCGAAAACTGATCAGCCAGCTGGACTACCATGAATTTCCTAAGGTTGCATCAGGACAATGGTTAAAATGCAGCATCATTTTTTTTATTGTATTAAGATACATTTTTAAAAACATAAACTCACTCCCTCCCCCTCCCCTCCCCCCTCCCCTCCCTTACCCTCCCCCCCCCCCCGACTTCCCAGAGCTGAATACAGGGTATAAACTTACAAACGTAAGCTAAAATATGCTAACTAACTAAAAAAGACACATTAAATTCCATCGCACTTTAACTCCCCTTAAACATAACTAAATTGCTAACAAATAATGAATAACTAATAATACATCATATAAAACTAATACTTATTCAAATGCTAAATGAAACTTTTTAGTCCCGTATTTATTCTGAATATATTCGATCCATCTTCTCCATTCCACAATGTATCTCTGTTGCGATTGTTCTTTCAAATATGCTGAAATCTTTGCCATTTCTGCCAGGTTTGAAACTTTCAAAGTCCACTCTTCTATAGTAGGCAGTTCCTCCTTCTTCCAATATTGCACTACTAAAAGTCTTGAATGCAGCATCATTTTTGATGCATTGTGGGACGTGGAGGGGGAAAAAATAGAACTGCAAAAATAAAAAGGAAATTTTGGAGGTTAACAACAGAGTTTATTTCATGCCCCAACTTTTTTTTTTGTTACCTATATTTACTCAAAAATCTCTGCCTAAGGAGTATATCCAGCCCACGCTGCGTGTGTTGTGTATTTGTGAGGAGGGATTTCTACAAATCTTGGGGGATTTCCTGAGCACAATAATCTCTCCCTCTTCGCCCTCTGTCCAGAAGGCTGCTTGGCCATCCCATCATTGATTTCCAGGTTTAGACATGATGCTGAGCGAGAGAGAGAGAGATGGACTGAAAGTTATTCAGCGAGATTCCATAGCTGATGTGGGAGTCTTCCCCATTCCTAATCTAGCATGTTAACCAGTACCGAATACTGGTTATTTGTGTTCCCCAGCAACTGAGGATGAGAAATCTCACAAGATATTGCCCGTCTCAGCTGAAATTGGAAGATTTAGAGAGCCACTGTAGTGTAGTGGTTAAGGTACTAGGCTAAAACCTGGTGACTGTGAGTTCTAGTTCTGCCTTAGGGACAAACCCAGTTGGTGACGCTAGGCCAATCCCACTCTCTCAACAGGAGGAGGAGGAGGAGGAAGGGGGAAGGCCAGGAGAAGGGTGAGGGGTGAGGGAGAGGGAGAGGAAGGGGGCAAAGATAAAGCACTTCTGAAATCTTATGAAGAAAACTGCAGGATTTTATCCAGGCGGTTGCCAGGGATCAACACCGACTTGAAGGCACAAATAATAATATGAATTTTAATTATTGGTTTCCTTAAAGCAGCGGCCTCTTTGTGTTCAGGCTCATGCAGAAGCCTGCAAAAAAGTCAGGCTACTTTAATAAATAGCAGAAGGATGCTGTCCTTGCAACCATGTGCAGATAAAAACACTTTTCAGAGTACGCACGACACTAGTGAAAAATCTTTCTTCCTTTCTGGTCCAAATCTTTTAATCTTCAGCTACATCCAATGTTCTGAGCGTGAGAGAAATGTAATCTTCCTGCATTTTGCCCATAACATGCAGGATTTTATTTATTTATTTATTTAAAAGATTTGTATCGTGTTTCCTAATACACACACAGACACAGACACAGACACACACACATATTCCCATCATTCTCACTATCTCTGCCTCGCCTCCCCGGCCATGCATAATGCATAAACAGAGCAAATGGATTAAGATAAATCTAATCTGTTTACCTGTTTTGCTTTTTTGCAGAAGATTTTTTTTTTGAGCCTGCCTTTCTCCCCCTAACAATCTCAGTAGATTAAATCACTAGTCTGTTTGAAAAGGAAAAGTGGATTTATTTTGTTCAAAGTGTAAGTTGCACTGTAAAAAACAACCTGTGTTGCATCATCCATGAGGTGGGGGGGGGTGTCTTTTCCAAAAGTATGCCCATAAAGAAGGAGAAGGATCATCTACGAATAAAATCAACTTCTTTAATTCTAACCCTAACCCTTTAAAGAAAGCTTGCTTTAATTTATTTCCTTTTTTCCTGCTATTTATGCTGGAATTCAAATGCCCCATTTGCCCAAGAGAAGTGTTTCTCAACTTTGGCAACTTAAAAATGGGTGGCCTTCATGCAAGCTGGGAATCCTGAGAGCTGAGATCCACCCATTTTCAAGTTGCCAAGGTTAAGAAATGAGGGTTTCATATTGGTTGCATACACACAAAATACTTAGATGGAGTTAGCATCTTTGGCTAGCAACTGTTGGAGAAGCACAGGCAGAGGTGGGCTGCTGCTGCTGCTGGTGGTGGTGGGTTGGGGTGGAATTAAACAAGTCATCAGCCTGGAATCATTATGTGTCCACAAATACTCCAAGTCCAGCCCTCTCTTGACCTTTATTTGATGCCAATTTAGTGCTGAACTTTAGTCAACTAGATTCTTGTGTATAGGCTTGGACAATATACCTTCTGAGCTACAATGTATTGGGTGGTCCTGATTCTTTGAGCCAAATGGAAAACTAAAGAATGCTACGGTATGCTTAAGTAAGGGGTGTCAAACTCAATTTCACTGAGGGCCGCATGAGCATTGCGGTTGCCCTCAGGGGGCTGGGTGGGTATGGCCAGGGTGGGCGTGGCCTACTGGCTGGGCGTGGCTAGAGTGCGTATGGCCTACTGGCTGGGCGTGGCCAGCTCTACATCGTTCGCATCAAGGGTGCCTATGGGGGCCCAGGCAGGAGTGGGACAGATCTGAGGGTCTCTGGCAGGAGGAGGGTCTCTGGGCCAGGGCCAAGGCAGTGGGGGCCGTTTCCTCACTGTTTCCAGGATGGCTTCGCAGGCCACATGAAACCACTTCGTGGGCCGGATCCGGCCCCCGGGCCTTGTGTTTGACATGTCTGTAGCCTACTGGGGAAAAAAACCCTACATGGTGTAGCTGGAGGGAGACATCTACAGTACTTCATGGCTCAGCCCTGCCATCATGGTTGACTTACAACCATTCATTTAGTGATCATTCAGAGTTATAATGATACTGGGGGGGAAAAGTGACATGACGATTTTCCCCTTTACCACCGTTGCAGCATCCCCGTGGTCACATGATCAAAATTCAGACGCTTGGCAACCGATTCATATTTATTCGTATTCCATGGGATCATCTCTTGTGATCTTCTGACAAGCAAAGCCGGGGGTGGGGGGGCACCAGCTTACCCTTATCAACCCTGTTACTAACTTATCAACTGCACTGATGCCCATAACAACTGTGGCAGGAAAGGTCGCAACATGGGGCAAAATTGACTTAACAACTGCTTTGCTTAACCGCAGAAAATTGGGGCTCCATAAGCTGAGGACTATCTGTACTGTTTTGAGCACTAAGCTCATGTTTAAATGCACTCAGCCCAAAACACCAAGCCCAAAAGCGCAGCATAGTTTTGGCATGCATCGGAAGCCTCCTACGGCTGTACTCTCTACCTGTACATGCCAATCAACTGCTATGATACCTGCTACAACATTGCGCAATGGAGGTGGATGGGTGGAGGGTGAAAAAAGGTGTTCCTGAAGATACCAAGAGTTTAATTTAACTGAAGGAGGTATTATGTTTGTTTTATGTTTTATTTAATTTATATACCGCCCTTCTCCCTGGGGACTCAGGGCGGTTCACAGGGCATATAAATAAAAATACAATACTATACAAAAGTTAAAACAAAGATTAAATCAGTGCCCAATTAAAAAACAATAATGCAATCTAAAATGACAATTTAAAACCCAGCTCCCCATCAGGCCAGACCGGTCAATTCAAACAAATGGGTCTTCAGACCACGACGGAAAGTTCGGAGGTCCGATGCCGTCCGGAGCTCCACCGGCAGTTGGTTCCACAAAGCCGGGCCACCCACAGAGAAGGCTCTCCCCCTGGGGGCCGCCAGTCGGCATTCCCTGACCGGAGGCACCCTGAGGAGGCCCTCTCTGTGGGAACGCACAGGGCGGAGGGGAGTTGAAGCCGGCAGCAGGTGGTCCCCGAGGTACCCCGGACCCATGCCATGTAGGGACTTAAAGATCATAACTAAAACCTTGAACCTCACCCGGAAGACAACTGGTAACCAATGCAGCTCGCGGAGCAAAGGTGTAACATGGGAGTACCGGGAAACTCCCAAGACAACTCTCGCGGCCGCATTCTGTACCAGTTGGAGCCTCCGAGTGGTCTTCAAGGGAAGCCCCATGTAGAGAGCATTACAGTAGTCAAGGCGAGAGGTCACGAGCGCATGAGTGACCGTGCACAGGGCATCCCGGTCCAGATAGGGCCGCAACTGGCGCACCAGGCGAACCTGGGCAAAAGCCCCCCTAGTCACGGCCACTACATGATCTTCTAGGGTAAGCCGTGAATCTAGGAGGACTCCCAAGTTGCGAGCCCTATCCACGGGGGGTAAGAGCTCACCCCCCATAGAAAGAGATGGAACATTTTGAATGTCCCGGGATGCCGGAATGCACAGCCACTCAGTCTTGTCAGGGTTGAGCTGAAGTCTGTTCCTCCCCATCCAGACCCGAACCGCCTCCAGGCAACGGGACATCACAGCGAGGGCATCACTGGGGTGGTTTGGGGTCGAAAAGAAAAGTTGGGTATCATCGGCATATTGATGATACCCGACTCCAAAACCACGAATGATCTCACCCAGCGGTTTCATGTAGATGTTGAACAGGAGAGGCGAGAGAACCGACCCCTGAGGAACTCCACAAACGAGAGACCTCGGGGTCGATCTCTGCCCCCCTGCCAACACCGACTGCAAACGTCCCAGGAGATAGGAGGAGAACCACCGAAGAACCGTGCCTCCCACTCCCAATCCCCTGAGACGCCGCAGCAAGATACCATGGTCGATGGTATCGAAAGCCGCCGAGAGGTCTAATAGGACTAGGACAGAGGAATATCCCCTGTCCCGAGCCCTCCAGAGATCATTCACCAGAGCGACCAATGCCGTCTCCGTGCTGTACCCGGGCCTGAAACCCGATTGGTAGGGGTCCAGATAATCCGCTTCATCCAGGACCAGAGGGAGCTGATGCGCCACCACACTCTCAACAACCTTCGCAAGAAAGCGAAGGTTGGAGACTGGACGAAAGTTGTTCAATACAGCTGGGTCCAAGGCAGGCTTCTTGAGGAGAGGTCTCACCACCGCCTCCTTCAAGACGGTGGGGAAATAACCCTCACTCAAAGAAGCAGATATAACCGCCTGGAGCCAGCCTCGTGTCCTCTCCCTGGCTGCATAAACCAGCCAGGAAGGGCACGGGTCCAACAAACATGTGGAGGAGCTCAGCCTCCCCATAATCCTGTCCACTTCATCAGGGGTCACAGAATCAAACTCTTCCCAGATAACATTGACAAGACCGTCCGTGTCCTGATCGCCTGACTCTGCCCAGCTGGAGTCCAAACCGGTCCGAATCCGAGCGATTTTATCCGACAGATGTTGACTAAATTCCTCGGCACGACCCTGCAAGGGATCCTCCCTCACCTCCTGATTAAGAAGTGAGCGAGTCACCCTAAACAGGGCGGCCGGGCGATTATCTGCGGACGCAATGAGGGTAGAGAAGTAATTACACCTCGCCACCCTCATCGCAGCGAGATAAGACCTAATATAGGTTCTTAACCGCAACCGGTCGGGTTCGGATCGGCTCGACCTCCAACAGCTCTCTAGGCCCCGTTTCCGATGCTTCATCTCCCGGAGCTCCGCGGAGAACCATGGAGCTCGCTGGGATCTGCGCCGGGTCAGGGGCCGCAAGGGTACAACCCGGTCAAGTGCCTCAGTGGCTGCCCTTTCCCAGGTTTCCACTAAGGCATCCGCCGAGCTGTGAGCAATGGAGGCAGGTGGGGACCCCAGCGCCGCTTGGAATCTATCAGGATCCATTAAGCGTCTGGGGCGGTACCATCTAATTGGTTCCGTATCCCCACGGCGGGGGGTGGCAAAACGGAAGACCATCCGCAGGAGATGATGATCGGTCCATGACAGGGGCATAATAAATGGAGAGCCCCCACCAAGATCATCCAACCACCGTCTAGATAAAAAAATCAGGTCAAGAGTGTGGCCTCCCTCATGAGTTGGTTCAGAAATTACTTGCGTCAGGTCCATGGCCGTCATGGAAGCCATGAACTCCCGAGCTAGCTCAGATGAGCCTCCCAGGGATGGTAGATTGAAGTCTCCCAAAACTATAAGTTTGGGAAACTCAACCACCAACCCTGAGAGGATATCAAGCAGCTCGGGCAGGGCTGCCGCTGTACGACTAGGCGAAATGTACATCAGCAGCAAACCCAACTGCGCCCCAGAACCAAATCTCACAAAGAGAGACTCACACCCGACTATCTGAGAAACGGTGGTCTCCCGCGGACATAAGGTCTCCCTAATAATAACCGCCACTCCCCCACCCCTACCTTGAGCTCTAGGCCGGTGCAGCACCCGGAAGCCTGGTGGGCAGATGTCAACCAAAGGGACCCCACCCTCTGGGCCCAACCAGGTCTCCGTGATGCAGGCCAGGTCCGCATGCTCACCCTCAACTAAATCCCTAACGAGGGGAGCTTTGTTAACCACGGACCTGGCATTCAGATACACCAGCCGGAGCTCAGGAGGCTGCACATCCTCGCTCCCAGAACCTCGGGGAAGAAGCAGAGGGTCGGAGCGCCTCACCGCTTGCAAGTAGCGGAGATGGCCCTCCCGGTAGCGATACGGCCCCCTGTCTATCCGCCTGCTGCCATTCCCCGTCGTGGGAATTGGTAATCCCACGACCCGCTCTTGAGCTCCGGAGACAGCGACACCCCGTTCTCCCGCCGCGCGGTCAGACCCAAGTCCGGCCTGAACCATGGTTGATTGGCCACCCCCCAAGGCCAAACAACCCTTATCACCCACCCCCCTCCCTAACCCTATAAAAAATCTAGATAAAAAAGTGATCAGAGGCCTTCTGTTAACTTTATATTGACGGCCCCTGCCCCTGCCCGGCCATCTCTCAGGGTCCCAAAACTCGGGCCCGTCATCGAGGTTGAAGGTGTCTAAAGAGGCGGGTCGCACCCAGGAGAGGGGGGCTCCCCTGAGGGCACACAAATCCGTGCTAGTATATTTCCGCATAAGTCTAGCAAGTCCAGGAAAGGCGTCCCATTAGTGGGAGGATCGAAGCATAAAGACAGGTATCTTGGTCCCCACCCAACTTCACTGCCACTCAGTTGGGTGCCCCCAGAGACAGGCCACCCCCCGCCCTCTCACGACGGGTTGCAACTCTGTTCCTGGAGGTGGGCCAGATATCCTCTGGGTAGGCAACCCCATAGAGCTCTCACCTCCATGGGGTCGCAGATGGAAAAAGTCAAGCCACTCTCCCACCGTGGCCGATACCCAGTTATGTCCCAAAATCCAAGGGGAGAGGGGGAAGGTAGGCAGACAAGATGATAAGTATATATGTCCATATGTCCGAGACAAAAAGGGCAAGCAGGCCAGGGTAGTGAAGATGGTCCAAATTGCGAACATCGTTGCAAAAGCAGTCCAAAGGCGGTGGGGGAACCACGTCATCCTAGTACCATTATGATGATCCGCGGTCATCTTCTCCGCCACTGAATGGACTGAAGACGCCGTCGCCGCCAAGATGACTAACAGTCGTCCTTTCCACCGTCAAAACGGCCCGAGGGCGACAGTGCCGCTAAAGAGCAGCCCAAGGCGAAATAGGGCAACGTGGAAATCCCACCGCTGGCGAGAGGGCCAAAAGCCGAGAAAGCTCGAAGTCAGTCGCCGGCAAACAGGCATACAGTCCAAGAAACGCTGGTGTAGCCGTAAGCAGTCCAAAAGCAGGCCCCAGAAATGTCTCATCAGCTGTTGGGCCGCTAAAAACGGCCAGAACATACCATCTTCGCCGTCGCCGCCGAACACGTATTGCCGCCGCTGCTGCCGAGCGCAGGCCGTCGTCGGCGCCAGGCGCGGCCCAGACACCACCGCAACCAGCGCCGGGGACACCGCCCACGCCATTGCCGCCATTGCCGCCATCACCATCATTGCCGCCATTACTGCCTTTGTCATCGCCCAAAATCGCCGCCGCCCGAGCAGATTCACCGGCGTCCACCCCGACAACCGGGGCCAGTCCGGGAACGCCTAGGTGGCCCAAAAGGCCCGAGGAGCAGGAAAAAAAACGCCGGCGTCAGCCCCGAGCAGCCGCAGACAAACCGGGGAGAAACAGCTGACAAAGAAGACAGCCGGCATCGGCCCAAGCAGCCGCAAATGGTCCGGAAAAGCCACCGCTGGAAAAGACCGCCGGGAGACAGCAAGAAGCAGGCGGCAAACAGCAGGGCCAGCGGGCGGCCCCAAGCAGCCGTAAATAAAGGTATGGCGTGCAACGTTTCTTGCCAACAGAGTCTTAAAACATACTTAGGTTCAAATGAGTTGGCCAGAGACCAATTCTGGGTGGGCGAGGGGGGTGGGGGTGGGGTGGGGGTGGGGGGAGGAAAGCAATAGAGAGGTTTTCCAAGAAGTTGGCTTCTGCAAATCAAGTATGCTTCCGAAGCGCACAAGAGGTGTTTAATCGTTGCTCCGTTCCAAAAGTTTAAATGCAATAATTTAACAGAGGCCAAATAAGTTTCAACGTGATACTTTTCACCCTGATGAATGGGGAAACCAAACAAGGAAGTTCACAGTGCCCTTTTGGAAGGCAGCCCGCACAGTGTTGTATGCTTGCAAACAGACCACGATTGTTACGGGGGGGGGGGATCGTTACGATTTGTGGCCCCAGCTTGCCTGGAGGCTACGATTAGCAGAATGTGCTCCTCAAGTTCTCTTGGAGAGTGTGTGGTTGCGATGAAACCCCAGGACCAACAATGTTGATCTTCAAGCTTGGCTGTTGGCTTTAAATTCCCTATAGGACAAGTTGTATCACTTTTTTTTAATAAAAAAAAAACTTTTCATAGTGGAACATTTAATTCTCCGATCCTTCTGGAAAGTGCAGGGAAGAGAGAAAACAAACAAAAGAACGGAAGATACAATAATAAGGTAGTTAAGTTTCAAATGTCCATCCTGTTTTATTTACTTAATGTGTTTCTGTGTTGCAGTTTGCAACAGAGATTAAAACAGCAACAGCAACAAAAAGAACAACAAAAACATCTGTCATCCATCCCAGGTCCTTGGGAAAGACTCTACGGGTGGATAAAAATGCCGGATCCAGTCTAAACATATGTGCGATCAACCATAATAATAACAATAAAAAATATAAACAATTTAAAACGTGTTGTTGTCTCTCCAATGTTGGATGCTGAAAGGAAATTCCCACAGCTGAGCATGCCTGTGGGAAGAGATTAACTGGGCTGGCAGTGGAGAAGATGGCTTGTCAGATAACCAAATTCCAGAGTATGATCTTCTATTGAAACTGGCTTAGTAGCAAAGGCAATTGTTTCAGTCATCGAGTAACACGTGCGTGCCAGATATTACAACATTTAGATCAAGGACAAAGATAACCATTTATCTAGAGTATGAAAAATGAAGTTAAGTCACCCTAAAGACTGACTAGTTTTAAGCGAGCCTTTCTCTTAGATGTTTTCTTTAAATCTCACAATCTAGTCTATTGATCTCAGATTTCCTCTTGGTCTCCCATCCCAGTACTAACCCAAGTTCAGCCTTGAGTAGCGATTTCAAGTTTGGTCCTGTTCAGTCTCTATTTGCTATGACCTAGAAAGCATTACAATAGTCTCAATGTAAACTTACCAACATGGAAGCAACTGTGTTTACACCATTTATATATATATACTGTAAATGTATATACATATAAATATATAGAGAGGTATAAAATAAACTATTCTAGAAGGATAGCATGGTATGCTGCAAAAATCCTCCCAGTCACATTATAATATCTGTGCCTCTTTGCTACCGTTGAATGGTTGATTGTACTATAGCTTAGCAAGAGAGATGGACCAGAGAGTAAGATACTATCAACTCAGTTATTGTTTAGTCGAAGCTGTGAATATGAATTGATGAGTAGATTCTTTAGTGTTAACCATTACACTATCAATAAAATAAAGCAAGCTGCTCACAGGCCATTTTAGATCATAATCGGTGATTATCCAGGTTAACCAGTAAGCTCTCTGTTATGGTAAGGGTTTAACCGGGTTTAAAGAAGCTGATTTCTGACCTATAGTGTGAAATATTAAAACAACTATCTTATGTTTGCATCTGAAAACATTCAGATGATGAAGGGAAACATCAAAGCATTTTTTAAATACAAGTAGTCCCCGACTTAGGACCACAGTTGAGCCCAAAATTTATGTTGCTAAGGGAGACAGTTGTTCAATGAGCTTTGCCCCGTTTTACAACCTTTCTTGCCACAGCTGATAAGTGAATCATTGCAGTTGTTAAGTGAGTAACAGTGACTCTGGCTTCCCCATTGGCTTTGCTTGTCAGAAGGTCGCAAAAGGGGATCACTTGACCCCTGTGGACACTGCAACCGTCATAAGTACATGCCAGTTGGCAAGCATCCGAATCTCAGCCACGTGACCCTGGGGATCCTGCAATGATTGTAAGCGTGAAAAAATGGTCCTAAGTTACTTTTTTTCAGTACCATTGTAACTTCGAACAGTCACTAAACGAATGGTTGCAAGTCAAGGACCGCCTGTGCTGAAGAGCGAAGTTTGCAAAGGCCACGGGTATTCCTGGTATCAGATTCCACCAATCAACTTGGTCCCTCTTTCTTCTCAGGCAGCGAAATCGGAATAAAGAATCAGGATCCAGAATGTTTCCATCTAGTGGAAAATGGCTTTTGTAGTCCTGGAGCCAAGCTGTTCTTTGTCATTTCCAAATGCCAGTTTAGACAAATTATTTCATACGCATTGAATAGAGCTTTTCTTGTACTAGGGGTTATCTGAAGTATACTATTGTCTCGAAAAGTTCATGTTCCATGTAGACAAATAGGAAAAGGACAGACCTGCTGTAATTGGAATGCAATTATCGAGATTGGTTTCTTTCCCGGTGGCGTTTGCTGTGGTGTGTTTGTCGAGGGCACTCAAAAGCGGGACTCAAAAGCGGGCCCTTCAAAGCAGATTTTAGATCGGGTAAGTATAAAATTGGAAGAATACTCTGTTATGCAACTTTCAGCCCCCAAGGATGGCCTACAGTCTGAAAGACACATTGAAAGCTGTGGCATCCCAACTTTGTTAGCCAATTTCTGCTAATGATTTTGAGAAAAATTACCTAACTAATTTATCTAAGATGCTAGGGCAGGGGTCTTCAAACTTGGCCCTTTTATGACTTCTGGACTTCAACTCCCAGAATTCCTCAGCCAGGCACGCTGGCTAAGGAATTCTGGGAGTTGAAGTCCACAAGTCATAAAAGGGCCAAGTTTGAAGACCCATGTGCTAGGGTAACCTGTAGGAGCAAACCACAATAGTTTCTCAGAAGAAATACTGATGTCATTTAGACCACCAATCAGAGAACTAGAAAGGTAACGGTTTCCCCTGTCCAGTCATATTCGACTCTGGGGGGCAATGATCGTCTCCATTTCTTAGCCAAGGGAGCCAGCATTGTCCAAAGACATTTTCTGTGGCCAGCATGACTATATACACGGAAACACTGTTACCTTTCCAATGAAGTGGTACCTATTAATCTACTCACATTTGCATGCTTTCAAACTGCTAGGTGAGCAGGAGCTGGGGCAGGAACAGGAGCTCAACCCGTTGCGTGTCACTTGGGTCTCAAACCGAGGCTGCCAGCTTTCCAGCCCCAGCTCAGCGTCTTTAACCACTGAGCCATTGCGTCCCTACAAAATACTCTAGTCTAGAACAATTGGTAAACTCCAGACTGAGAGAAGTTGATAGATTATATAACAGCTTTGCCATATCTTCTATTTAACCTTCTATTATGTAATTATGAACATTACTGATTATTTGTCTTCTTCAGCCTCTTCCACTATCCTGGAACTTGGAAATAAGTTCTCTATTATTATTTTTCTCCTGGAGCTTCAAGAGAGAAAATTGACAGCTTATTTTAATCATCAGTATTCAATCTGGTCTTAAAATGAATTCATACACAAGCTAGATTTTTTTTCGTATTATTTGGAACCTTTAATTGACTTGGAAAGTTAGGAGGATCATATTCATCCTAAAGTGTTAAGCCTAATTCGTGCAACATGAATTAATTTTCTGCCATGAGTCTCTATGCTGTTGTCCATGGGGTCGCGATGGGTCGGACACGACTTCGCAATTAACAACAACAACAACAACAACAATCATTGGATTGTAGAAACTCATTCCTTGATGGTTTTTTTAGCATGATGCACATACAGTTTGTTTAGGGCTAACAGATCTGGGCAGATTTCTAAGAGACAACACAGACATGATGGCACATAATTTTTTGAGAAAAACATCTGGATTGCTAAAATCCAAAGGACCAGTAGGTGGTTTGAACCTTCAAACCATCAGTTGAGCTTTCAAACTTTCAGTACCTTTTTTGGCGTCAGGCAGCAGTCACTTTCACTGGTGACCTGAAATGGTCTTTCAAGGGTTGTTGTTGTTAGTTGCGAAGTCGTGTCCGACCCATCGCGACCCTATGGACAATGTTCCTCCAGGCCTTTCTGTCCTCTACCATCTTCTGGAGTCCATTTAAGCTCATGCCTACTGCTTCAGTGACTCCATCCAGCCACCTCATTCTCTGTCGTCCCCTTCTTCTATTGCCCTCAATCTTTCCCAGCATTAGGCTCTTCTCCAGTGAGTCATTCCTTCTCATTAGGTGGACAAAGTATTTGAGTTTTAGCTTCAGGATCTGACCTTCTAAAGAGCAGTTAGGGTTGATCTCCTCTAGGACTGACCGGTTTGATCGCCTTGCAGTCCAAGGGACTCGCAGGAGTCTTCTCCAGCACCATAGTTCAAAGGCTTCAATTCTTTGGCGCTCAGCCTTTCTTATGGTCCAGCTTTCACTGCCATACATTGCAACTGGGAAGACCATGGCCTTGACTATACGCACTTTTGTTGACAGGGTGATATCTCTGCTTTTTAGTGTGCTGTCTTTCAAGGGTAGCACTCACTATATGGTGCCACGAGGCAGATATTTTCAATCCAGATCGATTTTTTTCTCAACCTTGGCAGATTCAACTCCAAGATTTTTGGGTGTAGAAGTTCACCCATCTGAAAACTGAGGACAAGCAGATAGACGGTCACCTGTTCTTCACTAAGGCACAATTCTTTCAGGCAATCATTACCACTTGAGTGCAAAAAAAAAAAAAAAAAAACAGGCGGAAGAGGTTAATTTTCACTTTTCTAAAGAAGTCAAGGATTTACAAGCAAAAAAAAACCCCTGGCCTTGAATGCAACTGCGGGCAAAATGCCCATTTATTAATAATGCAAGCAATCGCAGTTCACCTTATAAATCTGCCCTGTTGCTTTGCTCTCCTGGAAAGGATGGAAATAAGTGAAAGGGGAAAAAGAAAAAAAAAAGCAAGGGGAAATTAATGCCCGGCGCTATTTCTCCACCTTCGGAAAGGAGGCTGATCCTTGAACACGCACATGATTTGGCTGCTTGCCTCAGGGGATTGAAGAGTTCAGACCTGCCAGTCGGAAAAGTAAGTTTTCTCTCTTTTAGTTAGGATCATCTCATCCGCTTTGCTTTGCCTTCCTTAGCTGGTTGGGAAGATGCTTGGTGGGAATCCTTTAACCCTTTAGGGGATCTTGTGCTAGAAATCCCACCCACCTCACCCCCCAAATAATGCTAGAACAAAAGAAGTGGTTTTGAACGAATTGGAACCTTAAAGGCATGTAATGTGATATTTTGGCATTACTAAAGAAAAACAATTTTTTAGTAAACTAATGAACTGCTACAAAGTTTCCTATCTTTTTTGTTTGTCTTTTAGCTTCTGCATTCTGGCAACTGCAACTTTAGTTAATAATAAATAAGGGGAATGGCTGGCTTAGAGTTGAACCACTGATATTCAAGGGATTTGAGTCTAAATGAAATGTTATTGATTCTGATGGGTAGGTTTAAGTAGCTATTATGATTTATAGCTGGCCTTTCTCCCCACAACTGAAAGTGGCCTGGGTTTCATAATGTAAACAGAGTAGGACCTTCTGCACCATTCCAGGTTGTGGTGGCTTCTTCTTAAAGCTTGGCTGGTCCCTAACAAACCTGAGAAAATCTCGTTTCCCAGATCAAGTTGCTGACTCCTCGTATCAACCTGTTTTTTAAAGGAGGTAAATTCCACCTGTAGCCATATCTGTAACCTGAGGCGACATTGGAGATGCCAAGAAAAAAGGAGACTTCTTGGTGGTGATTGTGATCCTTCTTGGGAAAGATTGCCTCTTGGCAACAGTGCCAAGTTTAGACAGAGTTGAGATGTTTGTTAAAAAAGAATAATAGGTTTTAACAATACATAAGGAAGTATATATATCCGCTGGCTGTGGAATTTGCATTAAGCTGCTTGCTACTCATAGGAGATCTCATCCGCTGTGTGGATTTACCCCATCTTGTGAAAGTGAGCGTTCTGGAAAAATGACTGAAACTTGCCAAGTTTACCAAAAAGAGGGCATGGTTCATACTTGTCATCCTGGAAATTGGCTGTGAAGCCATTTTAAAAATGAACTTGGAGACCTCATAGAATTTAGGGATTAAGGGGGCTCAGGGGTTATGTGGAGATCCGGAGCGGGGGGAGGAGGGTACAATGACATAAATAGCATCAGGCCATTGTAAGACTATCCTGACCCTTTTCATGGATATGGTGACATCATATATCTGCCCAGAGTTACTCTGTAGTAAGATGGGTGGCCAATACATTTGATAGATAGATGGATGGATGGATGGATGGATGGATGGATGGATGGATGGATGGATAGACAGACAGACAGATACTCAGAGATAGATAAATAGATGAACAGAGAGAGAGAGAGAGACAGACAGACAGACAGACAGACAGACAAATATACAAATATACATACACAATACATACATAAATGCCTATATAAGGGACAGAACATATCCAACAGTTTGTTGCTCCTTTTTTCACTTTCACAAAAGTTGCAAGGTCCTGCAGACAACCACAAAAGCTATCTAGACCACTGCCCTCTGCAAGATCTTCAGGGTATGAGATTCCTTTGATGTACAGCTGTTCACTGCTCAAGTTATCCTGTGGGACATTTTCAGGTTGAGAAGTTTGAGTAGCCAGAGAATTATTGAATCGTAGAGGTGGAAAGGACCCTAAGATCAGCAAGTCCAACCCTCAAAGCTTCTGAGCGATGGACACATGAGTAATGGAAAACAGCCTTTTGACACCTCCAGCAACAAGCTCTGAAACACCCTCAAGATAAATCTGAATTTCCTAAGACTTAAGGTAAGGAAACAAGTCCCAAGGTGGAAGAGAATTTTTTAGAAACAGAGGGGTTGGTCTTTAGCTCAGCCTTAATTCTATCTTCTCCAGTGAAGGAGGCCTTATCTTTTTTTGAGGACATCTGCTCCACCTTTGCCAACACTTAACCAAAGCAGCTTTCCTCCCAGGGGTTCTTATGGGAGCAGAAACAGAATAACATGTCTCTGTAACGCAGAAGACTTGGGAGGAGCCCGAAACCTGACAAAAATGTTCTGCCTTTAACTAAGGAGGTCAGATTCTCTAGAAGGTGGATTGTCATCCAGAGATAAAACACAAAGTGGAGGCTGTGTTTAACAACCAAGTTTGGCTCAAACACATTCCATGCCGTTTGCATATTGTTTGATGTTAGCCTGCTAAACACTTGTTAATCTGATGTGGTCATTGGCTCAGGGCGCCGAGATGGAAGGTTGGACCTTTCCATATCCACGTGGAATTTACAGAAGAGATAAACATTGGGATTGTCTGGGTGGAGAGAGAGAGAGAGAGAGAGAGAGAGAGAGAGAGAGAGAGAGAGAGAGAGTCATAAAATTAATCCAGGATTATGTAACACAGGGACTTGATGAAAAGGAGGATCTAACTGGGATTTGGGTTACTTTTCATCTTGGGAATCCAATACTGAGGTGTGTTCGTGGACAGCTTCCTTTGCTCACTTTTATGAAAAAAAGTAAGTCCCACTGAACTTTGGCTGTTGGATGGTTATAAAAAAGGGGTATGAGAATATTTTTAATGATGACACTACAAAATTATGGAACTCTGATTGAAACAGGAATTCTTGTAGTTCATTCTGTAATGAGGTCAGCATTTTATATAGTTTTTCTTCAGGAGATAGATGTAGGATTGGGTTATCAAGCTGCAAACCTATACATGCATTTTAAAGTTTCCTTCAAATTAAATGTGGCTCCATGTGACTTAAGAGACATGTTCATGGAGTCTTCTTAGCAGCAGTATAGAAATGGTCTCCCACTGTCTTTGCCAGGATAGTTTTTTCAACTTCCTGGTGCTGCCTTCATCTCTGTGGTTCCTTAGTGGTCTCTCATTAAGGTTGACCCTACTTCGCTTCCAAGGTCAGCCAGGTAATAATCCATGGTATTTGGTGGATAGACAGATAGTTGATGATCCCACGTTCCTAATGCCTTAAACCCTATCCTACTAGGTTTTTGCAGAGTTCAGACTGGGAAGATATACATGTAGGCCGGGAAGATATAAATGCAATTCTCAAGTTTCACCAAGATTGATCTGCTGTCTAAGGGTTGCAAAGAGTTCATTAGCATTGTGTATCCTTCCTTCTTTCCTTCCGTCCGTCCTTCCTTCCATCCTTCCTTCATTCTCTCCCTCCTTCCCTCTCTTCCTGCCTCTTTCCCTTCCTTCCTTCCTTCCTTCCTTCCTTCCTTCCTTCCTTCCTCCCTCCCTCCCTCCCTCCCTTCCTTCCTTCCTTCCTTCCTTCCTTCCTTCCTTCCTTCCTTCCATCCACCCATCCATCCATCCACCCTTCCTTCCCATTCCACCCCACCTCACCTCACCCTACCCCACTCTTCAGTGTCATCATGGCACATTCCAGTGGCCGGTATGAAAAGATGCTATTTTAATCAACTAGCTCAAGCAATACTCAGCCTGGGGTAGGCAAGCCAAGGACCATAGCTAGCCTTTGAGTTTGTGAGCTGGGGCTTTGCTGCACAAAGTGCGGCCCTATCTCACTTACTTTGAATTAGTGTTGATTTTTAACATAGCTAGTATACTTAATTATTTAGCACCTTCTTCACATTAATAGTTATAAATTAGGAGCAATTTGTTGTGGAAATGGAGAGGGTCACTTTTAAAAACAGCATGCAGCCATGGAAAAGAACTCAGCTATTCATCTGTAATACAGAGATTCTAATTTGCTGTCAATTCATGTATATAATTTTCTCTGTGTGATTCCTTCTTATTGTTTGGAAACACTGTCTAGTCACCAAATAGAGCTTTCAAGCCAATGGTTTTAGATTAGAAGCCACGAAGTCATCTTCCTGATTTAGTACTGAAAATAAACATGTTGAACAATAGGACAATATGCATATTAGTACCTTTTAAAAATAACTTTTTGTCATAAGTAAAAAGGAAACATGAAATGATATAGAGTGGAATTAAAAAAAGAAAGATAAAAGAAGAAGTAGAAAAGATAGTGCTGGGGGAAAAAAGCAAAGAGAAAAGAAACAAAAAAATATATATAAAGGAGCATCTTCCAATCTTCTTTATAGCAATTACAAATAATTGATTATCTCGCCTCCTGCTTTAAAGTTACAATATGTTTCTGTATGTGGACTAATATCACTTAAGCAAGGCATGTCAAACTGCTGGCCCACAGGCCGGATGCGTCACGCCGAAACCGCGCCCACCCCATTGCCGGCAATAGGGAAAAAGTCCTGATACGTTGCCTGACATGCCTGACTTAAGCCAGGGGTCTTCAAACATGGCCCTTTTATGACTTGTGGACTTCAACAGAGCCTTGGTGGAGCAGTGGGCTAATGCCTCCTTAAGTAACACCAGCTGCCTGCAATTAGTGCAGGTTCGAGTCCCACCAGGCTCAAGGTTGACTCAGCCTTCCATCCTTCCGAGGTAGGTAAAATGAGGACCCAGATTGTTGGGGGCAATAAGCTGACTTTGTAATAAAGCCCTAATAAGCAGGCATATACATAGAATGAAGGCTATTGCTAAGCACATTGATTTGTGCTTAAATTGTAAGCCGCCTGAGTCTTCGGAGAAGGGTGGGATACAAATGGGATAAAAAAAACCTCCCAGAATTCCTCAGCCAGGCACACTGGCTGAGGAATTCTGGAAGTCCACAAGTCATAAAAAGGCCGAGTTTGAAGACCTCTGGCTTAAGCTTAGGAGATGGAAGGCTAAGGATTGAAAAAAGGAACACGTGTTGAAAGCAATGGGATATTATGGAAAGACAGGGCTTAGGAGAAGACTGGATTTTTATCATGAGATTATAGGACGAACCTTTGAGTTTAGGGTTAGCCCTATAGGCCGGAAATTCCCAATCAAAACGAACAACAGAGCAACAGAATAACAGAGTTGGAAAGATCCAATCTAGAAATTTCACTTATATTTTGACCACCAAATAGAAAAGTCTGTGTTTTCAGTTTAGATCAACACCGTGGACGGACAAACAGCCACATAGAAAGCAAAAGAAAATCCATTTGTCCTGGATAAAACCTTTGGATCACATCCTACGAAGATGGCATCTCTCTCTATTTCCAAGTTAAAGGTAATAGCTCTCCTCCTCCAATTTTCTCTTCAATGAATCCCTGAGCTGCATCCCACAAAGGCTGTGCCTCTTTGTATTCTGAAATTAAATGGCTTCCTTTTGCTCTTTTCTCTGCAATAAATCCTCAGGTCGCATCCAGTGAAGGCTACGCCCTTTCTGTTTCAAAGCTAAAAGCAATAGCTCTGCCACTTTCTTTGGAGAGTTGAAAAATATTCCTACGATTCACACTTTAAAAAAAAAATCACAGAGTAAAATCTACAGTCAGAAATCTGGTAGTAGTTGTTCCAACTAACTAAGCAATGTTATAAGTTCCAAGCTCCTCCCCTACAATCGTGTAATTGAATTTTGGGTGAGCGTCCACGTGTACAGCCTTGTGCAGCATCCATGCAACCTGACTGTGATTTATAACCAGTGCTTTTTTTGTAAAAGAAAAAGGTGCCGGAACTCACACGTGTCATACAACCCGCCTTGCCTACCCTACAAGGTTCCATCCAAAAAAAGGTGCCAGAACTCCGTTCTGAGCGTTCCATGAGAAAAAAAGCCCTATAACACATTTTGCTGGAAACGGGCGTTTAAACACCCATTCCGGACAGTGGATTCACTGAACAACTGTGGCCTTTGCTTTCTGAGCACTGCATTTGCTTTATGACCCCTGCGTTCACTTAATGACTGCCACAAAAAAAAAAGGTTGTAAGATCAGGCATAGTCACATGGTGTCTTGTTTAATGGCCATCATGACTTATAAGCATAACTATGGGGTCAGCTGTGGTCGTACGTTGAGGACTATCTGTAATATCAGTCCAACCTATAGGATCGTTCTAGGAAAAGGTCTTTGTAGTTTACCACTTTGGGGAGGAGTGGGGGATGCAAGGCCAGGAAGCCCTTTGTGGTGGGAGGTTTTTTGGAACAGCCTCCTGGTGGAAATTAGGTTGTATCCACCCTAACGATCTTCTGCCAACAACTTAAAGCTCTTTTGTGCTCTTTTCCTTTGAAGATTGATTGTGCACCCTGTTTATTTTATTGTTTTATTTTTCCATTTTTAATTTTTACCGTGGGCATTTCACTTGCCCACCGGCCTTTGACTGGATAGTAAAAAAGGCTCTATGCCTATGACGTTAGAGGTACGAGATACCTCTAGCAACTTTCTAGCAACAGCTCCTTTGCCAACTCACTGTTTAAATCTCTGTTTTCATCTTAGGTATTTCTTGGAGCGCTGGCGTTTTCTTTTTTTGCCAAAGCTTTTGCAGGAAGCTACATGAAGAGCATGATGACTCAGATTGAGCGGAGATTCGAGATCTCATCGTCGGTGGTTGGCTTGATTGATGGAAGCTTTGAGATAGGTAGGTTGACTCATTCTGGGGTGCAGAAGTTACAGGCTGGCCAGAGAAGGTCTTCCTTCTGGCATCCACAAGCAATTCCATCAACAAACACATTGACCTACAACCAGCATACAAACCCCTCAGAATCCAAATCAACCACACACCAACTCTCAACCAACCCATGCAAGCCCCCTCCCTATACCACCACAGCAGTTCACCTCCCAATGACCCTGACCGGATGTAACCTCCCCATCACAAGACCCATCACCAGCCTCTCAATGAAGACTCACACCTGTCCCATCACAAGACCCTCACTTAACACACCCACACCTGAAGCCCTTATAAACAGAAGAGCACTGACACAGACATCCCCTAAATCAGGGGCCTTCAAACCTGGCCCTTTTAGGACTTGTGGACTTCAACTCCCAGAATTCCTCAGCCAGGCATGCCTGGCTGAGGAATTCTGGGAGTTGAAGTCCACAAGTCGTAAAAGGGCCAGTTTGAAGGCCTCCTGCCCTAAATACTGAAGGTGTTACCTAGCCTGGTAATGAAACATTCAGAAACCTGCCCACAAGCTTGGAGAACGAATCTTCACCCTCATCCTACACCCGAGCGACAGATATTCGCCACTATCACAGGTCTTCCTTTCCCAGAGAGGGCTGTTTACGTCTCTTCTTCTGATTCAGGAAACTTATTGATCATGGTTCTGGTGAGTTACCTTGGACCAAGAGTTCACCGCCCAAAAGTGATTGGAACAGGTTGTCTAATTATGGCCTTTGGATCCTTTCTGTCAGCGATTCCACACTTTATCATGGGACAGTAAGTACAGTTTGCTTGACTTGCAAAAAACATCTCAAAAGCTATGGTCCGATCGCCTGAGTCAATCTGAGGAACAGTGGGTTTTTAGTTTTTGTTGCTTCTTTCTCTTTTAGGTGAACTGAGGTGTGACTTGTGGTAGGGATCCAGCCCGTTGGGTTGCTTTCCAATTAAAGACAGCCTGTGCTTTGTGTGGTTCCTGGAATAACTCACTTTCTTATTTTGCAAAATTTGGTTCATCAAAAACTAAACAGGGCAGGATTTGGACAAAATAGTAAAATACGCACAAGGCCTAATCAAGGACTAGCCAGCATTAGAACCAATCAGGTTTCTAGATCTTTAATAAATCTTTAATGGATCTGTTACATTGTGAAGAGAGTTATAATATGTTAGGAGCCAGGAAATAGGTAAATCCAATACTGAAATTAAATGGATGGTATGAATCTAGCCCAGGGGTAAGCAACCTTCGCTCTTTTATGACTCGTGGACTTCAACTCCCAGAATTCCTGAGCCAGCCATGCTGAGGGGAAAGGGAGAGGTTTCCATGCTGAGCCACGCTGGCTCAGGAATTCTGGGAGCTGAAGTCCACCAGTCATAAAAGAGCCAAGGTTGCCTACCCCTGATCTAGCCATACTGAAGCATATCTCATAACTTCAATTGTTCTCCAGTGATCTACAGGTTAAGCCACTAGGCCAGAGAGTGGGAGACCATGAGTTCAAGTCCCCCCTTCACCAAGAAAACCAGCCAGATTACTTTGGGCCAGTCCCCGCCCCCCTCAGCTCAATCCATCTCACAGGGTTGTTGTGGGGAAAATAATAAAGGAAGGCTATAAATAGATAAATACTTATTCACTACTTTCAGATAAGCTTTGTTCTGCACAGCATAGGCAAGAAGTAAGAAATCATAAGCACAAGAAATGAAGGATAGGAATTAAGAGAAATCCTTGTCAGTTCATTAAGTAACATGCAAGTTACACCAAGTCACTGAAGCAGTAGGCGTGAGCTTAAATGGACTCCAGAAGATGGTAGAGGACAGGAAGGCCTGGAGAAACATTGTCCATGGGGCCGTGATAGGTCAGACACAACTTCGCAACTAACAACAACAACAAAATGTCTCTATGTCTTTCTACCCTTGGAAACCATTATCTCTTTCCTTATAGGCACATCCTCCTCCTCCTCCTCCTCCTCCTCCTCCTCCTCCTCCTCCTCCTCCTCCTCCTCCTCCTTCTTCTTCTTCCATATACGTTATCGGACGTTGGCGATCATGTTGGCGATCATGTTTTTATCAGCAGCCGCACGAAAAAGTGCTGCTGAGTTTTGTCCAAACCAGTCCCTTAGATTTTGGCAGCTAGCTCCCCAGTATCAACTGAAGGCAGAGACCACATTGGTTGGAACGGCTTCAGAAGAATAGCACACGGTGTGTTGGCAGCCACTTGAACAGTGTGTGTACAGCGGTGTAGAAAGCAAAGGGAAGACTACTACACTATATATTTCCCAGGAAAATCATGTTGATGGAGGCAAAACCTAACAATGGCCCCGAGTAGGGGGCCTCTTAAATGGGGCAGGGGTGCTAAGAATCTCCCGGTCCGCTAGAAGCACGACAAACCCAAAACTATGAATTGGTACATGGAATCTGAGAAGTCTATAGGAAGCTGGGAAAACACACAACACTATCCAAGAAATGTCCAAAATGGAGTACCTATGATTCTCTAAACTTCTCACCTCTCCCTTTGTGATGATCTCATCAACTCCCCCTAGGCATGAAATTCTTGTTCTGCCCCTTTCCTTAACTCATTCACTCTTCTTTCATATCTTTATTTATTTCTGTTTAATACGAGAGGCTCCCAAGAGCCCATGTGGAGAAGGTAAAAAATGGTTTGAGGTGATCTCAACTCAAACTTGAGACTAGGGTCCCACATCTTGGCTGCCTTTAAATAGATGACTGGATGGATGGATATTACTGAGTAACATTAGATGTTACACTTGACCTAGTCTCTGAATTATATAATTTTTTGATTTTATGTAATCCGTTGAATCATAAAGTCTGGTGCCCATGGAAGGTGGCTTGTATGTAAGTCCAACTTCTTTTGAAGACGTGTACAATATACAATACAATATAAGGGACATGGTGGCTCAGTGGGTTAGGACGCTGAGCTTGTCGATCAGATGGTCGGCAGTTTGGCGGGTCGAATCCCGAGTGCTGCGTAGCAGAGTGAGCGTCTGTTACTCGTCCCAGCTTCTGCCAACCTAGCAGTTCGAAAGCACGTAAAAATGCAAGTAGAAAAACAGGGACCACTACGGTGGGAAGGTAACAGCGTTCCGTGCGCCTTTGGCGTCTAGTCATGCCAGCCACATGACCACGGAAACGTCTTCGGACAAGCGCTGGCACTTTGGCTTTGAAACAGAGATGAGCACCGGCCCCTAGAGTCAGAAACGACTAGCACGCATGTGCGGGGGAACCTTTACCTTTACCTTTACAATATAAGATGTGTAAATGCAAAAGGGTTGGGGGCTTTCACTATGATGCCCAGCCTGCCATTTTGACAATTTTAACTCCCTCCCCTACCTCCATGGATGCTGGTGGTCATGAACTGAGCTGATGAAATGTGTTTCTAGAAGATTCTGACGCAGGCATACACAGACCCATACCTAAGTTTGAAAGTAACCTTGCAACCATTAGATTTTTAAGGTATATTTAACCATTGTGTAAATACAGGTAGTCCTCAATTTATGACCACAATTGAGCCCCAAATTTATGTTGTTAAGTGAGACATTTGTGAAATGAATCACTGCAGATGATAAGTTGGTAACCTGTTTGTTAAGTGAATCTGGCTTCCCCATTGACTTTGCTTGTCAGATGGTTGCAAAAGGTGATCACACAAACCTGGGACACACCAAAGGTCACAAGTGTAAACCAGTTGCCAAGCATCTGAATTCTGATCACATGACCACGGGGATGCTGCAAAGGGCGTAACTATGCAAAATGGCCATAAGTCACATTTTTCAGTGCTGTTGTAACTTTGAATGGTCACTAAATTATTTTATTTTATTATTATTTTTTATTATTTTAATTCCATTTATATCCCACCCTTCTCCGAAGACTCAGGGCGGCTTACAAGCTTACAAGTAGCCTTCATTCTATGTATATGCCTGCTTATTAGGGCTTTCACACACACCCCAAGCGGCATTATTACAAAGTCAGCTTAATTGCCCCCAACAATCTGGGTCCTCATTTTACCTACCTCGGAAGGATGGAAGGCTGAGTCAACCTTGAGCCTGGTGGGATGCGAACCTGCACTAATTGCAGGCAGCTGGTGTTACTTAAGGAGGCATTAGCCCACTGCTCCACCAAGGCTCATTAAATGAACTGTTGTAAGTCAAGGACTACCTATATATGTAACAAGTTTGTAGACAGTGTGTTGAGTGGCTAGAATCTTGGATCAGGAGCAGTCTCTGTGTTAAACCTTCATTCACATACACACCCAAACCACAGAATTTAATTCATTCGTTATTGTTGCTCCTTACAAGGATCCTGAGAAAATAACGTAGGTGGAAGCTCCACATAGTATGTAGAGTAGGACCTAGGGGAACCTCAAAACAATATATTAGAAATCTGTTTGGACATGTTACATGAGCACAATAATCATGTTTGATTTTCCTGGGTTTCGCATGCGCACTCGACCCAAACCACGTATCCACACAGTCATCAATCAGACCCATGGAGAGATCATCTTTCTAAAATAATGACACAAGGAAAAGCATAATTTTCCAGTCCCATAACCCTGGCTTTTGTTCTGCAGTTACAATTACAAAAGTATCGCTGTTTCCTTGGCTAATTCCTCTACAAGTGTTTCAGCCTGTGCCTCAGCATCTCCCCATCACTACACTGTTGCCGAAAGTTCCCATAACACAACTGCAGTTGGTAAGTAAAAAGTTTCCAGTGACCTTGGGCCTGTGTGTGTGTGTGTGGGGGGGAACTATAGGCCTTTTATGGCTGGGGAACTATAGGCCTTTTATGACCTGTGGACTTCAACTCCCAGAATTCCTGAACCAGCATGGCTGGCTCAGGAATTCTGGGAGTTGAAGTCCACAAGTCATAAAAGGATGATAGTTCCCCACCTCTGAAAGGGATGAACACTCGTTAAGCATCCACAGTCAAGCCTGGAAAAATTATATCATTCTTTAGATTTGTTATACCATAAATCTACTCTAGCAATCCATACCACGATTTACCAGTTTGATTGGTTTTTGGTGTTTTTTTTTTGCCTTTACAATCTAAGTAAACTTCCTTGTTTAGACTGGGCTCATTAAATGCTCAAGATATGAAACAAACACTGCTAGGTTTAAGGACATAACCTGGAAAAGCCTCAGAAGCTATATTGGACTTGATAGGTTTCTTGAAATGAAGCAAGCAGGTGAGGTTAATTATTTGTCTCTTGAGAGAAATTAGTGCCACTCTTCCAAAATAGATGAAGCTAAAACATATGAAGAACAGTTGCAGGAATTGGGTATGTCTAGTTCAGGGGTCAGCAACCTGAAACAGTGAAAGAGCCACTCGGAACCGGTTCCCTCACAAAAGGAAAAACTGGGAGCCGCAAAAAATATGTGTGCATGCACGTACATGCGCACATGCGCAGAACAGGGTTTGACTGAAGAGTGGAGCCAAGGCGAGATATGCACCTGCCCTGCATATTTGAATTGATTGGTTGAACTTTTTTAATCCCACTTTTAATCCCACATGACAGCACTGTTCCAGTATTTGAGGACTGCCACAAACTAAAGGGGATCAACCTGTTCTCCAAAACACCTGGGGGGCAGAACAAGAAGCAACAGACGGAAACTAATCAAGGAGAAAACCAACCCAGAACTAAGGAGAAAATTCCAGACGGTCAGAACAAATAATCAGTGGAACCACTTGCCTCCAGAAGTTGTGGGTGCTCCAACACTGCAGGTTTTAAAGAAGAGATTGGACAACCATTTGTCTGAAATGGTATAGGGTTTCCTGCCTGGGAAGGGGGTTGGACTAGAAGACCTCCAAGGTCCCTTCCAATATTATCATTCTGTTATTCTCCCCCAGAGTTACTTGTGCCCGTTATTGGAGGGGGGGGGGAGGAGAGGAGATGGCACTTACTGAGGACATGTAAGGAAGCAACTCTCCTGTCATCCATCAAACTTATCTCAGGTCTAAGACCTTGCTTTTGCAATGGTTATTACATTTGCTAGAATAGAATAGAATAGAATAGAATAGACTAGACTAGACTAGACTAGACTAGACTAGACTAGACTAGACTAGACTAGACTAGACTAGACTAGAATAGAATAGAATAGAATAGAATAGAATAGAATAGAATAGAATAGAATAGAATAGAATAGAATAGAATAGTTGGAAGGGACTGTGGAGGTCATCTAGTCCAACCCCCTGCTTAGGCAGGAAACCCTATACCATTTCAGACAAATGGCTGCCCAGTCTGTTCTTAAAAACTTCCAGTGTTGGAGCACTCACAACCTCCGGAGGCAGGTTGTTCCACTGATTAATTGTTCTGACTGTCAGGAAGTTTCTCCTTAGTTCTAGGTTGCTTCTCTCCTTGACTAGTTTCCATCTGTTGCTTCTTGTCCCACTTCGGGCAGTTTGGAGAATAGCCTGACTCCCTCTTCTTTGTGGCAGCCATCTTAGAAATTGGAAGACTGCTATCATGTCATTGACTTGCAAGGTTTGGAATCGGTGAAGCTGAATGCTTGCTACAGGTAATCCTTGACTTACAACCATTCATTTAATGGCCGTTTAAAGTTACAACAGTACTGGAAAAAAAGTGGCTCACCACCGATTCTCACACTTATGACCATCATGGCATCCTCACGGTCATACGGTCAAAGTTCATGCGCTTGGCAACCAGTGTGTATTTACAATGGTTGCAATGTCCCTGGATCATGGGATTACCATTTGCAACCTTCCAGGCTGGTTTCCAACATGCAAAATCCATGGGGGAGGTTGGATTCACTTAACGACCATGTGATTCACTTAGCAACTGCAGTGGTTCACTGAACCACTGTGGTAAAAAAAAGGTTGTAAAATCGGATGACGCTCACTTAACAACTGCCTTGCTTAGCCATGGAAATTCTGGTGCCAATTGTTTTCATAAGTCAAGGATTTACTTTGGAATGAAAATTGTAATGCTCAGGTAGTATTCTGATCAAGTTGTGGACCTCACAACTTCTTGGGGCTTATTTTGCTTTCAGGATGTGAAAAAATGGCTAGTTCCTATTTGTGGGTCTTTGTGTTTGCTGGGAACCTTCTACGTGGAATTGGGGAAGCACCTATCATGCCTTTGGGGATGTCTTACATTGATGATTTTGCCACAGAAGAAAACTCTGCCTTTTATATAGGTAAGATAAATATGGTCCCTCTTTCTCTCCTGAGTGGAGTATTACAACTGAGGTGGGACCAAGGTTGTAGCTATCACAGCCCTCAGACTTCAAGTCCCAGAATTCAACCCTGTCCATTGACTGCATTGACTGGGAATTCTGGGAGACACAATGCCAGCCTAGTTGGAAGGCACCTGGGGAAGGGAGAAAGTGGGGGAGCTCAATTCTTGTCTTTAGTAGGTTCAAACTATTTCATCACAAGGATTCTTCAGCAAGTCTGCATTAAAAACCATCCATAGAAATTCAACAGAGGGTCAGTGAAATAATTCTGAGACACTTAACCCCATTTTTCTTGCTGGTACCGAAAATGAGAGAAGGCATTTTGCCATGTTTTGGAGGGTGGGAGCAGAGGATATTTTGGAAAGAAATTTGGGAGAAACAATTATTAGTCTAGGAGTAGTGGATTAGTTGTGACATATTCCTGCTTTGTTGTAGGCTTACATTAACAAAATCTTGCAAGTCTGAAAGTACATATCCCCCACCATATCTTTTAAAAGCATGATGAGTTAGTTCTTTACCCCTTATATAGCTGTGGGTCCCCCCCTCCCCAATCTTTGTCTCTTTCCCTGTATCCCAAGGTCATCCCACATACAATTACCCTCATCCACATTTTTCAAAATGCAGATAATGTCAGGCGTGAAATACCAGGTACACACACAGATCTTCCAGATCACCCATTTATTGTTAAAGACTAGGCATTGGAATTTTCTCAGACTAATGTTAAGTATCTGGTTAGAACTAGATAAGGGTCAGGGGTGGTCAACAGTAGAGGTCCCCAACCCCCGATCCATGGGCCGGTACCAGGCCACGGCATGCTAGCAACCAGTCCACACAAACAAGCAAAGCCCCATCACCTGTTGTGATTCAGGGTCAGCCTGTGGGTTCGGCAGTTGGGTCGGACGACTCAGAGGAGGAGGAGGGGGGTGTTGAAGAGCTTGCTGAGGGGGTTGGACAGCTTGATGAGAGCCCCCAGCCAGGCCCCTCTCATCTGGTCACGACGCAGACCCGGCTGTGTGAGCCTGACAGCGTGGATGAAGATGACCCACAGCTGGCCCTGTTCAAGGACGCCCGACGCAGGAGGCAGTCAGTCAGGAGTAAACAGAGGAAGGCAATGGGGCACCTCGGAAGGAGGCAGAGAGAGGCCACGCCCTGAACTGTATTTAAGGGGAATGTGTGGGAGGGCTGGTTTGCTGAAGGCAACTGCTTGGATAGTTCCTGTTTCTTAGCTCCTGGTTCATGGTTGGTGTCTTGTCTTGCTCTGTTTTATGTGAATAAATTTGGCAGGCTTTACTCCAGCCTCTTGCCATTTGTAAAGGGGTTGTCCCTGCTTTTGCTGCAGGGCCGGTAGCAGGCTGGTACAGAACATCACCTGCCTATTTTTTTAGCAATAATATAGAAGTAATGGATGGATGGATGGATGGATGGATGGATGGATGGATGGGGGCCGGCTGAAGGGAGGGAGGGAGATATGATAGATCTTCCCAGTCTAGCCTGCAGTTCTGGAATTTTCTGGTACTTTTCATGTACTAACCAAATTTCACCTCACCTTAGCTTTGTGTGCAGTCAAAGTTGGTTTGATGCTGCCACCTGCTGTAGACCTCATTCCTCATCTGTTTTGAAGTCTGCTCTGCAGATATTCCTGTATTTAGGTTAACTTATTTTTCATAGGAACTGTGCGGTCTACAGGGATGTTTGGACCATCTCTCGGCTTTCTGCTTGGAGCTTTTTGTGCTAGTTTGTGGGTTGACATTGGAACAGTAAACACAGGTAAGGAACAAGTATCATCGCCAATGTTGCTTCTCAGCCAGATTTGTCTTTTCGTTTGGTAGACTTTTGCTAGTCAGCCCTCAAAACGTTGATTTAATGAAGTCCCATTTGGCAAACTTCAGATGTATTGGACAACATTATTGTCCAGACATTATTCCAAAGGAACGCAGAGCCATTGTTTCTGACATAGTCTGGAAAAGGCTATGAAGTATGCATTGACTTTACATTAATTTTATGAGATGGTGCCAATTAGTCCTTTTGTGCCAATTTTATTTCATTACGCAAATGATGTCAATTAATGCAAACAGCATGCTTTGGGATTTAACAGACATTTGGGAATAGCTGACATCCTCTCCCCATTTTCCCACAAGTCCATTAAACTGAGTTTTTAGGTTTTCTATTTTGTGACTAAATAAGTATAGGAAGGAGAGAATGATATAAGAAAAGAGCTACTAATGAATATTTGGACCACATTGTAGAGCAGGGGTTTCCAAACTTGACAACTTGAAGTCTTGTGGACTTCAACTCCCAGAATTCCTCAGCCAGTATGGCTGGCTGAGGAATTCTGGGAGTTAAAATCCACAGGTCTTCAAGTTGCCAAATTTGGAGACCCCTGTTGTAGATCTTTGAGATCCTTCCCTAATGACTTGATTACAACAAGCTAGACTAGGCTAAAATAAGCTTGTTGCTTCCTTGCAATTTAATATGTTGTGGAAAGCCAGCTATTGCCTTAGCAGTGAGTGTGAATGAGGCTATTGAATGAAGCCATCACATAGTTGTTTCTTTTACAAATGACTAGTCCACAGAAAGTAAGTGTGGTGTAGTGGTTAAGGCATCAGACTAGAAATAGGGAGATGGTGACTTCTAGTCTCACCTACAAAACCAGTTGGATGACCCTGAGCCAGTCACTCTGTCTCAGCCCTAAAAAGGAAGTAATGGCAAACCACTTCTGAAAAACCTTACCAAGAAAACCACAAGGCCATCGGCAAGAATCAGACACGATTGAATGGAAGAAAAAAAAACAATCCACAACTTAACCTGGTTACTGGAAGAATCCACTTTCTGGGCTTGCCTAATCAATTGAATGCTAACCTAAGCAAGAGGCCAAGTTATCCACATGCTGAGGGGCAAAAAAAAAATAATAAGCCAAAATTAAAACTACATAATCTCTGCTTATGATAATGGAGTGCCCTCAAATTTAGAGGAGCTGACAGAGTGCTGTGCAAATGGAACTGAATTGTTTGTTGTTAAACCAAGTTTAAGATTAAACATGCCATGTGACCACCACTAATGTTAAGTCCTGGTGAACGCAAGGGATATACTTAATAGAAAATGTAATAAGAACTTTCATATGCATGTTTTTTTTTCTTTTTTCTCTTAGATACACTGACCATCAATTCCAAAGACACACGTTGGGTCGGTGCTTGGTGGCTTGGGATATTGATCTGTGGTGCCACCAGTTTTATGTCATCTCTCCCTTTCTGGTTCCTGCCTTACTCTTTGCCACAACAAGGAGAACAAGTTGTTAATAAGTCAACCGAAGTTTATGTAATCACTCAAGTCAGCCAGAACAAAATGGAAGCTCCCGGCCGCCCAAAGATGAAGGTTTCAGAAGTGGCGAAAGGTGGTTGAATGACCTCTTCACAAGTAGCTAATTCTGAGCTTTGCAACCAGTCCTGAGCCAAACCTGGGTTCTGCAATATTCTACTCAATTTCCAGAGTCACTCCTTAGAGCGGAAACATGTTCAGTTTTTAAATATAGTTTTATTAAAAATTACAATTAAAAGAGAAAAACTAATAGAAACAAATGGAAAGAGGGGGAAAAAGAAAGTCCAGTAAAGAAAAAATAGAAAAGTAGAAAAAAAAGAACGTATGGTAATCAAAAAAAAAAAAAAGAAATTATATGTTTCTTTATATAATGACCTTCATCACAAGTATAAACCATTTTAGTAACATCACCTTCTTCTAAAATACAACAAACGGTATCTTCTTCCCATATCCAGCTCTTATCTATAAACAAATCCTTAAACTCCTGTCATTCAGTCCTAATCAGCAAAATCCATTAAGTATTAGCAGAAATATAGGGACGTGGTGGCTCATTGGGTTAGGACGCTGAGCTTGTCGATCAGAAGATCGGCAGTTTGGAGGGTCAAATCCCGAGTGCTGCGTAACAGAGTGAGTGCCTGTTACTCGTCCCAGCTTCTGCCAACCTAGCAGTTCGAAAGCACGTAAAAATGCAAGTAGAAAAATAGGGACCACTAAGGTGGGAAGGTAACAGCGTTCCGTGCGCCTTTGGCGTCCAGTCATGCCGGCCACATGACCATGGAGACGTCCTTGGACAAACGCTGGCTCTTTGGGTTTGAAATGGAGATGAGCACCGGCCCCTAGAGTTGGAAACAACTAGCATGCATGTGCGGGGGAACCTTTACCTTTTATTAGCAGAAATAACAGCTTAGCTATTTTAACTTTGATCAGATAAACCAACTTTATATTCCTCCCTTTTACTTTTAACAGTATTGTCTTTAATCCCCTTCAAATAATGTCCTAGATGTTTTTTTTAAAAAACAAACAAACATATTTGTCCCTTCTCACAAGATTCTTCAAAGCTTTAACAAGGTGGGGTTTTTTTGTAAAAGCAATATTTCCAAATTAAATCTAATACCTAAAAGTTTTCCAGGTCATTCCTATGGTTTGTTTTTTGTATATCCTTTTTTATTGTTAGTCTGTCTTGTCTTGTACAACGTGTTCCTCTTCTGTAGCATTTTTTAAACACAGTATCTATACTGACAGGTTTTCTTAAAATTAATTTATGTTCCACTCTACACAAATAACCTTCAATATATCCAATATTAAAACACTTTGCTGCATTCTGTATTAGTAAGTGAAATTTAATGGTCCTTCTCCTTTAATTGTAAGTTTTCATTCTTCTGGTCCTTCTAGTGTCTGGCCTAAAATGTCTCATCCTATCTTTTTTCTTCTTTTTTTTTAAAGAGAATTCAAAACAACACCAGAATCAAAGTTCCCAATCACATTTTTGCTGCAAAAGAAGTTTTTAAGTCCTTAAGCTTGTATTAAAGCTCCTTTCTCTAAAGATTGAAGGAAACTCAATTGGTGCTGTAAAACTTGTTGATCCAAAGATTCCTAGTAGCTGAAGAGGTTTACAAGAGATTTCTATAGATGGTTAGAAAAAGAAGCATACAAGTAGATCTCATACTTATATGTTTCAAATTTTTAAAGCTGTATATTTTGGAAGGGATCTCTTTCTGATTAGTATTTTGAGAACAAATCTCAAAGGGTCACCTTGGCTGTGTGCTTTTTCTTGCTGGGGCTATAATATCCCATTAGTCCTGTTGGATCAGGTCATCTCAATAAATCTTAACCCTTGTGAGGATTTTATTCCAGTCATGTTAATTAACAACTTGTGAAATGACTTGATTATAAAATCCACGATTTTTCCTCCTTGTAAAATCATATATATATATTTAATTACAATTCTGAACAAAAATAAAAAAAATAGTCTCTGGACGAAATTGACCTGACAGTAAATTTGGTTAGACTTTTATTTTATTTCCTTTTGCTCTTCCAGATTTCTTTCCTACTTTGAAAAAGCTGTTTGGAAACCCCATCTTCCTGGTCTATTTGCTCCTTACAATCTTTCAATACAATTCTATGGTTGGCATAATAACCTTTGAATCCAAGTTTATGGAGCAGCAGTTCAACATCGCCGTTTCAAGAGCCATCTTTCTTATTGGTAGGTGAAGCTTTTCTGTTTGTTATCCATACACCTCCCTCCTCCTATTTTCTCCACAACAACAACAACAACGCTGTGAGGTAGTGATGGACCCAAAGATCCCAGCTGGTTTTCATGGGTAAGGCAGGACTAGAATTCACAGTCTCCTGGTAATTGGCCCAAAGTCACCCAGCCAGTTTTCATGCCCAAGGTGGAACTAGAACTCACCATCTCCTGGTGTTCGGCCCAAAGTCATCCTGCTGGCTTTCATGGCTAAGGTGGAACTAGAACTCACCGTCTCCTGGTGTTTAGCCCAAAGTCACTCTGCTGGTTTTCATGGCTAAGGTGGGACTAGAACTCATAGTCTCTTGGTTTCTAATTTGGTGCCTTAGCCATTACACCAAACTAATAGACATTCCATGAGATTAAGCAGGCACACATGTTAGAGACCAAGTGCCCAAAGCCCACCCTGCCCCCTGCCCTGCCCCCACTGTGGCCCCACTCCACCCACACCCTGCCCGCCCACAGGGCCACCCACTGCCTCCACAGTCTGCCACAGCAGATCACCCAGGCGGCCCTGCAGTGCCATGGTGGCCATGCCCTCTTCCCATGCCCCCCAGCATCATCTGGATGTGACGGGGCGCGAGGGCGGAGTCTTGTCTCTGCTGCCTGGCTGCCATGTGCTTGCCTGCTCTGCTCTGCACGGGCCGTGCCCGGGGATGACTCTCCTCTGGGGGGGGGCTGCTGGTGAGGAAGGGGCCGCAGGGGGAAGTGGGGCTGGCGCAACAGTGCTCGTTTCCACAGAGAGGGCTCTGAGTGCCACCTCTGGGATGCGTGCCATAGGTTCGCCACCACTGGCGTATGGGTTGGATGGCTTCTATAGACATCCTTTTCTTTGTAACGAGAAAATGAGGCATATTATCATTAAAGGTAGTTCTCGATTTACAACCCCAACTGAGCCCCAAATTTCCCTTGCTAAGCAAGACAGTTGCCAAGTGAGTTTTGACCCATTTTACGACCTTTCCTGCTACAGTTGTTAAGTGAATCACTGCAGTTGTTAAGTTAGCGACACGGTTGTTAAGTGACTCTGGCTTCCCCATGGACATGGCTTGTCAGAAGGTCGTAAAAGGGATCATGTGACCCCAGGACACGACAACCGTCATAAATGCCTGCCCGTTGCACAGCCAATTTTGATCCTGCTACTCTGGGGATTCTGCAGTGGTCGGAGGTGTGAAAAATGTTCATACGTTAACTCTTTCCGTGCTGTAGTAACTTTGAACACTCAGTAAAGAAATGGCTGTAAGTTCAGGACTACCGGTACTCCTGGCAGTGGGCTATGGCAGGGATTTTCAACCTTTTCACCCATTGTACCACTTTTAGGATATGGCAACATCCGAGTACCACCAGTCACCTAGCAAGGTGTCCAAAACTTGATGACCAAAAAAAAGGGAAAAAAGTGATGAAGTACAGGTAGTCCTCGACTTGCAACAATTCGCTTAGTGACTGTTTGAAGTTACAATGGCACTGAAAAAAGTGCCCCCCAAGCCACAGCCGAGCAAGACACCTGCCTGCATGCCCAGTGGCGCTCTTCCTCCTGTCCGAGGTTTTCATTGTTGTGAGCATTTCTGTTGAGGATTGGCAGCGGAGGTGGGGTGGGGAGTGTTTGGTTTTTATTCCCCCCCCTTTGCTGGGTGGTTGCAGCAGGTTTTGGTCACTTCACATTACCCTGGGACACTATGACCGTCATAAATATGCATCAATTGCCAAGCATCTGTAAATCACAAGACCCTGGAGATGCTGGGACATTCCAGCTGATCGGCACTTCTTCTGGGCTCAGCAGAAGCACCAGGATCAGCGCCGAGCTCCAGCTGAAGCCTGGCACTGATCCTGGCGCTTCCGCTGAGCCCCGACAGCCCTGCAGCTCTAGCTGTCTCTCGCTCAGGCTTGTGCGGTGCTGCCACCAGTTCAGCTCCTGCCCCTCCCCCGCTACCACTTTTCTAGGATGGTCGTGTACCACCTGCCAGGTGTCAAACTACCACAGGTGGTACCCGTACCACTGGTTGAAAAACCCTGGGTTATGGTAACTGTTATTCTGAAGAAGGAAATGTGTGTTGTGTTCAGTGATGGATGAAGTGAGGTCACAGCTCCCTTTCCTTTGTAGGTGTGATTCTTTTACCTATTACCATTGTGGGGATGTTCCTGGGAGGTTTCATCATCAAGAAGTTCAAACTGCCCATTGGAGCCATGGCGAAGTTTGCCTGCATCACCTTTGTGACGGCCTTCCTGTTAAGCCTGTTTTACTTTGGCGCCAGTTGCCAAGTGCCTGAAGTGGCTGGTTTGACCGTCAACTACTCTGGGTTTGTCGTCTTGTTCATCTTTGGGGGTGATAGGAGGAGGTTGCAGCCAACGCATGTTTTATAATGCATATTTTATAATGGATGCAGTGTATTCCGAATACATTGCTCTCTCTCAGAAGGGAACCAGGCAGAAAAGTTCTACATTCCCCCCACCCCACTTCTCACTTACTTTGATTTCCATCCAAAGTAGCCTTGGGGCATTTCTTTCAAAGGGAATGAGAAGATCCTTGTAATTCTCCTTGCGGGAATGGAAAGTTCTTGTAATGATTTCTTTACAAAAAGATCAAGAGTTTCTGAATAAAACAGAATAGAGCTGGAAGGGACCATGGAGATCTTCTAGTCCAGCCCCCTGCTCAAGCAGGAAAAGCTATACCATTTCAGACAAGTGACGGTCTAGTTACAGTATCTTCTTAAAAACCTCCAGTGATGGAGCGCCCATGATTTCTGGAGGCAAGCTGTTCCACTGCTTAATTGTCCTCACTGTCACGAAGTTTCTTCTTAATTCCAGGTTGCTTCTGTCTTTGTTCAGTTTCCAACCATTGTTTCTTCTCCTGCCCTCTGACACTTTGGAAAATAAGATAATAATAATAATAATAATAATAATAATAATAATAATAATAATAATAATAATAATAATAATAATAATAATAAGTTGGAAGGGACCTTGGTGGTCATCTAGTCCAACCCCCTGCTAAGGCAGGAAACCCTATACCATTTCAGACAAATGGCTGTCCAGTCTCTTCTTAAAAACTTCCAGTGTTGACCCCCTCTTCTTTGTGGCAGGCCCTCCAATACTGGAATACTGCTATCATGTCATCCCTATTTCTTCTTTTCTTTAGACCAGTCAAACCCAAGTCCTGCAGCCGTTCTTCATATGTTTTTAGTCTTCAGGCCTTTGATCACCTTAGCTCCTCTTCTCTGATTTTTTTCCCCAAAGTCTCCACATCTTTTTTGTAGTATTGTGTTGTGTGTGAATGGCCTGTCTTTCATTGTGCTTTCTTCTCCCCAGTGCCCAAAGGCCTATGGGGAAGACAGCCCCAAAGGGCATGATCTACACGTGGGAAGAAAAAGAGCTGGAATTAGGAAAAAGGCATGCAGAGGATTAGATGAAGGAAACACACGGAATAGATCTTAGATCTCTATCTAGACCAGCGGTAGGCAACCTTGGCTCTTTTATGACTCATGGACTTCAACTCCCAGAATTCCTCAGAGCCAAGGTTGCCTACCCCTGGTCTAGACCTTACTGCCTTACTGCCCATTGTGGCCAGCAGTCACAAGGTACTGAGGAATCAGTACCACTACAGCTACACCTTTGTATAGTGCGGGGGTCTGAGGAATTCTGGGAGGAATTCTGGGAGTTGAATTCTGAGGAATTCTGGGACTTGAAGTCCACAAGTCATAAAAGGGCCAAGTTTGAAGACCCCTTAGGGACGCGGTGTCTCAGTGGGTTAGGACGCTGAGCTTGTCGATCAGAAGGTCGGCAGTTTGGCGGGTCAAATCCCGAGTGCCACGTAAGAGTGAGCGCCTGTTACTCGTCCCAGCTTCTGCCAACCTAGCAGTTCGAAAGCACGTAAAAATGAAAGTCGAAAAATAGGGACCGCTCCGGTAGAAAGGTAACAGCGTTCCGTGCACCTTTGGCGTCTAGTCATGCTGGCCACATGACCACGGAGATGTCCTCGGACAAGCGCTGGCTCTTCGGCTTTGAAACGGAGATGAGCACCGGCCCCTAGAGTCGGAAACGACTAGCACGCATGTGCGGGGGAACCTTTACCTTTTTTTACCTTTGAAGACCTCTGCTAGAGTGCCTTCCCAGACATCCATCCTTCTGAAATCTCTCTAGTTGCCCACACTTTCCACTTTGGAAAAGACCCAGTGGAAATTCTTCCAATTAGGATTTCCCCACCCCCACTCCTATCCACGAGCTTCAGAGTGACAACCAGATGAGAATCAGAAAACAGCAACCTTTTGAGCAAATGCTCGCCCACATCTCTAACAATAAACTGCATGCAGTCCTTGACTTATAACCGGCCATTTAGCAATGATTCAAAGTTACGACCAAATCAGAAAGGGGCCTTAAAACCAGTTGTCCCCTGTGGTCATGTGACTGTACTTCAGCATTTCTAGTTTGGGGGAAAAGCAGAGTCCATAACAAACTACGGGTTCGCTTAATGACTGAAGTGGTCACTTAACTACCACCACAGAAAAAGATGCTAAAATCTGATTGGTCATGCGACTTACCCATCTTACAACTCTTATCACTTATGATTATAATGGGCAGCTTTGGCTGCACGGTGATAACTCGAGGATTATCTGTAAGCTGAGGGAAGAGGGGTGGGAACCACAGAGAAATTGGAAAGAAACCCTCAATCACCCTGAGAATAAGGTAGAAATTATAAACCTCTTAACAACAACAACAACAATACTAATAATAATAATAATAATGTTGGAAGGGACCTTGGAGGTCATCTAGCCCACCCCCCTGCTCAGGCAGGAAACCCTATACCGTTTCAGACAAATGGCTGTCCAGTCTCTTCTTAAAAACTTCCAGTGTTGGAGCATTCACAGCTTCTAGAGGCAGGTTGTTCCACTGGTTAATTGTTCTAACTGTCAGGAAGTTTCTCCTTAGTTCCAGGTTGCTTCTCTCCTTGATTAGTTTCCATCCATTGCTTCTTGTCCTGCCTTCAGGGGCTTTGGAGAATAGCTTGACTCCCTCTTCTTTGTGGCAGCCTCTGAGATATTGGAAGACTGCTATCATGTCACCCCTTGTCCTTCTCTTCATTAAACTAGACATACCCAATTCTAGCAACCGTTCCTTATATGTTTTAGCCTCCAGTCCCCTGATAATCTTTGTTGCTCTTCTCTGTACTCTTTCTAGAGTCTCAAGATATTTTTACATTGTGATGACCAAAACTGGATGCAATATTCCAAGGGTGGCCTTACCAAGGCATAGTAAAGTGGTATTAACACTTCACGTGATCTTGATTCTATCCCTCTGTTAATGCAGACTAGCACTGTGTTGGCTGTTTTGGCAGCTGCAGCACACGGCTGGCTCATATCTAAGTGATTGTCCAGTAGGACTCCGAGATCCCTCTCACAGTTGCTACTGTTGAGCAAGGTACCTCCTATACTATACTAGTGCATTTGTTTTTCCTTGCCTAAATGTAGAACCTTACATTTTTCACCATTGAATTTCATTTTTGTTAGATAGCGCCCAGTGTTCAAGTCTATCCAGATCCTCCTGTATCTTAAGCCTGTCTTCTGGAGTGTTGGCTATTCCTGCCAGCTTGGTGTCGTCTGCAAATTTGATGAGTTCCCCATCTATCCCCTCATCCAAATCATCGCTGAAGATGTTGAAGAGCACTGGGCCCAGAACAGAGCCCTGGGGCACCCCACTACACACTGGGATTTCCTTGGATTTCCCTGGGATGATTTTCGCATAAAAAAGTACAAAGTAAATTAAAGCACAGCATTAGGAGAGAAAAAATAACATCATCAATCCAACACATTCAAGAGTGCTCTTTCTGGAAGAATTCAGTCTTATTGTTCTGTTTTGGGATCCCTCCTTCTCACATTAGGTTGTTTTCCAAGGTTGTTATCCTTCTGCAACCCGTAGTTCTTCCCTCTTATGCATGGATGGCATTCTGTTGGCTGACAATATAGATCTATTTATCTGGATCTTTCCCCCTTTGGATTGCTGATGGCTCCATCATTATTCCTTTAGCATCAAAGAAGTGTCCTTCAAAGAGAAGCCATTATCTCTCTGCAACTCTGACTGCGGCTGTGAAGAGAGCCACTGGGATCCAGTTTGTGGAGACAACGGTATCACCTACATGAGCCCATGTTTAGCTGGCTGCAAAACGTCGGTGGGAAGTGGAAAAGATTTGGTAAATGCAGCCATGTTATAAAACCTATCCCTTCAGTGGAAAGGAAATAAGTTCTCATTGATTGATTGATTGATTGATTGATTGAGTTACCTTTTTGGGGAGATGGGTAGCACAAAAGTGTCATAAGTAAACGTACGATAAATGAAAAAGTATTCATTGAAAATAAATGAGTTAATTTCCTGAGAAGTGGCAAATCACAGAATATTAGATCTGGGCAAATTTTCAGAGGGGCGCTTTACTTCTATGCAAGATTTTCAAAGTTCCCACTGGTGCTGCTGTCCTTGAACGTTTATTTTATTTATTTATTAAATTTATGTGCTGCTCACCTCATTGCATGTTGAATCTCATGTTGTTGGAGCTAATGGCACAATAGCCTCTTCTGACTTTTCCAGCAACTTCTTGGAAAATCCAGAAGAAGATTCCATATGGGCAGTAAAGGGTAAAACAAGTCAAGATGGTTGACAAGATAGCAAACCCCACACTCATTCACACTGATGATGTTACTTAGTTGGGTAATGAAATGTGTGCAGGGAAACCACCAAGCATCAAGGACTCCATGGTTCAATCCTGAGCTTCAAAAGACTAGACTAGACTAGATTAGACTAGATTAGACTATAGACTAGATTAGACTGGACTGGACTGGACTGGACTAGAATAGAATAGAATAGAACAGAACAGAACAGAACAGAACAGAACAGAACAGAACAGAACAGAATAGAATAGAATAGAATAACGGAGTAGAATAGAATAGAATAGAATAGAATAACGGAGTAGAATAGAATAGAATAGAATAGAATAGAATAGAATAGAATAGAATAGAATAGAATAGAATAGAATAGAATAGAATAGAATAGAATAGAATAGAATTACGGAATAGAATAGAATAGAATAGAATAGAATAGAATAGAATAGAATAGAATAGAATAGAATAGAATAGAACAGAACAGAACAGAACAGAACAGAATAGAATAGAATAGAATAGAATAGAATAGAATAGGCCACACCCTTTTAGCCCTGATTATATTACCTAGCTGGGTAATGAAACATCCGCCAGAAAATAATTAAGCTCAGAGAGATTGAACAACCTTTTGTCTGAAATGGTATAGGGTTTCCTGTTTGAGCAGGGGTTGGACTAGAAGATCTCCAAGGTCCCTCCCAACTCAGTTATTCCGTTAGTTTGGAAATGATTAGCATTCCTAGAAACCATTAATTACATCGCTTGCCTACAACCACACAAATAGAGATTTGGAAATGTAGGCCATTCTGAGCATTTACTTCATTGTTCTTCTATCTTGCAGGTATTTCAAAACTGCAGTTGTGTGGGAGTTTCAGGAGCTGGTAATTTTTCTGCAGTTCTGGGTCAATGTCCAAGGGATCATTGTGCAAAAGAATTCCCTTACTTTTTAGTCTTGTTGTCCATGGTTGCTTTTATCTTCACTTTGGGAGGAACGCCTACATATATGCTTATGTTTAGGTGAAGACATTTTCATTCTTTTTTAAAGCTGGGGGGGCAAACTGGGTGTAAAATGGTAGAATTTACCCTAAAAATGAACGCTGAAAAAAATATTGTAAAAATCATACCCTTCCATTCATTGCTTCTTCTGCAGATTCCTTCTAAGCGGCAAAAACAGTTTTAAGATTTCAAACATTGCACCGAATTTTATTTCCTTTTATTGATAGCACAGGGAGTCCTCAACATATGGCCAGTTGCCTAGCAATCATTCTAAGTCAGGGCTTTTCAACCAGTGGTACGGGTACCACCTGTGGTACATTGACACCTGGCAGGTGGTACGCGACCATCCTAGAAAAGTGGTAGCGGGGGAGGGGAAGGAGCTGAACCGGTGGCAGCACCGCACAAGCCTGAGCGAGAGACGGCTGGAGCTGCAGGGCTGTCAGGGCTCAGCGGAAGCGCCAGGATCAGCGCCAGGCTCCAGCTGGAGCTCGGTGCTGATCCCGGCGCTTCCGCTGAGCCCAGAAGAAGCGCCGATCAGCTGGAATCTTGCAGCATCTCCAGGGTCTTGTGATTTGCATTCAGATGCTTGGCAACTGATTCATATTTATGACGGTCACAGTGTCCCAGGGTCATGTGAAGTGACCAAAACCTGCTGCAACCACCCAGCAGATGGGGGGAAATAAAAACCAAGCACCCCCCCACCCCCGCTGCCAATCCTCAACAGAAATGCTCACATCAATGAAAACCTCGGACAGGAGGAAGAGCGCCGCCGGGCGGGCAGGCAGGTGTCTTGCTTGGCTGTGGCTTGGGGGAGCACTTTTTTTAGTACCATTGTAACTTCGAACAGTCATTAAGTGAACTGTTGTAAGTCAAGGACTCTGTACTTCATCACTTTTTTCCTTTTTTTTTTTATCATCAAGTTTTTGACACCTTGCTAGGCAACTGGTGGTACTCGGATGTTGCCATATCCTAAAAGTGGTACAATGGGTGAAAAGGTTGAAAAGCCCTGTTCTAGGTTATGACAGATCCATCTTGGGGCTACTTACAACCTGGATTAAAATTTCCAACAATTTTCCCCCCCATGGTCATGTGACTAAACTGGGCACTCAGCAATAAGGCTGCATTTACCACCATTTTATGATGGTTTTGCCAAAAACTGGCATTTACCTCTGGTTTTCAGTAAAACTGCACCCACAGCAAACAACTACAGTATTTGTTTAATGACTGCAGCATTCGTTTTACGACCATGGTGTTTGCTTTAACGAATGAAGGTAAATGGCAGGTATCCCCGGATGATGTTGCAGGATCCAACATTTGCTTTAAGACCACCATGGTCTTAACAACAGCCACAACGAAAGGTCTTAAAATTGGGTTGATCACATGACCAACCTGATTTACAGCGGTCATGACTTATGAGACCAGGCTCCATTTATAGTCATAAGCCAAGGACTATCTACAGTATAATGCATTGTAGAAATAGAGCACGAGCAAACATTTTACAACTGCTATTACAGTTCCTAGTGAAATTTTTTACTTGTGGAAATATACTGTTGTTACAAAAGTCAATTTTTCCAAATCAATAGTTGTAATTTCACTTCACTGTGATTTGCCCACACGTATTTATTTAATTTTTAATCCAAAGACTTGAGGATGAGTAACAGCACTGTTTAAAAATTAAAATAAATTTTTATCATTCTATAAAAGGCTACAAAGATTAAAATGACGTTAATAAATAGGACAAGAATAAAACACTTATTTATTTGTACAAGCATTTAAGGATATTTAATTCATGCTGATGGATTTTTTTTCCCAATGGGTGAACTTTAAGTCTGTACTTAATTTGAGTCAGGACTGAGTTGATGTTGATTACACATCATTCCAGTTGGGGTTCAGCTCTGAGCCATACCAGGATATTGTGCTGACTAGCTTGTTTTCAGATTTCATTTATTTCTTTAGTGTTATTTTTATTAAGATTTTCCCCTGCTAAAAGACAAATCTAAAGAAAAAGAAATAAAAGAGAATAAAAAAAGAAAGAAACAGGGAAAAAATGATAGAAAAAGAAACACAAATTTTAAAATATATGATTTCCAACCAACATTTACAATCTTATTTTTTTTTGTCTTCCCTCTAGAATTCATTTATTTCAATGTTCCTCGTCTAAACTCACTTTTGAACTTCTCCTCATCTTTTTCAGATCAGTTTCACCAGATTTGAAATCTTTTGCTGTGGGCATTGAAGCGTTATGTGGAAGAGTCCTTGGTAAATAGATTCCAGATTTCATTTTAGATTTTAAGCAGATAACCTTATTTATTAGCCATGAGATGCTCAATATTTTGGAGAGAAACTGAGTAACATGGTATCCTAAGAGTATCCTCTGTCTTCTAAATGTATTGGATTCAATTCTCTGTCATTTTGAGTGAAGCTGGCCATCTGGATAATGTCAATTTCAGGAGAACTGTTCTAAAGCTTCTGGTGATGAAAGCATAGCCACCCCACTCAGTTTGGCAAATTCTTGAAATGGCTGGGATTGTTTAGTCTAGAGACTGCAAACTGCCATTGGACAATTTCTTTGCTGCTGTCACTTCCCCTGTCAAGTTCTCTTGATTGACAGAATCCCAAGAGAATTCATACGGAAGTGGTGGCCAAATTAATCACACCTGCACAGTCAAAACCCCGCTCCTTTTTTTTCCACCACACAAACAGTATAAAAAAGAGGGGGAGCGCATAACCATTTATCCATTTCATTACTTAACCATTGTCCTCCATGTTATCAGTGAGCCATAGTCACTGGCGCTGACATCACTTGACATCATTTTGTGAGGGAAGCCCCTGTTTGCGTTCTTTGAAAATAAACTTGAAACTGGCAATCAACCCAATTGGTTATTTTCAAAAGAAACAAGATGGCTGTCCTGATTGATCCCCGAACTGACCAGCATTTGCATCTCAGCATTCCATCAGTAAAGTTTTTAACAAAGAAGAAAATGCATAAGGCGCCAAATGAGCATCTACAAGTAGTTCTCAATTTACGATCCATTAGCTAACATTCGGAGTTATGACAGACCTTCCCAAAGGTATTTATGACCCGGTTTCAAAGTTCGGATGACTCTCCTCCCCCCGCCCCCAGCCCCCACAGTCAAGTGACTGCATGCCAGACACTCAGCAGCCCCCCGGCATTTACTTCCATTTGCAGCATCCTGCAGTCTCATGACTGCATTTTATGATGTTTTGTAGAAAGTTGGCATTTACTTCTGCTTTACAGCAAAAATAGTCCATAATGAACAATGGGTTTCCATTACAACCATGGTGGCAACTTAACCATCCCCAAAAAAGGTCATAAAAATAGGTCTGGCCATGTGGCGACTCATTTTATGACTGTCATGACTTAGAACAGGGTAGGCAACCTTGGCTCTTTTATGACTCATGGACTTCAACTCCCAGAATTCCTGAGCCAGCCATGCTGAGGGGAAATGGAGAGGTTTCCAAGCTGAGCCATGCTGGCTCAGGAATTCTGGGAGTTGAAGTCCACGAGTTACAAAAGAGCCAAGGTTGCCTACCCCTGACTTAGAACCATAATGGTCAGACTCCATTATGATTGTAGGTTGAGGATTGTGAAACAGTTGAGCCAGACCGTTTATCACAATACAGGAGAACCTCATATTGAAAGTGGAGGGTCAAAATGTGCCTGTGGATGTGATTTGCAGTGACAGGGGGGGTCAGGGGTCAGAACAGGATGCCTATTCCACATAAGCTATGCATACAGGCCGGAGGTCTCTGCACAGTCTGGAAATATGGCTCCAACTAAAATCCTTGGCACTTCCTACTCCTTGTTTCTTTTTAGGAGTTTAACCCAAGCCATGAAGTTCTCACTGCGCAGACTCTGCCGCTGAGTTTTTGTTCCCCTCAAGCCTTGCTGAGTATGTCACGTCTGTCCTACTTGTCTCTCTTGTCCCTATCTCAGGGGGGCTCCCTTCCCCAATTTACTTTGGAGCTTTGATTGACCAGACCTGCTTGAAATGGGGTGTGAAACCCTGTGGTGGATCTGGGGCTTGCAGAGTATATGATACCAAAGCATTCAGGTAAGCCTCAAAAGGAAGAAAAGAACCGATGGACTTAAATGGGCTCTGTTGTGTATTCCTCGGGTTGTGTTGGGTCTGGATGAATAAAACTGTTTTCACACCTTAAAGAACGGTGAAGACCCTTCACAGAATAGATACATGTTTATTTGTATTAATATAGCTTTCAGGAAGAGGAAGGAAGGAAGGAAGGGAGGGAGGGAGGGAGGGAGGGAGGGAGGGAGGGAGGAAGGAAGGGAGGGAGGGAGGGAGAGAGGGAGGGAGGGAGGGAGGGAGGAAGGAAGGAAGGGAGGGAGGGAGGGAGGAAGGAAGGGAGGGAGGGAGGGAGGGAGGGAGGGAGGAAGGAAGGAAGGAAGGAAGGAAGGAAGGAAGGAAGGAAGGAAGGAAGGAAGGAAGGAAGGAAGGAAGGAAGGAAGGAAAAGCAAAGAGGGTGTGGATAGATGGATAGATGGAAAGTAGGAAAACAGGAAGCCAATATTGGATGGATGGATGGATGGATGGATGGATGGATGGATGGATGGATGGATGGCAGGAAGGCAGGAAGGCAGGGTCAAGGGCAAGAACATTGCAGGAAAAAATGGACAGGAAAAAAAAAAGAATATGAGAGCACAATCAGTAATGGAGGAGGAGAGACTGCAGTGCAGCTCCATAATTTTAGTCTAGGACCTAGGTTCACACCACACACTAAAACCAAACTAAGCAGACCGCACTATGGAACTTAGCCACTGTTAACATTCTAATGTGGACCTCTTCAATTGTGGTTTATTAAATAAACCATTATTGGACAAAACATGACTGCCTGGTATGGGAATACCATAGGCTCTGAATCTTCCGGCTTCTTTTGTAAAACTAAGGACATTATTGATCTCCAAAGGTGAAAATGCTACTCCTCTTCTTCTAGGAAACATTCCTGCTTTGTTCCAACTCAGCTTGTTCTCCCTCTGTTTTTTCTCCTAGACATGTCTACCTTGGGATCATTGCTGCACTAAGATTTGGGAGCTTCTTTCTTTATATCATCCTTTGCACTCTAATCATAAAACATTGCAGGCAAAGCAATCAAATAACGAAGGACATCAAAACTGGAGAAGTACTTGACATTAAGTTGTCCAATATCAGTCCAAAGACAGAAGAGTCCTCTCACAAGGAGATTCAAGTTGCTGGAGACACTTCTTTTTGAAAAGGTTAAGGAACATTATCTTGGATGCTCATGCAGACAATGGCTGCAAATTATGGACTTATCATGAGCAAACTGTGGAGCTCCTAACCCTACTTACTCCTTGACCGAGTCAACGTGCTGCCAGTCACTGGAGTTAGACATTGACATTAGCATCAAATGTTCCTTCAGAAAGAAGAATCTGAAACTCAAAGTTCAAGAAGGTCTTAGATCAGGGGTGTCAAACTGCCAGCCCACGGGCCGGATGCATCATGCTGAAACCGCGCCTACCCCATTGCCGGCAATGGAAAAAAAGCCACGATACATTGCGACACGTCACGTGACGTTGCGAGTTTAACACCCCTGTCTTAGATCCTGGAGAAGATATCAGAGGAGCTCCCATTAATGATCCAACTGAAATAGTGATATGACTCCTGGGTGAAACATGGTGGTCTTGGGAATTCATAAACACTGGGGTTGTTAAAACTGGGCAATGCCATGTCAACTCTGGCACAAAGAAGTGGAAGTTGGAAAAGGAAGATGTGGTTTTGGAACACAAAATGTAAACTCTATGTTGCATTATAATGAAACAACAGAGGAGATAGTTTTCTTGATTTAAACAACTTGTCATCTTCCTCCAGTGCTAAGTTTCCATGAAACTCTTCCCTTCTGAACAATTTTCTTCCCTTTTGGTTTAGGATCACTCTACACCAGGGATGTCCAACTTGGCGACCTGTGCCAAGATCTGTGGACTTCAACTCCCAGAATTCTCCATGCTGGCTAAGGAATTCTGGGAGTTGAAGTCCACAGGTCTTAAAGTTGCTAAGGTGAGTCAACTCTGCTCTACCCAAATTTTGCACAAGTAAAGTTCGCTGGCAAATTTAGTTCCTAGAGACAATCACTGTGCAAATTGCTGGCTATTGCAGTGTGGAGATGACCAATGTATGTGGTTGCGAAGGTGCCACAACAGGAGATGACACTAAAAGTCATGCCTTTCTCTCAAAAGATAAGGACTGCCACATCTGGCAGATAATCTTGGTTAACTGAACTCTGGTTTACTAAGTTAACCCAATATTTTGTGTTTGTTTGACTGAACTGTAAACTACATTTTCCAGATTGGCTAGATTCACATAACAAAATAATCCATAAACTAACTGTTGTGTTTCGGGTTCGAATGAGCAGGAAAGATGCCAGGCATGTGAGTACAGAGTAACAGCAACTTTATTGATAACCATAACTGTACTGAGAGGTTTAGGGTATACACGCACTCTTTATATACCGTCATACAACCAATCAGATTGAACCCACTATTCCCGCTATTTTGGTTCCCGCCTGAACTGTTAGAGCTCAGTACATGTGCTGGAGAACTGTTAGTTCTCAGTAGGCAAGTAAATAGGTGTTTTACCAAACCTCAATACATGACACTAACCACAAGACATTTCGGACTAGAGCACTGTGTAAATACAGGCTTGAAAAGACCCATTGTGTTGTTTTTGGTTTCTATCACTTCATTGTTTAGACTTTTTTTATGAGTTTACAGCTGTTTTCACCTTTTTCAGTTAAGTAAGTTATTATTATTATTATTATTATTATTATTATTATTATTATTATTATTATTATTATTATTATTATTATTATTATTATTATTATTAGACATATACCACCCTGCTCCCATAGGACTCAGGGCGGTTCACAAGGTTTTTGTAAAAAACAATACAACAATTACAAAAATTAAAAACAATTAAAATAATTACATTAACCTTGAATAAATAAAAATCCCATGTTGGAGAGACTTCAGCTGTGTTTACACAACACACTGATCCATAGCTTACAAAGCAGTTTGATTCCAGTCTGCCCTACAGAAATGATTGTGTCAATTATATACCAACCTCCCGTGGTTAGATTTTAATTTGGTTTTCACAAAATAGTTTTCACACAATAGCTTGTGGTTTTCACACAATAGTTTGTGGTTCATATGAACCCTGCCACGGAGAGAAGAAAGATTTTTGGGAAACTATTTGTACTGGAGGGGACGGGGGAATTGAGATTCCAAGATGGCGGTGATTTCAACATCCTTTGCTAATGGGTCTGTGGCAAAAAAATAATGAAGAACTTCGCAGAAAGTAATTTTAACCAGCTGATTTTCTGGTTTGACCCTTTTTTTCCCCTGACATTTTCAGCAGCATTAATGTTGTGTCATTACAGTGATGAGAAATCATACCTTTTTTAAAAAAAAGAAAAAGAAAAAGAAAATTAGCTCACACCGTCTAATTGTGTATTGTGGGAATGGCTCTGCATTTTCCTTCTTCCATCAAGAAATACTTTCATTTCCTGATATATTACTGCAACGTGCTAAAAGCCCTCAAAATAGAGTAGCTTTCAAATAAAAGAAGAGTCACCTTTCAAGAATTTTTATTTCTTCCTTGTTAATTGGGGGGTGGGCAGGAATAGGAAGTGCCTCCTTTTTTAGGACAAAAATAATGAAAGGAATGCCCCATGATTTGACAAGATCCTTTTGTAGCTTTAAAAAAAATCAGATTTTTTTTTACATGTACGATCAAGCTTAGACATGAGTTTCAACTAGTCGCCCTGTTTTGGGGGGGTTGTTGTTTCGGGCTTTTTTTGCAAAGTAGGGCAAGATTGTTGCATTAGATCTAAATGTACTTTTGAATGCTAGATTAGTTATTGGTTATATAACACAAAAGAAATTTAATCACAGCATGAAATAAATTCTTGGACCAACTTCCTTCCTCTTGGACCAACTTCCTTCCTTCCTCCCTCCCTCCCTCCCTCCCTCCCTCCCTCCCTCCCTCCCTCCCTCCCTCTTTCTTTCTTTCTTTCTTTCTTTCTTTCTTTCTTTCTTTCTTTCTTTCTTTCTTTCTTTCTTTCCTTCTTTCTTTCTTTCTTCTTTTCTTCTTCTCCTCCCTCCCCCTCCCCCCAAAAATGCTTCCAGACATTTTTTTAGTTTATTTTTAGAGAGGAACCACATAATTGAGGCAGATATCACAGTTATCTAGACCAGGGCTTTTCAACCAGTGGTACGGATACCACTTGTGGTACACTGGCACCTGACAGGTGCTACGCGGCCATCCTAAAAAAGTGGTAGCGGGGGAGGGGAATGAGCTGAACCAGTGGCAGCACCGCACAAGCCTGAGCGAGAGACAGCTGGAGCTGCAGGGCTGTCAGGGCTCAGCGGAAGCGCCAGGATCAGCGCCAGGCTCCAGCTGGAACTTGGCGCTGATCCTGGCGCTTCTGAGCCAAGAAGAAGTATTGATCAGCTGGAATGCTGCAGCATCTCCAGGATCTTGTAATTTACATTCAGATGCTTGGCAACTGATTCCTATTTATGATGGTCACAGTCTCCCAGGGTCATGTGAAGTGACTAAAACCTGCTGCAACCACCCAGCAGAGGGGGGGGGAAATAAAAACCAAACCCCCCCCCCACCCCCGTTGCCAATCCTCAACAGAAATGCTCACATCAATGAAAACCTCGGACAGGAGGAAGAGCGCCACCAGGTGGGCAGGCAGCTGTCTTGCTCGGCTGTGGCTTGGGGGGCACTTTTTTCAGTGCCATTGTAACTTCGAACACTCACTAAGCGAACTGTTGTAAGTCGAGGACTACCTGTACTTCATCCCTTTTTTTTTCCTTTTCTTTTTTTGGGGGGGTCATCAATTTTTTGACACCTTGCTAGGCGACTGGTGGTCCTCGGATGTTGCCCTATCCTAAATGTGGTACAACGGGTGAAAAGGTTGGAAAGCCCTGATCTAGGAATCTTGCAGGATTTAAGTGTTGGGATTAAATTACCCTTTTGTATCAGTTCCAGAATTCAATGTTTTGTTTTGCTTCAGTGCAACCAATAATCAAGTGTCATTTTTTAAATAAGGCCACACATAAGGCCTTTACTTTTCAAAGTTCTGTTTTGCAAAAGGGCGGGAGAAACACATACTTTTTTTGTGTGTGTGTGTGTGCTTGGAATACCGAAGGAATATGAGGCAACTTTTCCTCTCGAAGATGAGCGGAAGCTATGCTGCCATTTTTCAGCAGCTACAGCCAATGGTGGTTACAAGGAACAAGCTGTTACAAGGAACAGCTTGGCAGTTTCTATCTATCACTCATTTTGTTTTGCTAGAGGCAGGTATTCATGTCTGCGTCTGAACGACTTGGTGAATGTTCGGTATCCTTCAGTTTTATCTCTTCATTCAGAGATAAGCCTTCTTGGCATTCATTTTCAGCTTTCTTGGCCTCTTGTTTTCTAATATTTTTCTTCAGAAGCAGGAAAAAGAGGAAACCCAGCAGAAAAACTGGCACTCTCAAGGCAATTATTAGACCATAGAAAGAATACCTGTGTCAGGAAAAAAAAAATGTCCTTGAAAGTTAGTTATGAATTTTGGTGGCTTCTTGGACTAGTCCCTACTTTTTTTTTCTTGGCCGTGTTTTTCAGAAGTGATTGCCCTTACCACCTTCTTCCTAGGGCTGAGAGAGAATGACCGGCTAAGGTCATCCAGCCTAAGGCAGGACTAGAACTCACAGTCTCCCAGTTTCTAGCCTGATGCCTTAATCACTACACCAGGGGTAGGCAACCTTGGCTCTTTTATGACTCGTGGACTTCAACTCCCAGAATTCCTGAACCAGCCATGCTGAGGGGAAAGGGAGAGGTTTCCATGCTGAGCCATGCTGGCTCAGGAATTCTGGGAGTTGAAGTCCACGAGTCATAAAAGAGCCAAGGTTGCCTACCCCTGAACTACACCAGACTGGCTCTCAAGATAAATTGTTATTTAGTAGTTGATTTGGAAAATCCCCCAGAGTTTGCTATCAATATTAATTTCCAGGGAATCATCAGTTGGGAAATTCTATTGTCTTGCTGGAAATCATTTCATCTGAGTGTGGCCACTGCGTTAAGTTAATTTGGAAAGTTTTCTCAGAAGCCATGGGATTGCGGTAGGACTCACCTATATTGTACTGCATCATATATTCTACAAGATCCTTTCTGGCCACAGGGGTTAGTGGCCCACTTCAAGCAAGTCTTGTCAATAAGTGCACCAAAGTAAACTGGGGCTGGAATTCCACCTAGAAGACATCAGACAGGAAATACACATTAGATTGTCACTTCAGAAGCATTTTTCAGCAGTTTTCCTGAGTGGGTTGACAGCAAAAGTAGGGTAACATGTAGCCATTGTCAAGCGCTGGGGAAATCAGGAGATTCAGGCAGTTCAAATGAGTATAAAGATTTATTGCAAGCTTAAGCTCTCTTGAAGAATCTGGCCAACTAACAGTCAAGAGAAATGAGTAGGAGATAAGGAAGGCATTCAAAGTGGGCTGGACTTAGATCGCTTGCAGTGGTGCAGAGACTCGTGACTTATGACACGTTTGACCCCTCCCTCGGGCACAGCTTGGTCATCTCCTACATCCAAGTGTATATACAGGTTGTCCTCAACTTACAACTATTCATTTAGTGACTGTTCAAAATTACCACAACATTGAACAAAGTGACATGGCTGTTTTTCACACTTATGACCGTTGCAGCATTCCCATGATCACGTGATCAAAATTCAGACATTTGGTAATTGGCTCATATTTATGATGGCTATAGTATCCCAAGGTCATGTGATCACCTTTTACGACCTTCTGACAAGCAATGGGGAGCCAGACTCACTTAATATTTGTGTTGCTAACTTAACAGCTACAGTGATTCATTTTACAGATGCATCAAGAAAGATCATAAAATGGGCCAAAATGCCCTGAACAACTGTCTCATTTTGGGCTCAGTTGTGGTCATAAGTCAAGGACTACCTGTATTTTTGAAGACAAGATTATATATATGGTACACCCACATAAACAGCCCTTTGCAAGAACATCAAGAATTGGTTTACTTCATCAAATCAAAAGTGTTCCAAGTTTATATGTGTAAATTCTGCGAATCATGGACCAATTGTTGGTCCCATAGAATCCACAGAGTTCCCAAACTATGGTTTTCAGTCTTTTTATCTTGGGTCTTGGAAGCAATTGGCTCAGTGGGTTAGGATGCTGACCTTGTCGATCAGAAGGTCGGCAGTTTGGCGGGTCGAATCCCGAGTGCTGCGTAACAGAGTGAGCGCCTGTTACTTGTCCCAGCTTCTGCCAACCTAGCAGTTTGAAAGCACATAAAAATGCAAGTAGAAAAATAGGGACCACTACGGTGGGAAGGTAACAGCGTTCCATGCGCCTTTGGCGTCTAGTCATGCTGGCCACATGACCACGGAGACGTCCTCGGACAAGCGCTGGCTCTTCGGCTTTGAAACGGAGATGAGCACTGGCCTCTAGAATTGGAAACGACTAGCACGCATGTGCGGGGGAACCTTTACCTTTACTAAGAAATAAAATATCTTCAATATTTTTATATCTTAAAATCTTCAGCAGTTTGGCTCTTTTCTTATATGGCAGAACCCAGTTCCCTTCCAAATGCCCACCTCAGTTCTGCAAAGAATACAAAGGAACTCAAATTTGTCCCTAGGGTTGAGGGCAGTTTTAAAAATACAACTCCAATTGCAAATCAAAACCATTTTTTTTTCTGCAAGCCAGATCTCTTTTCCTCACGTCTGCACAATCAGGTTTCTGCAATAGATCATCTTTTACATAAGGAGATTTCACGAGATGGCATTACGCTTGGGATCATTCTACCTTTTTCGAAATTAGTGTCCTAAGTTGGTAATAATGCAAGAAAACGACAGAGATGTTTTCCAAGTATTTCCCTTGCATAAGAGCAGAGGCATTAGCATGTAAACAGGAACACTGAAGGTTTTCCAAAAGTATGAGAAGACTTTTAAGAGGAAAAATAAAAGGATGGTTGTTGAATTGCAAAGAAGTTGAAGTCCAGGATCGTCCTGTGCTTGGCCTACAGAAACAAATATTGTTGTGTTTGGGGTTTTTTTTTGTAAAGCAACTAAACCCAACCCTTGTAAAACCCAAGACACTGGTAAAAAAAAAAGTTCACCTCAACATCCCCCAGTTGTAGCAATTGAGGAAAACCCTTCCCTGATTCTTGCAAATTGTGTACAAATTGTAGAGAAGATTTGTAGAGAAGATTTCTCTGAATATACATTTGGTGCTGAGTCTTGTATCATGGATTATTGATATTGTTCCCACAACTCCAGAAAGGAACAGCTTCTATTTTCATGCCATGTTAGGGATTTTTTTAAGAGACATATAGTTCATGGTTGTAATTTGTGAATTGTAGTTGGTAGGAAACTAATGCCGATTAATTTGACTCAAAAATCTCATCTGTTATAACATTATCTTCGGCATTCAAAGAGAACTATTTTAAAATGATTTATAGATGGTATTTGCCGCCAGCTAGAATAGCCAAAATGTTTCCAGACGCCTCTGATAAATGCTGGAAATGTAGACTGGCCAAGGGTACTTTTCTCCACCAGTGGTGGACTTGCCCTCAGAGTAAGAAATATTGGGAGAAGGTCCAAAACTGGTTAAAACAAATAACTGGTGTCACCTTCCCTCTGCTTCCAGACTCTTACCTACTTGGTATAAAGCCAAAACTAATTAATAGACAAGATTGGTATCTCTTTGTACATGTTACAACAGCAGCGAGAATAACCTTCGCTCAACAGTGGAAGGATATAAATATTCCAACGGACCAAATGTTAATTAATAAGATTCTGAATTGTGCTGAAATGGATAAACTAACTTGTATGTTAAAACAGAAACAAGAATCTATGTATTACACCAACTGGGAACGATGGTATGATTGGCTAAAAAATAGAACAAACTTAGAATAGTTAATATGACACTTTATAGTAATCTTTATGATAATATTTAATAGTCGAAATAGACAACGTTAAATAAGATGTAAGATTTACCGGGATGTAATTATGTATAACTGCACAGGGGATTTCAATCCCCAGTTAGTTTATATGCATGTTTGTTAAGCGTTTGTTTGTCCTTCTCCTTTTCTTTTTTAATTTAAAATGTATATACTTAGTGTGTATGTGTCTGTAAATATTTAAAATAAATATAAATAAAAAAACTCATCTGTTAAGGTATTTCTTATGAACAGAGCATGCCTTTCTTTTATAATTGTATTTGCCTGTACTCTGAATAATATGAGTATCTCAGAGATCCTTGAAGAAAGTGTCCAATAATATTCCATATAATCAGAATGGTCTTTCTTACCCAATGATCTTATCACAAGCATCAGAAGACCGACTGCAACTGCCTTTAGGTCTTGAGGCACAGATCTATCAAATGACAAATCAACCATACTGGTAAACATGCTTCTATAGAGTTCGTCAAAAATCTATAAATGAACTTCATGACTCAGGCATGTCAAAGTCACGACGTCACGTGACGTCACGAGACGTATCGGGACTGTTTTGGCATTGCCGGCGATGGGGTGGGTGTGGCTTCCGGATGACGCATCCGGCCCACAGGCTGGCAGTTTGACATGATGGAGAAGGACCCTTATGTTTTTTTTTCCATTCCTATTGCTGTGCTTGGATTGACACAAAGCAATTACACAAAGCAGTTCATATAGTGGCAGGCACGAGGACATTTAGAGTGCAGTTACTTACTCATGAATGTTGAAAAATTCGGCTTTGATTCCTGGCAACTTCAGTGAAAAAGATGAAATTATGCAATGATCATCTAGCCACTTGTCTCAAATTGTATAGGGTCTCCCATTTGACCAGGAGGTTGGACTAGAAGACCTCCAAGGTCTCTTTCAGCACCATTCTGATTGATATCAGAAAGTCCTCCCTATCTTCCTGGACAGAGACAGCCAATCAAAGCCAATGATGCTGGACTCAATGGATCAAAGAACCGTTTATATATATATAAATGGTGGAGCAGTGGGCTAATGCCTCCTTAAGTAACACCAGCTGCCTGCAATTAGTGCAGGTTCACATCCCACCAGGCTCAAGGTTGACTCAGCCTTCCATCCTTCCGAGGTAGGTAAAATGAGGACCCAGATTGTTGGGGGCAATTAAGCTGACTTTGTAATAATGCCGCTTGGGGGGCCCGAAAGCCCTAATAAGCAGGCATATAGAATGAAGGCTACTGCTAAGCTCGTAAGCCGCCCTGAGTCTTCGGAGAAGGGCGGGAAAGAAATGGAATTTTAAAAAAAAATTCAGTTTGCATAATATGATACTAATTGGGAAATGTGCATCAGAATAGGTGTGACTCCCCCCTCACTCCACACAATCAGAACTGGAGAGAGATTTTGGATCGCCTCCAAAAAAAAAATCTTAATTGTCTTAAACAGTTTCTGATTTCTTGTCTCCCCTTGTAGTGAAAGCAAAGATAAATGAAATTCTATTCATATTAAGGAAGAGTGAAGCTGTGGACATTCAGATGCTGCTGAATTAGCAGCCTCAATCAGCAGGAATGAATGATTATAGAGGATGGAAGTTGTAGTTCTATAACTCAACATTAAGATTTCTCCATATTACATAAATATACCCTACAGGGTTTTATGAGGAAAAAGGAAATTAGACACAAGGAGAAATTATTTTAAGAAATTTTCACCTCTTTGTCTTTTGTAAAAAAAAAAAGGGAACCACAAAAATAGTTGACTTGGATAGACATTGCAACATTTTTTTCCTCCATTGCTATCTCTTCACTAAAAGGCAGAAATTACAACATAATTGTTTGGAAAGATATCACTGAAACAGCCTAAGGAATAGCTGGAGTGCTTAAAAATTCATAGGTTTCTAGGATACATATGGACTGAAGGGGTTTTAGCTTTTTAAATGTTGTTTTAATTGGGCTTAACTAATTTAATGTATTTTAATTCTATATTATTTTTATATTGTATTTTATGCTGCCCTGTAAACCGCCCTGAGTCCTTCGGGAATAGGGCGGTATAGAAATTTAATTAAATAAATAAATAAATAAATATATTTTCATTGAGGTTTACATTTTTGACTTTTTTTTTAAAGTAACTATGCTGCCTTATTGGCTATTTACTTAACTCAGAAGTGGGAACTGTGGCCCCTTTATGACTTGTGGACTTCAGCTCCCAGAATTCCTGGGCACATGGCTGGCTCAAGAATCCTGGGAGTTGAGGTCCACAAGTCATAAAAGGGCCATCGTTTCCCCCCCCCCCCGACTTAACTCATTCCTTACCTGATAAGGAGCATGAACAACGGAACACCAGACAATGCGGACATAAAGGAGCTCACAGCTTTGATAATGGTGTAAAAAATAAATTTTTTTGAGCACTCATCACTTCTTCGACATTCACCCAACACCGCTGAAGAACTCCTTAGCTCAGTATCTGATTTCTCAATGCAGCTACAGTTGTGAAAAACCTATAAGGAAAAGAATATGAAATGAACATCCCAGAAAAAATGGAAAACATTTCCAAATTGCTGGCAAGTGAACACTATATCATGGTGTTGATGCTCTTGATAGGAGTTGAGCTTGGTATGATGACATCTTTATTTTGACCCTGGGTGTTGGAAGGATCTTGATATCTATTGTTGCTCACTGCAGTAGAAACATATTTATTTATTTGTATCTCGCCTTTATTATCTTTATAAATAGCTCGAGGCAGTGAGCATATCCACCACGCCTTCCTCCTCTTATTTTCCTCACAACAACAACCCTGTGAGGTGGGTGGTGCTGAGAAAGAGTGACTGCCCCTAAGTTACCCAGGTGGTTTTCATGGCTAAGGCTGAACTTGAACTCAGCTTCCTGCTTTACTGCTTTCTGGTGCCTTTGCCACCAGGCCAAACTGGCTCAAACCTTGCGTATGAATTTTAAAATTAAGCCTTAGACTTCATGTATCTCATTTTTTAAAAAAATATGAGGAAGCAAAAACCCTCTCATGCGGGTTTTGTGCCTCTCATTTCTTCGCTCCTCTCAGCCCAGAATACCGACATGGAAAAAGTCAGACTTCTCATCCTTACTGTTTCTTTCTTCCATCTCGTTATGTTTTTGCACCCAGCAAAACAGGCCGATACATATGTGAGTCCGTTATCTCCACAAACAGGATCCCACTGGCTTGTAGCACAGGTACAGTTGGAATTGCAGGATGAAAATAAGGAAAGCTGGTTCTCAACAGCTGTGTCCCTTAAAAAAAAAAAGAAGAATGGCATACTTAAAATCTCTCCTGGAATGTCAATATGAAGCATCCAAAATAGGCCAAGAATTATTTTTATTTATCTATCTATCTATCTATCTATCTATCTATCTATCTATCTATCTATCTATCTATCTATCTATCTATCTATCTATCTATCTATCTATCTGGCTGACCAGCCGTACTCAGCGTGTGGTCCTCAATGGAACCGCATCTATATGGAGTGTGTAGTGGGGTGCCCCAGGGCTCTGTTCTGGGCCCAGTGCTCTTCAACATCTTCATCAACGATTTGGATGAGGGGATAGGTGGGGAACTCATCAAATTTGCAGACGACACCAAGCTGGCAGGATAACAGACAACACTCCAGAAGATAGGCTTAAAATACAAAAGGATCTTGACAGACGTGAACATTGGGTGCTGCTATCTAACAAAATGAAATTCAGTAGTGAAAAAAGTAAGGTTCTACATTTAGGCAAAAAACCCCCAAATGCATAGGCACAATATAGGTGGTACCTTCCTCAATAGTAGCAACTGTGAGAGGGATCTCGGAGTCCTAGTGGACAAAAAAGGCCAACACAGTGCTAGGCTTCATTAACAGAGGGATAGAATCAAGATCACGTGAAGTGTTAATACCACTTTGCAGCATAAAACATTAAAATCATAACATCTCTGAAACAATGAAAACAAAACTCCCAATCCAGATAAAATTATGATTATAAGATGAGGAGGGAGGGAACAAGATGTGCAGGAAAGGGAGCTGGGATTGCATCTTAATTCATCAACCGCTGGTAAATGCAAAAAATAAAAAAGATGGCTGTCTCAGATGGGACAGTGTAACTGGAATCTATTGATCATAGCTTACAGATATGGTGTAAACTTGTCCTGGTTCTCGATTGTGTATTGATTGTGTATGACAGTCAATGCCATAGACACCTGGATATCCGCTCAGCACATATACACACACCACAAGCTTACAGACCTATGCATACTCACATACTTATCAACATATTGTCCTACCCGTCATAGGTCACTGTCAACCCAGCCACTGGGTGGTTCTCACAACCCAGCATGAGGTACACAAATGTCAAGGCGAATCCAATGAACGACGCTGAGTATCCCAATTTTGTAGCAGCAATGATTCCTAGCTTGCACTTTTTCATGATGAACCCACCCGCAAACATCCCGATGAGGACCACTGGCAAAATGGCAACAGCTGAAATATATATTAAAAAATAAATAAACAAAGAGAAAGTGAAAGCCACCTCCCTCCATTTGCCGTTTGGATGCTCAAGATGAGCAAAAGAAACTTGTGCACGGACATGATGGAAAACAGAGGGAAGAGGATTGCGGTGGTCCTTGACCTACAACCATTCATTTCAAGTTACAACGACATCGAAAAACGTGACTTATGACCGTTTTTCATACTTATGACTGTCGAAGCATCCCCATGGTCAAAATTCAAAGGCCGAGCAACTGGTTCATATTTATGATGGTTGCAGTGTCCTGGGCTCATGGGATCATCTTTTGCGACCTTTTGAGAAGCAAAGTCAGTGGGGAAGCCAGATTCACTTCACAACCAGGTTACTAACTTAACAATGGCAGTGATTAACCAATGCAGCTTGGGTTAACAGAGGTGGTACATGGGCCACCTTCAGGGCCTCCAGGACTGTATGCACTGCTTCGTTCTGTGCCAGCTATCACTTCTGAAAATTCTTCAAGGCTAGCCCCACATAGAACATGTTGCAGTAGTCCAGACATGAGATAACCAGTGCCTGATCATGGGTACTCATGATCCATTAATTACGTACTATTGACAAAATTAAAAATAGAATCCAATTTACATTTTATTTTGATGATTTATTTATTTTTTTTGCAAATTGCCTCTCTCATTTATTTCTCAAAGTCCACCACGTTTGGGTGAAAGTATTGTTCGTTAAATTACTTGGCCTATTAGGAAGCTGTGGTACAAGCAGGTGTGTGTGTGTGTGTGTGTAAAGAAGAGCAGAAATGAGAACGAGAGGGAGAGAGAGGGAGAGAGAGACTTGCCTGTTATAAAATTAGATCTTGACACTGACAGTCTATATTGCTGTTCCATATATTTTGCCTGGTAGGTGATATATCCAATAAAACTGCTAGCATTCAGCAGTGATGAGCACATTAGTATAATATACATTTTGTTCCCTAAGATTCTCTTTAGGGACTTGAAGAACTCTGGAAAAAAAGGTAGAATATGCCTGTTGGTATATATATATGGTATGTATATATATTCACACACACACACACAGACACACACACACACACACACACACACAGGCATATGGTGTGTGTATATATATATATATATATATATGTTATATCTATATCTATATCTATATCTATATATCTATATCTATATCTATATCTGCCTGTCTGTCTGTCTGTGTGTCTGAAGATGCTTACATAGTCATGTAGCCAGTATGATTATATAACAAGATGCACGGAACATTGTTACCTTCCCACCGAAGTGGTACCTATTTATCTACTCGCATTTGCATGCTTTCGAACTGCTAGGTTGGCAGGAGCTGGAGCATGTAATGGGAGCTTACCCTATCACACAGTGCTTGGGTCTTGAACTGCCAATCTTCCAATTAACAAGCACAGCGTCTTAACTGCCAGGCCACCATGTCCTTCTTGTCCAGAAAGCCTTAACAAATCTGTGTCTGAGCCGTAGTCTGAACAATGCCTTCTGCTTTGCATTCTTGACTGTTGCTCTGGATATTGACTCTTTTGCCTGCCCCCACCCCCCCGGGTTAAAATCATATAACTAATAGTAAGAGACATGAATCCTACAGGCAAATGTGTGGTTGTACATTCCAGCAATGGATTGTACTTGGATGGGTATTGGCTTCCTAGGGCAAACCAGATAGGAAACTCAATGAGATGAGCTAATTCTACTTTCTTGTAAAGTTGCATTGACAGAAAATTCTAAGTCTGAATGTAGAGTCCCCCCACATCTCCTTTACAGCCTGAGGAAGTAGGGAGGGTATCCTCTGAGCCTCTTCCCACACCCATCAACCAGCTACAAGTCATGCTGTCTCTATACCATTGGCAGCATCTCTTTGCCCTCTCTCCCAAGGTCTTGCCCATATGCCATTATGGTAGGACTTTAATTATAGGAAATTCTCAGCTTCTACCTGGCACCAATCAATCCTGATATCCAATGCCATGGTGGTCCTGAGTAGACTTGCCTATGTATAGTGCTTCTCTATCTGTAACTTCCTGCTGTCTTGAACTTTACATGGAGATGCCCTGTGGACTGAATCATGGTAGAGGAAACTCTGGTTCAAGATCTGAAACAACAAGACTAGGAATTGTGGTTGCTAGAGCCATGGCTTTAACTCTGTGTCTAATGTTCTGACTACCATATCTCATTCTTCTCCTTGTGCATTTCACCCCCATGACTGATCCTCTTGATCTTCTCTTCTCCTGCTACAGCAGATCTTGAAACCTACCAATTTTCTGATCCTTACTGTGGAAAACAGTCCTTATCTGATTTAGACCCAGCCTTATAGTTGGCTCTCCTAGAATCCAGAGCTTCATCCTGATTGAGTCTTGCCATAGTTAAACTGAACCATTTTAATGCTTACCTTTTAATTGTCCAGAGTACGCCATTCCGCCTTGACTATCAGGCTTTTGTCCATGGCTGTTTTCAATGTTGCTTTCTGTGGGATCCAGGTTTTTCTGGATACAGGCTTCTTTCTTTTTGTCCAGACTTTTAGGCAGGAACAAGAAAGGGATTCCAGAAATCAGAGTGATGGCCCCGGCAACTAAAAAGTTCATCCACCATGCACCAACCCAACGCGAATCAGTTGGAGTGATAGTTATTGTATCTAGAATAAGGAATGAAGAAAGCTGAGTTCCATTATCTGGAATGCTGGTCTCATGGAGCTTTGTCAAGTCTGTGTGCACTTCACAGAATAACAAACAACAATGCAGGTCTTTGCTTTCATAAATGTACAGAGTGAATGTCAGCATGGAAGAGGCCTTGGAAAGTTTAATGGGAAGGGGAGCAAAGTGAACAAGGCAAGGATTTGTCCTCAGAGAACTGAAAATGAAGGCCTTAGCATCTACAAGACATCACAAAAATGAGTTTCAGACATAAGCAACTGCAAGAGAGAAACAAACTTTTAGATGACAGAAAGTGGACAAATCTTTTGAAAGGATAGGATACGATTGTTCTGTCCTAGCCTACGTGAGTCCTTGTTATGCTCACAAGGAGAAACCCTTCTTCCAACAAGCAGGCAGGAGCCACAAGAAAAACCAATCCCTTTTATTATTCACAGACCTGAGTCAATGTCCAAGGCAAACAAACACAATTCACAGAAACTCAATCCTCAACACGAATAGTTGCCTTCGACAACCAGCACCTCCCACACCTTCCCTTTTATTATTCAGCCAAAGCTTGGCTTTCCAATGCCTTCTCCTTTGCTTTTGGAGCCACCCCATTGCATTCCTCTGTCCTACTCACTTTCCTTGCCGGTGTTTTCAATGATCCTGAATATTTCCCAGCTGTGCTTCATCACTGTCTAACTCAGACTCCCAGCACAGCTGTGTCTCAGCCTGAGCACGAGTAGAGGGGCCAGGCTCCTCGTCAGACTGTAAGTCTTGGAGCTCCTCAGAGCTTTCCTCTGACTCTGCTGTCACTCCAGGCCCCTCCTCCTCCCCATCTGATTCCTCAGACTCAGCTGCCGGATCCACTGGCTCGCAAGGAATCACAACAATGATCAATGGTGGGATTCAGCTGGTTCACACCACTTCAGCAGAACTGGTAGTTAGTTTTTTGTTGCCCCAGGCCCAGAATGGAATTCCGGAAGCAGCATCCACACAGAGAACCGGTTGTTCACATATTTGAATCCCACCACTGGATACAATAGGGTAGGGTAGGTTAGCTTGCCTTCAGAATTTGTGGGTGATCCATCATTGGAGGCTTTCAAAAAGAGACTGGGCAACTATTTGTCTGAAATGGTATAGGGTCTGCTGATTGAGCAGGGGGTTGTAGTAGAAGACCTCCAAGGTCCCTCCCTACTCTATTATTCTATGTTCTAGGAAAATTAGACAGTGGCTTGTCTACCCTCTAATATCCCATTTCTACTGAGTCCTCACCACTGGAAATTCAGGAGGCAGAATTCCACCATTAAAATTTATAGCCATTGTAGCCCATCTCCATAGGCCACTTGCTCGAGATGGACGACTATTGCAATTGAATGAAGTTGTCCAGTCCATTTTTAAAGCCCGCTAAATTGGCCACCATCCTCACATCTGGTGGCACTGAATTCCATAATTTAGTTATCTCTTGGAGAAACAATTGTTTCCTTTCATTGATCTACCAGCATTTGGGTTTAATTATGATCCTGAATGCTAAGATTATGAAACAAGGAGGAAAAAAATGGTCTTGGTTTTACATATTGCTTTTACCTTGAGCTGCTTTTTTTAATGGTTCTGAGATATATATATATTTTCCATTTGGAAGGGGACAACTCTGCCCCGCTCAGAATTCTGCCTGCTCTTATTTTTTACCCTCTCCAGTTTCACTATAGCCTTTCTCAAATACAATTATTTATTTATTTATTTATTTTAATTCCATTTATATCCCACCCTTCTCCGAAGACTCAGGGCGGCTTACAAGCTTAGCAGTAGACTTCATTCTATGTATATGCCTGCTTATTAGGGCTTTCACACACACACACCAAGCGGCATTATTACAAAGTCAGCTTAATTGCCCCCAACAATCTGGTCCTCATTTTACCTACCTCGGAAGGATGGAAGGCTGAGTCAACCTTGAGCCTGGTGGGATGCGAACCTGCACTAATTGCAGGCAGCTGGTGTTACTTAAGGAGGCATTAGCCCACTGCTCCACCAAGGCTCAATGACAATGACTTTAGATTTGCTGCAGTTGACTTAGACCAGCCAACTTAGCTGGTTAGTTCTTCTTCCATCTTACCTGTGTCCACAAAACCAACATCCACATAGAGTCTGGCCGACAGAGACCCCAGGAGAAAACCAAATAGTGGGCCAATCATGGCTGTGGTGTGCAAAAAGCCTGCAATGGTGAAGGGAAAAAAGCATATATTATGTATATTCTTCATTATTTTATTTTTATCCATACCAGCGGACACTTCTAACATTTGATGCAATGGATAATGAAGCTGCAAAGATATACACTGAATATGTTGTTCTTCCCTCTCCTCATTATAAGAACAGCAGCACCATTCTGAACCTAAAGATAGGTGCTAATGTTTTTAGAAGACATAGACCTTTACCTATCTCAGAAGCTAAGCAGGGTTGGTTGTGGTTGGTAGTTGGATGAGAGACAGCTCAAGAATTTGAAACAATATCCTGGAAGAAGACAATGGAAAACCATTTCTGTAATCAATAGAATTGCAGAAATGCCTTCATCTAGAGTAGGGGACTCCAAACTTGGCAACTTTAAAGACTTGTTGACTTCAGCTCTCAGAATTCCCCAGCCACAAGAGCAGGCTGAGGAATTCTGGGAGTTGAAATCCACAAGGCTTAAAATTGCCAAGTTTGGAGTGCCCTGATCTAGAGTTATGGTTAGTGGAAGAGCATCTTTGCTTCCTATCAAATACTGTATGTTGTTTTCACAGTTGAGCTAATAAAGAGGCATGTTTTCATAGCCCTGGAAGGGAGATCTAACAATAACAGAATAACAGAGTTGGAAGGGACCTTGGAGATCTTCTAGTCAAACCCCCTGCTCAAAGAAGAGATCCTATACTATTTCAGACAAATGGTTGTCCAGTCTCTTCTTAAAAGCCTCCAGTGATTGAGCACCCACAACTTCTGGGAGCAAGTTGTTCCATTGTTGTAACTATCAGGAAATTTCTCTTTAGTTCTAGGTTGCTTCTCTCCTTAATTAGTTTTCATCCATTGCTTCTTGTCCTGCCTTCAGGCGCTTTGGAGAATAGCTTGACTCCCTCTTCTTTGGGGCAGCCCCTGAGATATTGGAACACTGCTATCATGTCCCCCCTCATCCTTCTTTTCATTAAACTAGACATACTCAGATCCTGCAACTGTTCTTTACATGTTTTAGCCTCCAGTCCCCTAATCATCTTTGTTGCTCTTCTGTGCACTCTTTCCAGAGTCTCAACTTCTTTTTTATATTGTGGCAACCAAAACTGGATGCAGTATTCCAAGTGTGGTCTTATAAGGCAGACATGTCAAACACAAGGCCTGGGGGCCGGATCCGGCTTGCAAAGTGGTTTCATGTGGCCCGCAAAGCCATCCTGGAAACAGTGAGGGAATGGCCCCCACTGCCTTGGCCCTGGCCCAGAGACCCTCCTTCTGCCAGAGACCCTCAGATCTGTCCCACTCCTGCCCAGGCCCCCATAGGCACCCTTGATGCGAACGATGTAGAGCTGGTCACGCCCACCCAGTAGGCCATATGCACTCTAGCCACGCCCACCCAGTAGGGCACGCCCACCCTGGCCATACCCACCCGGCCCCCTGAGGGCAACCGCAATGCTGATGCGGCCCTCAGTGAAGTTGAGTTTGACACCCGTGTATAATATAAGGCATTACAAAGCGGTACTAACACTTCACGTGATCTTGATTCTGTCTCTCTATTAATGCAGTCTAGGACTGTGTTGGTTTCTTTTTTTTTCCCTTCAGCTTTTCACGGGAATGTGGATTATGAATACCAATTTCTATTATATCCAATAATGAATAGAATTAGATGTGACCTAAATTCAGGACTGACTATGGTTTTAAATTTGGTTTTATGGGGTTAAATTACTATGTATTCAACATATCTACTGTTTAGTTCTTTTTTAAAATTTTGTATTTTCATGTTCTTTTTTAGTTTTTATTGTTGTGAGCCGCCCTGAGTCCTTAGGGAGAAGGGCGGCATTTAAATATAATCAATCGATCAATCAGTATTTGATAATTTAGGAATCCCCCAACTTTCAGAGAAGTATTAAAACCATCCCAGCTTGAACACTGCCTATCTCTTCAACATCGTTAAGTTCAGATCAGGATTCGACAGACAAGCATTTTGTTCTTTACTGATATAAAGAGGAACATCTTCTTCTCTAGAGAAATCATCGAGGTATGATATGCCCAGAGGAGTAATGGGTGTTTCGCCAATTCCACGTAGCATATTCCCCAGCAAGATGAAAATCCATGCATAAGAGGTAACCATTTTATAGTCGCAGTCTGGAAAGAATAACAATTATAGCAAGAAAAGTCATTACGTCGGACATACCTTTTCCTACAAAGCACAGATAGCCATACTTCTACAGTTCAGAGTGCAAAATAATCAGTGTGGTGAAACAGAAAACGGAGGTATAATAGAATAAAAATGTGCTTACGATAATATACGACTAGCAATAATACATGACTCTGCCATTTGTGCTTCTATAACTGTCTGGTTTGGTACAGCAATCAAACAGGACAGAGAGAAGTCTTCAACAGATAGGACTGCAGAAAAAAAAACCAATTGCAACCAGCCTGCTTTCCGCTGAGCACCTGGATATTGTGAGTCAGAAGGAGGGCTGAGAAAATACCTACTGACCCACCCACCCCCCTCACATCCTGGACATAAACTGTTTCAACTCCTCTCCTTGGGATGCCGCTAACACAAAGACACAAAGACGGGTTTTTTCCCCTCTCTGTTTTTTCCTTCTGCTGAACACCTAATTTCCATCGTCTTATGTGTAAGGATATTTATCCATGTAGTAGGGCTGTATTATTCCTTTATTATCTTTCTCATCTTTTTACTACCTCCTTATTGATATTATGATTATGATTATGATTATGATTACTCTGCTTTTTTGCATGTACACTGAGAGTTCATGCACCGGAGACAAATTCCTTGTGTGTATTATCAGATTTGGCCAAATAAAGCTATTCTATTCTATATTCTATTCTATTCTATTCTATTCTATTCTATTCTATTCTATTCTATTCTATTCTATTCTATTCTATTCTATTCTATTCTATATTCTATTCTCCATTGCATCTATTCTATTCTATTCTATTCTATTCTATTCTATTCTATTCTATTCTATTCTATTCTATTCTATTCTATTCTATTCTATTCCATTCCATTCCATTCCATTCCATTCCATTCCATTCCATTCCATTCCATTCCATTCTATTCTATTCTATTCTATTCTATTCTATTCTATTCTATTCTATTCTATTCTATTCTATTCTATTCTTTTCTATTCTATTCCGTAATTCTATTCTATTCTATTCTATTCTATTCTATTCTATTCTATTCTATTCTATTCTATTCTATTCTATTCTATTCTATTCTATTCTATTCTATTCTATTCTATTCTATTCTATTCTATTCTTATTCTGTTCTGTTATTCTATTCTGTTCTGTTCTGTTCTATTCCATTCCAATCCATTTCATTCTATTCCATTCCATTCTAGTATCATAGTGGCTAACCATCAAGAGCTATTCAGTGCCATTTCCTGGATGTCTTTACATTCAGCTGCATCCAAATAATGCTATCCAAATCAAGATAAATCCAGCCAGTTTTACTGTTACATTAGTAGAAAGATGCTTAATAGGATAATGTTCCATCATCTTTCCCATAGATCTGAGCATGATTTCCAAACACACACACACACACACACACACACACACACACACACACACACACACACATCTACATTTTCTAATGTAAGGCCTTTCTTAAAAGGAGCTTCCTACTTTGTGTACTCAACTTTCAAAGGCAGATTCACAGTAGTGTACCGTAATGGAGTCCATTTTGGTACAGTAGTTCTCATAAATCTGGTTAAAAAAAATCCGTGATAAATTTCTTTGTTTAACAGGAGAGACTGACCATGCTCTGAAGAGAAGCCACAACCAACTAAGTAAATACAAGGTTAGGGCCACAAAACAGGTGAAATTAACAGCATTATCAACAGAAGTTGATAACAGGGAGATCAAGACTTTGGATTAGACCTTCGGAATGACAGTCTAGGGATGGTCTCCAACACCGTAAGGCAGCCAGGCCATTTCTCAGAACCAGGCAGCAGCTAACTTGTGGTGGTTCCCAAAGGATTTTCTTTAAAACTGAATCTGAAATGCCGAATCACCCGAATTGAGCACTTTGGAGAGATTTCTTGATTCTGCTTCAATCAGTGCTATCTCTCAAGATCCTGTCCTGCTCCATGCAGAAGTCCTATGTTGAAGTTCTCCCTTTTACCTCTGAACCATCAGGTGTCGCTGTCATTATCTAATGATTATCAGTGGCACTGAGAAAAAAATGACACATGAGTATGGAAACATGATAAATTGGACTAAGAGATGTAACATGTTGCACTGAAGACTGAAGAATTAGCACATAACTTATTTTGATTTATAGACACCTTTACGCCAGCTATTCAAAAGAGGGTTCAGAATAATTGACTATTCTTACCTGGCCTTGGCACCCCATTTATCTCGGGGGTATCCTGGGGATTGAATGAGCAGGGGAGGAAACTGGTGATGTTGTCTGATGTGAAGGATATTGTGTCATATTGATAACTGGAAAGGAAAGAGGTTACTCCTAGTGCGAGTACAAATACATTTAGAGGTACCTTTCTCGGGCTGGAGGAAATAAGATATATTTAGCATTGTTTTGGAATACACCGTTTACTGTTAGTATGAATACCATGGTTAGTTGTGGTTTATTTTATAATTTTACATCGTTTTGACCATTTTTAGAATTATAGATGCGTTTGCTACTTAAGAAGAGTCTATACCAGTGATGGCGAACCTTTTAGAGACCAAGTGCCCAAACTGCAACCCAAAACCCACTTAAGTGTCGTCGGGTGCCAGGTGGGCGTGGCCCATTGGGTGGGTGTGGCCCATTGGGTGGGCGTGGGTGGGGTAGTAATGGCAGACTGGGTGGGACTAAAAAGTTCAATCAATCAATTCCAACTTTGCGAGATTTTTTTTTTCCCTGCGAGAAGTTAAAATTGATTGATTGGTTGAACCTGGTTTTTTTTTTTTGCATTCGGTGGCAGAGGCCTAAAGCGAAAAGGTTTTATAAAACCCAGCTGGAACTGGGGTGATGGTGCCTGTGCCCACAGAGAGGGCTCTGCGTGCCACCTGTGGCACACGTCCCATAGGTTCACCACCATAGGTTTATACTTTCTGGGTATATATCAATCTTGCAAGTCTGAAGGTACCTCCCACGGCCTCTTTACAGAAGATTCTTCCTACGTTTCTTTCTCTGACCATCAGTCACTGAGGTTTTCTCCCTCTCTTGCCTCCTAGATGGGTCTAGGACAGGAGTAGGCAACCTTGGCTCTTTTTGTGACTCATGGACTTCAACTCTCAGAATTCCTGAGCCAGCCATGCTGAGGGGAAAGGGAGAGGTTTCCAAGCTGAGCCATGCTGGCTCAGGAATTCTGGGAGTTGACGTCCACAAGTCATAAAAGAGCCAAGGTTGCCTACGCCTGGTCTAGGACATTTGGATGCAGCCAACTCGCCCCAGTCAATTTGCTTCAGCCAGCTCATCACAGGATAACTTGCCACAGCCAACTCAACACAGGACAACTTGTTGCCGGACAAATGTTATACTAATATCAAAGAAATGGTGGGATAGGATCATTAAAGAAAGGATGTAAAAGGAGGGACAAAATGAAGGGTGAGTGACAAAAATTAAAATATTTTTAAAAATTATTTTAAATAATTAAATCGAATTGTTGAATTGTCTTGCGGTAAGTTGCCCTGGGCGAGTTGGCTGTGGCAAGTTGGCCACCTTGAGTTGGCCATGGCAAGTTGTCCCGTTCAGGTCCTTCAACAGAACCTCTTTCCCCCATTCCCCCAAGTTAATCCACCCATTCCATTCCATTTCTGCTGTGTATCTACTCTCCAGCATGTTGTTTTTGTTAGTTGCGAAGTCGTGTCCGACCCATCGCGACTCCATGGACAACGTTCCTCGAAGCCTTCCTGTCCTCTATTATCTTCTGGAGTCCATTTAGGCTCACGCCTACTGCTTCAGTGACTCCATCCAGCCACCTCATTCTCTGTCGTCCCCTTCTTCTCTTGCCCTCATCCTTTCCCAGCATTAGGCTCTTCTCCAGTGAGTCCTTCCTTCTCATTAGGTGGCCAAAGTATTTGAGTTTTAGCTTCAGGATCTGGCCTTCTAAAGAGCAGTCAGGGTTGATCTCCTCTAGGACTGACCGATTCTATTTTTTCAACTTGGATCTAGAGTCAAGAATGTTCTATGAACCCAATTCCATGGTATGTATAATATGAATTTCCTACTACTGTATGACTTACAAAACTGATGTAGGCCATTTCCGAACATCTCTATATGAGTAAAATCTAAAGTGATTCACTCACATAACTGGTAGAGTTTCTTATAGGTCCCACATGGATATTTTATAAATCTTTACAGTACTGGCCTTCCACAAATGGAGGTGAAAAAGATCTCTATCTCTCTCAAATTCTTTCTCTCATACTCACTATCCCATGAAGAAATGAGGCAATGCCATTAAAAAGCTCCCCAAAGACATGATAAAACAACCAAGGGCGATTATCTTGGGCCGATGAAATTTTGCCCCGAAGTAACTCACAAATGCAATCACCAACAAATTTCCTGGGAAGAGAATATAGAAGCTCTCCATTAGGTCATGATGCCATACAGAATAACAGAATAACAGAGTTGGAAGGGACCTTGGATGTCTTCTAGTCCAATCCCCTGCACAGAGAGGAAACCCTATACCATTTCAGACAAATGGTTGCCCAATCTCTTCTTAAAAACCTCCAATGTTGGAACATTCACCACTTCTGGAGATGTTGTTCCACTGATTAATTGTTTGAACTGTCAGGAAATGTCTCCTTAGTTCTAGGTGGCTTCTCTCTTTGGTTAGTTTCCATCCATTGCTTCTTATCTTGCCCTCACGTGCTTTGGAGATTAGCTTGGCTCCCTCTTCTTTGTGGCAACCCCTTATATATTGGAACACTGCTATCATGTCACCCCTCAACCTTCTCTTCATTAAAGTAGACTTACCCAATCCCTGTAACCGTTCTTCATATGTTTTAGTCTCCAGTTCCCTAATCATCTTCGTGGCTCTTCTCTGCACTCTTTCTAGAGTCTCAACATCTTTTTTTTAAATATTGTGGCTACCCAAGCTGGATGCAGTATTCCAAGTGTGGCCTTACCAAGGCATCATGCTAAGTTTGTACTCTAAATATGCTAAATACACTAAAATTTATACGCTAAATAAATAAATTGGGGCATGACCATTGCTGAATGATGTTCAATTCCAGCCGTCAAAGTCTTGTGATGGATTAAGACCAAGGCAGTCAGGTTTCTTGGGCCTCTGGATACCAATTAATTTTGGACCCTTTTCTCCCAATGCAGAAAACAGTGATCAAGCTCTCCATCCGTAGCTAATTCTCTTCCTGGTTTTGGGTTCCACCTACCAATTTCAAAGCCTCCATCAATGAAGCCAACTGTAGAAGAAGCAATGCCGAATCTCCTTTCCAGTTGTGTCAAGGAACTTTTCACTGTGGTCCCAGAAAATGCTTTACTAAAGTATGAAAATGCCAGGGCAGCAAGGAAAACCTGAGAACAGATGGGATTGAGAGAGAGGGAAGGAGAAGGAAAAAACAGAGAGAGAACTCGAATATTCTCCACAGAATGAGAGTAACGTTCCCAGCCCTCAAACGAATCAAGGCCTTTCCAAGAATAAGTCTGTGTTTATCTCTCCATCCCATCCCACTGTCAAAACAAATAAACTTTCAATGGCAAAGTGCTACTTTAAAATGGAGTCCAACATTTCTGTTGCTAAGTGAGACAATTGTCAAGTGAGCCTTGTCCCATGTTACCACCTTTCTTGCCACATTTGTTAAATGAGTCACTGCAGTTGTTAAGTTAGTAACACGGTTGTCACGTGAATCTGGCTTCCCCATTGACTTTGCTTGTCAGAAGGTTTCAAAAGCGGATCACGTGACACACACACCCACACCCACACACACCTGGGACACTGCGACCATCGTAAATATGAACCAAGTATCGTATTTATACATTCGGTCAAATATCCGAATGTAAATGACCGTGGGGATGCTGCAATGGTCATAAGTGTGAAAAACAGGCATAAGTCTGGAGGGGGTAGGGGGAAGGGAGGGAGGTGTTGGGGAGGGTTGGGGAGAGGGGAGGGGGTTGGGAGGGGTTTTGTCTTTTTAAAAAAATGTATTGTAAAACTTTTCAATAAAAAAAAACAGGCATAAGTCATTTTTCCCCAATGCCATTGTAACCTGGAATGGTCACTAAATGAACTGCTGTAAGTTGAGGACTACCTGCAGTGTGGATGAAAATATCTTTGCTCCTCGTTAAGGGCAATTCCCCACATCCAGAAGGTACAGAGGTCTGGGGGGGGGGGAAAGTCCTTCTGCTCACAGTGACCTCTGAATGACAAGGAGATGTCAATGCGGGCGACCTTTCCTTGTGGGCCCTAAGATCTATGGGCCCTTGAAGCCACCTACACATTTCTTTAAAGGATCGTCTTTAGCAAGAGAATGTCTAAATTTTCTTCAAGAATTCTTGAAATAATTCTTTAGCAAAAGAAACAGCCCAAGAGAGAGCACGTGGTTTCACTAGGAAAAAGCTTGTCAACCTGGTGGGATGCAGGGTGCCATCGACCCTGGGATTAGCAGAGATATTTTGTTTGTATCATAAGATTGCCTGTATGCCTAATCTTTAATGTTTCCCACAGAAGTAAAGAAATGGTTTTCACTTCCATTGAAAAAAGGCAAACGGGTAGAGTTAGCGGTGTGGAAATGTATACTGCATAGCCCACTAAATTGTGCTTGAAGAGAAGATCTATAACCCCAGGATTTTGCTGGTGATCTCTGGTCCAAGCACCCATGAAAGGCAATTCTGATATGATTTTCAAGATCAGCATTGGCTGGCTAGGCACATGGGTGCGACTGGAGGAAGACTGAGTCCCTTCCTTCCTTCCTTCCTTCCTTCCTTCCTTCCTTCCTTCCTTCCTTCCTTCCTTCCTTCCTTCCTTCTTTCCTTCCTTCCTTCCTTCCCTCCCTCTTTCCATCCTTCCTTCCTTCCCTCCCTTCCTCCCTCCCTCCGTCTCTCCATTTCTACTCTCTTCTCCCTCCCCACATCCCTCTCCTCTGGGCCTTTCCTTCCTTCCTTCCTTCCTTCCTTCCTTCCTTCCTTCCTTCCTTCCTTCCTTCCTTCCTTCCTTCCTTCCTTCTTCCCCCCACCACTTTACTGGTTGATAAAGGCTTAAACATTATCCAGTTTGTCAACATAGTCTTTCCCCCTGATTATACTGCATAGGCTAAAAGCTACAATCCTTGGTATAAGCTGGTTACAGGTGAGTTGACAAAAAAGATTCCACTTTGAACTTTGGCATGTTTACGGCTGTGCTGAACATGGTAATCAAAGGTCAGGGTTTTGTTCAGTTTATGTTTATCTACTGGCTAGCAGATGGATCGGTTTGCTCAAGGGGACTGGAAAATGTTGAAAGATAAGCTTTCTTTTTAATGTATCTTGAAGAGAACAATTTGGTGGAATATTAAGGTTGAATTCCCCCAATGCAGGGATGGAAATGTCAGTTTTCTTGACCCATTGATTGATCCCACCTCCTAGAAAGAAACAACAATTGAATCTTCCAGAGGAGGGGTCTGCAACCTTGACAACTTTAAGACTGGTGGTCTTCAACTCCCAGAATTCGTCAGCCAGCATAGCTGGCTGAGGAATTCTGGGAGCTGAAGTCCACAAGACTTAAAGTTGTCAAGGTTGCAGATCCCTGTTCCAGAGGATAGCGCTTTTCCAGTTTAAGACTGCAAGATCTCTTCTTCATTTCTCCCAAAACAGAATAGGTTTCAACAACTCAGACCAGCCACAAGTGGTCAAGAAGATGCTTGAGGGGTGGGGGTGGGGTGTTCTTTTTAAACCAAATTGTCAGAAGATCCATTCCGGAGCACCCACTACTTTGAAATGACACTTCTCCAGTTACGGTTCTAATGCCATTCACACAAAGATCTTTTGAAAGAGCTTGCAGCCTCAAACCTCTGATGCAGAATTAAGTCATCAGTGGAATGTTCAGCGGGTGCCAGTCCTGGAAATATATCTTTATCTGGAAGAAGACCTCATTGTGGCAAAACTGAATACATTTTCAATATTTTTTTTAAAAAAATGGAATAATAATAAAGAAGCCATTAAACCTTGATTCCTTGACAGCGAGTTGTTTTTTGCTTTATTGGTCGTTGGTTCGTAGTTTTCTCCTCTGATGGTTTGGCGTTTATTTCCATGGCTGATTTGTGCATGGGGTCAGTATCCATCTGTTTTATGATTTTCTCTCTTGGATGAAAGATAGAAAGAAAATTCTCAGGTTTTTGTTTCGTAAGACATTTTCCTTTTTTTAAAAAAAAAAGTTTTTATTAAAAAAATTTCATGCATACAATAATAATTTTTCAATCAACGTGCTGAGTTTACATTCACTAATACTGAACATATTTAATTCCTAATCCTTTATTCTTTCCTCTAGTCATCGATAAAATAAATCCCAAGTTTGGTAATATTCTGTTTCTTCTTTTTCTTTCAATCTCATAGTCAATCTGTCCATCTCTGCGCATTCTAGTATTTTTTATTATTATTATTTCTTCATCTGACGGTATTCCTTCATTTTTCCAATATTGCGCAAATAAAAGTCTTGCCACTGTTGTGAAATGCAAAATCAAATATAGGCTTTGTTTGTTAGTCTTTTCTGGCATTATACCCAATAAAAAAAGTTCAAGTTTAAAACCTACATGTTCTCTCAACATCTTTTCTAGCCAAGTATGTATCTTTTCCCAATAGTTCTTTACTTTATCACATGTCCACCAAACATGATAATACATGCCTAACTTATGTTTACATTTCCAACATTTATCTGACATATTTTTAAACATTCTTCCTAATCTTGCTGGTGGCAAATGCCATCTATAGGACATTTTATATAATTTTTCTTTATAAGAAGTTGACATTGTCAATTTGTAATTTCTTTCCCATAAAGTTTGCCATTTTTCTAATTCTATATTATATCCAAAAATTTTCACTCATCTTATCATTGTTTCTTTAACTTGTTCGCTTTCCATTTCCAAAGTTAATAAAAATTATACATTTTCTTAATTAATTTCTCATCTGAGGTTAACAATCTCTTATCAAATACCATTTGTTCCTTATAAAATCTATACAGTTTTATCATATCTAGTTTGCTTTTGTAAATGTGCCCACCATTATAGGTTGATGCCCTGGTTTTCCATTTCTTGTTTAGATTTTAAATTCCCTTCAAAATTTAGAATATCTCTATATGTCCAGATTTTTTCAAAGTGCACCAAATTTGGGTGTAGAAATGCTTCCATAGCTGACAACCATTTTCCATGTGCCTCACATTCTACTATCTGTAGTGGGAAAGACATCCTCAGATGACATAATCAGAGACTGATTTGAACCTTTTAGTTCTGAAAACATGATAGATGAAAGCAGGGCGTTATGCTAAGATGGCAAAATCTTTTGTGGCCATTTTAGGGATACTAGATCTGGCCTATAAACATCTAGATAACCAACAGATGGCATCTAGATGAGGTCAATTGGTAGCACTACTAAGCCTTTTAGCTCTTGGACACCATGCTGCTTTTTAAACTGTTTTTAACATCTTTCAGTGCCATTTTTCCTCCTGGAAGAACTCTGGAGGACCAATAAAAGCAATCTTAAATGAAATCAACATTGGTTAAAAAGGACAGGACAGGACAGGATAGGATAGGATAGGATAGGATAGGATCATTATTGTCATTTTAAATGTATACTAATCAGCATATATTAGAATGAGATTTTGTTGCATACAGCTGTCAAAGGGTAACCATCTCCAATATACACTGCATAAACATGACAAAAATAAATAAATAAAATAAAATATGGATATACCCACATACACACACATATGTGGCCCAGAGAAACAACACGGTCTAGTTCGGATCTATACTGTTGAAAATGTGTTCATTTTTTTAAAAAAAAATGTAATACAGGTAGATCTTAATTTTCTACCACATTTGAGCCCAGAATTATGGTTGCAAGTTTTTGTGGTTGTTAAGTGGGGCACCTATGTGATTGCCTCACTTAATGACCACAATCGCAGCTGTCTCTGTTTTGGTCCTTAAGTGACTGCATGGGTCATCAAGGGGAACACGAGGTGCCTCAGGGAATAGGGGAAGCCATCTCCTGTTAATATGTGGTCTGTATTAGGCCTCAAAGAGCTGCTTCCAGCCCCTGAGGCATCCCATGGCTAGTTTCCCATCCCAGTGGGAAATTGTGACCTTCTGAGAGACTGTGGGAATGGTCGCCACTTCCTGAATGGTTCGAGGCAGCCCCTGTAAAAGGTTGTGGGGTGTCTGAGCACTTTACCTAAAGAGCAGGGCTCTCCAAATTTGGCAAGACATGCTTGTAAGACTATAAGACATGCTGGCTGGGGAATTCTGCGAATTGAAGTCCACAAGTCTTAAAGTTGCCAATTTTGGAGATCCCTGCTAAAGAGAACCGGCCAATGCACCATGTGCCCCTCCTGTACAGAAGACACTTCTTTCCATCCTGGAAATGGATGCCATTTTTGAGACCAGATGCAATTCTTAGCTTGTGAGAACTGTGGCCGCTTCCAAAATGGCACCCACTTCTGGGATGCACAAGATGGCTTCTGAATAGCAAGGCTGCAAGGCAATTTGACTGATTCTCTTTCAAAAAGGCAATCTTTGGAACAGGAAAGTGGAGCAAAGCATGATAGGGTGGGGAAAAGGCCCATATATGCAGGTCCCAGTGGGGAAGGAAGCAGACCTAAGGCTGTGGGGACCCAGCCGGGTGGGAAGTAGATGCAAGGGAACAAGTGAGGGGGAATGTGGGGGGGGGGAAGTATAGGCAGTCAGGGTACTTTCAGTGTCCCTGAGGTCAATCATAAAGGTGGGCAGATTGCCAAGCACCCAAATCATGTTATTTGGGCCCATGATACCAGTTGTAACTTTGAGTACAGGTCATAAGTCTCTTTGTTCATCACCATCGTAATTTCAAACAGTCACTGAACAAATGTCAAGGACTACCTGTACAACAAGCAGTGAAAAAGACTGGTTTGAAAGAGATTGTTACCTTATAAGTTAGGCATTAATATTATTTATAAAGCCTTAGGGCAGGGGTCTCCCAGAATTCCCCAGCCAGCTATTTTAAGATCTAGATGTTCTTCATAATCTTTTCCAACCTTCTTGAGTACTTTATATGTATATGAGTATACGAGTACTTTAGATGGCGTATTCTTTGGGTCTCTGAAATGCTCCACATTAGTACGATTGGTTGTAACTGATTCAATTAATAAGCAAAATGATTGTGTGATTAAAAAAAATAGCCGTGTTACCCTCTCCTCTTTTCTTTAAAAATGTCCTTCCAAGAACATGTCCCCATTAGGTGGGACAGATTTTCCAACTGAATCTTTTGCAGTGAGACTCTACTGAAGTTGTTTAGGAGACATCCACAGCACACAGCAAATTACGGTAGACGGGGGAATTTCTTTTAGTACATGGGAAAAGCTTGAATAAACAGGATAAGCTGTGAAGGTCTATGAATGAAATTGCGGTTAGAGCGCAAGAACAGGCAATTGAAAAATGAGTAAGAAGCAAATCAAGATGATGTAAAGAATTCTCCAAGGTGAAATTAATTATATTAAATATAATAAATATTTAAGGGCATTCAGCCTCCTCCATTCTATTAAATCAACGCAATCCATTAAAGAAAATTCAGGACCAACATCTTATTTTAGCCAGCATATAAAAATCCTATCTATAAAAAGCCTCAGCAGAAGTCCAATACTAATCAGCAGATTGTAGGATAACCAAGAAGTAAAATTAGCTTACCTGGGTTATGGATCCAGTTCTGCAACAGTTATAGCATCATTGGCATAAACTTCCAGAAAGAATTCCTATCTTCAAGTGAGGGGATTCTGAAGTTCATTTAGGAAATCATTAACTCTCCTAGCTTCCTAAAATAAACAAAACATCTCTTCCATACCCGCCCCCCCCCTCAACATTTGTGTTTTTTTTTAATAAACATTGTTGGACAAAAGTGTTCTGAATGTAATCTTGGCACATTGGCGTCTTTGCTTTGAAAACAGCAGTGGGCTTGTTTTGAATAAGAAAAAATGTTCATTGTTTCTTTTGATTCCTCTTGTCGTTTCACCCAAATCTCTTCCGAAGAAAAAGTATCCATCCATGATGGAAAAATAATAAAATAACCAAGCTGAATATGCCTTTGTCTTTAAATATCCTATCCCAGAAAAGTCTTATACTGATTTCTGGGAAAACAGGAGCATGGGCACAATTTTGTCCAAGGCTCTTGCTATTTCTCCTCTGTTCCAGGCAGAGGCCAAGACTTCAGCAGAATAGTCTAGCTCTAGCACAGGGGTCTTCAAACTTGGCAACTTTAAGACTTGTGGACTTCAACTCCCAGAATTCCTCAGCCAGCTGGGAGTTGAAATCCACAAGTTGCCAAGTTTGAAGACCCCTGGTCTAGCAGAACATCCAGTATAATCCCATGTTACTTAGGAACCTTAAGCCAACTCACCATAGAACAACTTGCTGTGGTTAATTCAACAATTCAGTTTAATTATTTAAAATGGTTAAAAAATATTTTAATTTTTGTCATTCAGATTTCATTTTGTCCCTCCTTTGGCATTCTTTAATAATTCTATTCCATTATTTCTTTGGTATTAGTGCAACCTTTGTCCCGCAGCGAGTTTGGTCATGGAGAATTGTCCGGTGGCGATTTGGCTATGGCGAGTTGTCATAGATCCATTTGAATAATACATGTCAGGTTGGCCTGTTCATCCTTGGTAAAGTCACAGATAAAGGAGCTTTATTATTGACTGACATGGCAGTAAGCAGCCCCAGCCAAAATCTAGGACCTCTATAGGACAGTACAGGAACTAGTAGGTGAAAACTTCATAGAAGAAGACCCAAATTGCAATTAAGAGGAACAATTTACTGCATTGTTAATACAGGAATCTCCTCTATTAAGCCTGCTTCCTGGAATTGTGGGCTCTATTAATGGAGGTTTCTAAGCCAAGGCTAGACAACCATTTGTCAGGGATGGTATGAAGCTTCCTGTTATGAACCGGAGATTGGGATTAGAAGACCTCAAAGGTCCCTCCCATCACTAGAATTCTATGCTACCATTTCCCTATTGGGCTAGTGTGAATTGAAAGACAAGATGATGCTTGTGCCTTCCATATGCAGGAGCTAATGTGATTGGTAAAGGCGGCTTACTTCCACTGAGTAATGAGACAATATCCTCCACCAGGAGACAAATAAAGTAGCTTAAAAGACATGGAACAGTGTGTTTCTGAAATTCTTGTGTTACCCCTAATTTAAAATCTGCAGGATGGTTACAGAAGCAGGAAGATGTACAATAAAGTGCCAAGACTCAAACAAACGACATCAAGTTTATTTAGATTGCCCAATTAATTGCTCGCAACACCAAGGGCTCTTTCCTAATATGCACAGTGAGCCCAAATGACAAAGTTTCCAGAATTCAATTCACAAAGGGATTGTGGTTGGGCATTTTTTATAGCCCTGAATCCTTCTTTCCCCTTTCACCCCCAGAGTGGCTTAGTTTAGGGAACAACTAGGGGAAAAGGTTACATTTTAACAGTTAAAGGTCTAATGGGTACTGGGCACCTGCTATGATAAAAAAGAGAAATAACTATCTACTTGTGGTTAGAGCAGAAAGTTTGTAATCTTGTAGCTAGCAGGAGGAAATAGGCAGAGCTGGCTTGTCTAAACACTTCTCTGCCCGGAGTTAATTAAAAAATGGGGGTCAATCCCAGG